>NC_028450.1:11085972-11307907 GCF_000263155.2 Setaria italica | reverse complement strand
ACCGACGCCTCCACGGGGTTCTCCCTGGCCGTCCTTTACCCACCCATGGTCAGGGCGCATCTCTATGTGGCCTTTCCAGGCCACCGGCGAGCCTCGTCCACCGGCCGCCATGCTCGCTGGCGCTGTCCCAGCTGCTCAGTTCGCGTCGCCGTGGGCTCCTCCTCAGTTTGCGTCGCCGTGGGCTCCTCCTCCCGGGGCCTCGCCTGGGCCTGTCGGATGGGACCCGACTGCCTTGGCACGCTCCTTCGGCACCATGGCCCTGACTCCTCCAGTCGGTCAGGACTGGATCGCAGACTCGGGTGCCACTTTCCATACTACACCCGACCCTGGTATACTCACTTCCGTTCACCCTCCTTCTTCCTCCCACCCCTCGTCCATCATGGTCGCAAATGGTTCTTGTCTTCCTGTCACCTCCGTGGGTACTGCTCACACTCCCGGTTCTTTTCGAGTTTCTGATGTTCTTGTTGCTCCCTCCATGGTTCACAACCTTCTTTCTATTCGCCGTTTTACCACTGACAATTCCTGTTCTGTTGAATTTGACTCTTCTGGTCTTACTGTGAAGGATGTGGCTACCCGGCGACCTCTTCTCCGCTGTGACAGCACCGGGCCCCTTTACTCCCTCCGATTTCCTGCGTCCACTTCTTCCGCTTCGCCCTCCGCTTCTTCAGCCGCTTTTGCTACCACAGCTTCTTCCACTACATGGCACCGGCGTCTTGGTCATCCTGGCCGTGCTGTCCTGACACAGCTTAGTCATAATTCCGATATACCACGTACTCGGGCTCCTGATGAGCACCTGTGTCAGGCGTGCCAACTGGGCCGTCATGTTCGACTTCCTTTTCCTACCTCTTCTTCACATGCGACCCATGTATTCGACCTTGTACATTGCGATCTATGGACATCTCCTGTTCTAAGCATTTCTGGCTACAAGTACTATCTTATTGTGGTTGATGATTTCTCTCATTATTCTTGGACTTTTCCCTTGCGTGCCAAGTCTGATACTTTTCCCACACTTCTCCACTTCTTCGCTTGGGTGTCCACTCAGTTCGGTCTCACCATCAAGGCCGTCCAGTGTGACAACGGCCGCGAGTTTGATAACACCACCTCACGTGCCTTCTTCCTCTCTCACGGCGTGCACTTACGCATGTCGTGTCCCTATACCTCCTCCCAGAACGGTAAGGCTGAACGCATGATTCGTACCACGAACGACACCATGCGCTCTCTTCTGTTCCAGTCTTCTCTCCCTGCCCCTTTTTGGGCTGAGAGTCTTCACACCTCCACCTATCTCCTTAACCGCCTACCTTCTGTTGCCTGCCCCGCTCCCACTCCACACCACGCTCTCTTCGGTACCTCCCCCCGTTACGATCACCTTCGGGTCTTCGGGTGTGCGTGTTATCCTAACACCGCAGCCACCGCTCCTCATAAGCTGGCTCCCCGTTCGACTCAGTGTGTCTTCCTCGGGTACTCCCCGGATCACAAGGGGTACCGTTGCTTTGACCTCTCTTCTCGGCGGGTCCTCATCTCTCGCCACGTGGTGTTTGACGAGTCCGTCTTCCCTTACTCCACCACCACCCCACCTTCTTCCACCTCCGACCCTGATCTCTCCTCCCTGTTTCCCACTGACCCGGTGGACCAGCCACCGCTACCGTTCTGTCCTGCAGGTACTGCTCCACCGTGGTTCTCCTCGGGCTCGACGTCCACCGGTACTGTCCCTGACCCTGCGCCCAGCACGGGTTCGACGGTGCCGGCCTCTGGTGCTGCTTCTTCCCCTTCGCCCTGCGCGGGACCGGTGGCACCGCCCGCAGCACCTGCTGTCCGGTTTGCGCAGCCCGTCCGCGTCTACCAGCGCCGGGCGCGGCCGGCTCCACTGGACCTGCAGCCGGCCCCGCCACCGCCGTCGCCACCTCAGTCATCGCCGGTGGACTCTTCTCCACCGGCGACGCCTACACCACCTCCACCGGCCCCGACTGCCCGTGTCGCGCCGACGGTGTACCATCCGCCTCTCCTACACCGACACCCGAGTCACGTTCACCCTATGGTGACGCGACTTGCGGCTGGTACCCTGCAGCCCCGGGCTCTTTCAGCGATGCCCGGCGCGCCGCAGTTTTCTCCTGTACCCTCCTCCGTCCGCGGCGCCCTGTCGGATCCTCACTGGCGCCGCGCGATGGAAGAGGAGTACGCGGCGCTCCTCGCCAACCAGACTTGGGATCTGGTGCCCCGTCCGCCTGGCTCCAACGTCGTCACCGGCAAGTGGATCTGGACTCACAAGCGGCGGGCTGATGGTACTCTTGAGCGGTACAAGGCTCGCTGGGTTCTCCGGGGTTTCACTCAGCGCCCTGGTGTCGACTACGACGAGACGTTCAGTCCGGTGGTCAAGCCAGCTACTGTCCGGACTGTTCTCTCACTGGCTCTCTCCCGCTCCTGGCCCGTGCATCAGCTCGACGTCAAGAACGCCTTCCTGCACGGCACTCTGACTGAGACTGTTTACTGCAGCCAGCCAGCGGGGTTTGTTGACTCTTCTCGGCCTGATATGGTTTGCCGGCTCAACAAGTCACTTTATGGCCTCAAGCAGGCCCCTCGAGCTTGGTATTCGAGGTTTGCTGCCTACCTCCTGACGCTGGGCTTTGTGGAGGCCAAGTCCGATACTTCGCTGTTCATTTATCACCATGGAGCTGAGACTGCTTATCTACTGCTCTATGTTGATGACATTGTCCTCACTGCCTCCAGTCCGTCCCTCCTACGGCGGATCATCACCTCGCTTCAGCAGGAGTTCGCTATGAAGGATCTGGGTGTGCTCCATCATTTTCTTGGGGTCACTGTTGAGCCTCGTCAGGCCGGCCTCTTTCTTCACCAGCGGCAGTATACTCTTGATATCCTGGAGCGAGCTGGGATGACTGACTGCAAGCCCTGCTCCACTCCAGTTGATACTCAGGCCAAGTTGTCAGAGGCCGCCGGCACTCCTGTGACAGATGCTACTGCATACCGGAGTCTGGCTGGGGCCCTTCAGTACCTCACCTTCACCAGGCCAGATATCACTTATGCAGTTCAGCAGATTTGCCTTCACATGCATGATCCCCGAGAGCCCCATCTCACTGCTCTGAAGCGCTTACTCCGTTACCTCCGGGGCACTGTGGACTACGGCCTCCTTCTTCACCGGTCTCCCTCCACTGAGCTTGTTGTCTACACCGACGCTGACTGGGCCGGGTGTCCGGACACTAGGCGCTCTACCTCCGGCTACGCCGTCTTTTTGGGCGGCAACCTGGTGTCCTGGTCGTCCAAGCGTCAGCCGGTGGTCTCCCGCTCCAGTGCCGAGGCGGAGTACCGCGCTGTCGCTAACGGCGTGGCTGAGGCATCCTGGCTTCGGCAGCTCCTTGTCGAGCTCCACACTCCTTCTTCCCGGAGCACTCTTGTCTACTGCGACAACGTCAGTGCGGTGTACCTCTCCACCAACCCTGTTCAGCACCAGCGGACCAAGCATGTGGAGATTGACCTTCACTTCGTCCGGGATCGGGTCGCCATCGGCGATGTTCGGGTCCTCCACGTCCCGACCACCTCTCAGTTTGCTGACATCTTCACCAAGGGCCTCTCGTCACCCGCCTTCACCGAGTTTCGCTCCAGCCTCAACATCACCTGTGGCTAGTTGCGTCTTGGGGGGGCTTGTGTGTGTGCCTTTCTTTTCATGTCCAGTCTGCAACTCCGCTGCGTCGGTAGTTCAGACTGCGGGGGAGTGTTGGTGTACTATGTGTATTAGGGCCCAATAGGCCCATGTAAGACATCTACATAGCTACCCTCTAGGGTTAGCCCATAATCTAGCTATTACCTTATAGTAGTTCCTATTACATATATGCTGTGGAAACTGTTGTCGGGTTGCTGCCTCAAAGCAGATGAATTTCATTTACAAAGATATAAAATTAGAACATTTTTTTTATTACCTCGGATGCCCCTCTATTTGAGATTGCTGCCTTTTGATTCATCTCAAAACTAGCAAATCATATAAGATTAAAAAAAACTGCTGGGACTAGTTGAGGCCTGAGCAGGCTTCACATCCCTTTATCTTACACCTGGTGCATCCTATTTTCTCATTGCCACTCCAACATGCATGTTATCAAACATTATGCTATAGTCATAATTATTGTGTTTTATAAATGAAATTAGTCATATTGGATCTTCAAATTTAGTTCTTTACCATACGTATTTCATGTATTCAAAACTGAGTCTAGTTCAGTTGGTGGAAGGTGTGTGTACACTTCCACCACCCAGGTTCAAGTCCTCTTCAATTCCAATTTGGGTACATATTTCTTCTTATTTACAATGCCACCTAGTTCCTCTTAGGTTGGTCATGTTTTTATTTCATTATCGGTCCCAAAGTCTTTAAGTCTTCCATAGAATAAAAGTAGAAAAATTTCTTCCGCTGTTAGTGTCTTATTGCAGTCAAGCTTCTACTGATTAAGATACTTTGCAGGTTTGTACACCTGATGATGCTTGCAGGGTCGGCAAAATAAGTGAGCTTTTTGTTTATCAGAACTTCAGCCGTGTTCCAGTTGAATCTGTTGGTGCCGGTGACATTTGTGCTGTATGTGGAATGAATGATATCATGGTAGGTGTTTGTTCATCTTGTATTCAATTCTTTCAGTTTATTTTTATCTTTATAACGTTATCGTTCTATGCTTCGAACCATACAGATTGGGGAAACTATTGCTGATAAAGTTACAGGAACACCATTGCCCACTATCAAAGTGGAGGAGCCAACAGTCAGAATGTCTTTCTCCATCAATACATCACCTTTTGTTGGAAAGGAGGTATAGCCATCCTCCACGCAAACATAAAATAGTGTATCTCTAATTTCTAGCATGCTATCCTGTGCTAAAGAGAGTTGGGAGATCCATAAAATTGATCTTGACTACTCAATCTGATCTCCTGCATTTGTTGTTCTAAATTCATTCTTCCTCTCATTCTCTATCACAGGGGAAATATGTTACTAGCCGAAATCTCCGTGACAGGTTATATCGTGAGCTTGAAAGGAATTTGGCTATGAAAGTAGAAGATGGGGAGACTGCTGATACATTCCTTGTTAGTGGAAGAGGCACACTGCATCTCACAATATTGATAGAGAACATGTAAGAACTAACATTTGTTACTATTACGAATTTAGTGAGTTCTGGTTGTATTAAGAACAATGTGAACTTTGTAGGCGGAGAGAAGGATATGAATTTATGATTGGACCTCCAAAGGTCATAAACAAGACAGTGGATGGAAAACAACTAGAACCTTATGAGGTAAGTCTATACTTTATTGTATAAATATATAATAGATTTGTAATATATTTTTTTACTGATCTATTGGCTATAAACCTCTTCTTTTATTACTTTATTCTTTCTGGAACTCTTTTGTCCTCAGGTTCCATTTAACTAATATGTTCACGTTACTGTGCTCCAGATAGCTGCTGTTGAGGTTCCAGAGGAGTACATGGGTTCAGTTGTTGAGCTTTTGGGGAAAAGGCGTGGACAAATGGTTAACATGGAAGCTAGCGGGTTGGTGCCATACTTTCATTACTTCATCAGATCTTTAGCGAAATTCTTGGTTGCAATCCATATAATATTCTTATATAGAAAAAAAGAAAGCAATAAAAACTGCCAACATTGTTGCGATTCATCAGAATTAACGACTTCTGGAGTTCATTGCTCAAGTCCCACACTTTCATCCTAGATGACCTTTTTTCTGTTATTTTTAATGTAGTATTTTTGTAACTACTAGTACTCCTTCCGTTTCGGATTTATAGGGTGTCCATTTTTCTCTTAGCTGTTCAGTTTTACTAAGCACGTTCCGTTTCCAAAGCACAAATGGACGTCTGTAGCCCTCCTAAGCAACGGCAGCAATTGATAGCCGAGCTGCATGCATTCTTAAGAATTAATGGGGGGCAATTTGGTCACGTTAGCTACCTTATTGGTCTCTGAGCCAAAGAAAAGTGCACCCTGTAAATTAAAACATAAGGTGTACTATTAAGGGTTTAGGGTTAAGCTTCATACTCTATGCACTAACGTAGGTGTACGCAGTATGGGACTAAGTAAACATAATTGTATGCTCTTAGCATCATTATCTTTTGTGTATATTTTGAACAATTTTACTTGAGAAAAAGAAAAGCTCAGACATTAATGCAAACCTATCCAAACTGATGAAATCCAACAAACTGGTCAATTTTCTGTGAGTTCTTCCATGGTCAGTTTGCACAATTTTAGTTGGGAGTTGTGATTTCACTTTATTGGTGTCTCAGTCCTTAATTATGGATAATTTATCTTATCTAGTGTAGAAATCATGCAGCAGGTGAATTGTTCTAATTAATTAAAAAGCCAGGTCTTTCAACGAAAAGAGGAAAATTATGTGCTTGATTATTGACTTGTCTTGTATTAATTAAATCATACCCCAGCCTATTGTGTACTGCTTCTTTTTCACATTGCTTTATTGCCTTACTGAGAATTATTTTGAATGGTAGGCCGGAGGGAACAACATTGCTGAAATACAAGATTCCTACCAGAGGCCTCATTGGACTTCGGAATGCAATTCTTACAGCTTCTCGTGGCAGAGCTATACTTAACACAATTTTTGACAGCTATGGCCCATGGGCTGGAGATCTTAGCTCACGCGATCAGGGATCCTTGGTATGGATAATTTTCAAAGCAATGAAGCTTTTCCTTAAATTTTCCCTAGCATTTAACTTGGATAAAATGATCTAGGTTGCGTTTGAAGATGGAAGCACTACTTCTTACGCACTTCTTAATGCGCAAGAAAGAGGTTTGCTGTTTGTCCAACCTGGCCAGGATGTTTACAAAGGTCAAATTGTTGGTATCCATCAGCGACCTGGTGATTTAGCAATTAATGTGTGCAAGAAAAAGGCTGCTACAAATGTTCGTTCCAACAAGGAAACTACAGGTAGAACTTTATTTTCACTCAGCAGTTTGATGATTTCTCATTTTTTTTATTTCTACCAGAACTGCCACCTTTTATGTAACAGATTTTGTGTACTGTGATTGGCTCTTCTTGAAAAACGTCCCAATAGCTGCTGCAACATAAATGATAAAATTTTGGAACAAGAACGAGTAGAGATCTTGGATTATAACCATGTATTGAAAACAATGTAGGTTGTTCATTCTAGAAGTAGCAAGTGCTGAAATGCCCAATATGTACTTGAAAATGCTTTTATTACTCAACCAATATTCATATTCATTGACTATTAGCTTTTGATCAAACTACACTTAATGCTCTGTGTTCCCTATTTTGCAGTGGTTCTTGATGAACCTTTAAGCTACAGTTTGGATGACTGCATAGAGTTTATCCAAGAAGATGAGCTAGTGGAGGTTACCCCTGCAAGCATCCGCATGTGCAAGAACCCAAAAATTTCGAAGAGAAAGTAGCATTACCGTATCGATACATTCTGAAGGCATCAGTTTCAGGTAGAAGCTGGCTTTTCCACTGCCAGGGCTGATACGACGGCTACATGGTGCCCCACACAAATCTGTAACTAGGCAATTTTGGTGGTCTACAGACTAAAGGCTTAAAGGTTGCCGGATTCAGATATAGGGTTATATGCAACTTGGTGATGATTAAAGCAGCTGATTAGTCTCTTTATTCATCAATAGAGAGGCTGGAGTAGTATTTTGGGCTGCAGATAAGCTGTACATGCTTTCTGCAGCAATCTCAGCGGGTACATGTATGTCTGTATGTAGGAGATATAGGTGTACTGTACATGATTCTTTCAGTCCTAGCAAGGACTGGAGCAAAGATTTTGCAATGCAAGACGTTTATTGTAAGTTACAAGAAACAGATGAAACACATGCGAACTGGAGATTCCAGCATAAAAGAATTGAACACTTTGATAGATTCATAGATAGGGCTACAAGATGAGTGCTACGCTGCATCAGTGGATTACGGTTGCTTCAGAGAAAACCATGTGGAACATAGACTGCTACAGCTGCTGACAAAGAGATCCCAAGGAACCAACTCCGATGTACGCGGCGCATGGTCGTAATGGAAGCTGGCCACCTGCGCTCGGGAGCACGAAGTCCACCCCGCCGGTGGTGGCGGTGGCAGCGGCTGCGATCCCGTCAGTGCGGGCTTCTGGTTTGACACCTGCGCTGGTTCATCCGCGCGAGTCATGGTATGCCGAAATGGCACAGAGGCTTCATCAGCTTGTACCGCGACGTGTCGGCAAGTTCACAAGCGGGGTGCACGCCCGCTTCACCCTGCGAGGCCCGACAGGCATGCTCATCCTTTCGCCACTCTCTGACGAAGCGAGGAGGACAAATTATACGGTTCTACTCAGCCCCAATTCAGAGAAGGTAATGATGGGTTGCCCTACTTTTGATTCCCAATGGAGTTCAAAGCGGTAGAGGGAGCCGCTGGGCATGTGTCTATAACTCTATATGCTGCAAGACGATGTCTGGTCTATTCGTATTTCAGCTTGTGAATTGCCAGTGTGGATCTCGAACATGCTGCTTGTTCACGACCGGATCTACTGTATGGTGGGCACCATCAGCTTGTGTTTGACTTGGTATCCAAAATTCTTCACAATTGAGCTCTCAAAACCGGTGGCATTTGGAGATGGTGAGATCAGGCTGTCGTGCCAATGGTTCAAAGATCGATCTTGTTCATGTGAAGGAGCTCCAAATTTGCATCTGGATCCACAGGTGAGGCTATGGCAGCAAGGGGAACTGGTTGCTGTTTGATGCCATTTCCTCAGGCAATGTGTATGCTTATCTGACTAGTACTTTGCGCGCGGAATGCAAACTTGCACGAGATAGTTAGAAGTTTAGTTAAATATGCATTGATACATATATATTTACATATGGCACATAGAATTATATATCCAAATAGAGGTACACGAAATAGTTGAAGTAGTCATCCATTGCTGGATGGTAGACATCTAACACCGACGCTGCTAATACATTTGGGACATGGTTCATTGGGCAAATAATTATTCAGCAGGTTTTGTGTCTACTTAGGAAGCTATGCTTAGTCCTTCATTGGCGCATTCAGTCATATTCGACGTATGCACATAGATTACTGCAACAGAGGTAAGAAAAAAAAAAGACAAAGGAAAGATAGTTGGATGGTGACTATAGGTCTATAGCATTATGGTTTAAGTGCTTATTTAATGATATTTAGTACCAAAATCATCTGGCTCAATTCCAGTCGCAGGATGATCAATGTATGCATCTTCGTCATCAGCAGTAGGAGCTTGAGCTTAAATTAGTACAAAACACAATTATGAGATAAATTAGAGTGTGCTGTATGGAATGAGTTAACTTTAGTAAATTCAGATCAGGAGACCTTTAGGGTGATTTGCTTGAGGCAAGGGTAAGAATTCTGTGGTTCTGAAGGTAACATTCCATCCACGCTTGTTTCCAGCAGTAGTTCCATGTGCTTTCCTTGATAGAAATGCCATTGTTGGGATCATGGAGACACGAGACGTAAGTGCATATACAAGGTACATATTTTCACTGACTCATGAAGATCTGCTGTTGTATTTCATAATATTTTTCTAACAATGCTTTAACAGTTTCTTTATTATATTAGTATATTCATTAGACAGTATGAAAGCTGGTTCCTCAGTATCGTATGAGTCGTGAAAAAAATGAGAAAAAAAGTAGAAATGGACTCGAAGAATATATTATGCAGTGTGCTGCTAAGTAAAAGCAAAGTATCAGCGAGCTGGAATAATTGCATGCATTGTGAACATTAATGGAGTCTTAAGCGACAAGAAGATTTGAGGTAAAGATAAAGCAACATAACAGACTTATTGATTTGCTTTAGTGTTAAAGCAAGGAATAGAAAAGGTATAGGAACACGTCTTTGCACGTTTTTGCCCAGAGCATAGATAACATAATATCTTTACATTATAGCATTATCAACCTGATTTGAGCATATTTATCAATGAATGTTACTTAAAGCATATAGGAACACGTCTGATTGACCAAACATTGTGCAAACATACATATCATCTATAATTTATGTAGGTATTGTATTTCAATTGATGGCAAGGAAATAATACCTTGTTTCTTTCAAAAGACCTAGGGCCTCAGAAATACTTTCTCTGCCATTGTTGTCCACAACAAAGGTGAGGCCCTAGGTGTCCTAGAAGTAGTGCCTCTACACGGGCCGTGGTCTGTTGAAAGAAACATGTCAGACATCAGACAAGGAGGATATGTTAAGCTAAAAGGAATGATATAATGAAGGTGCTAATCTTAAGCAATAGACGGGTGTGCTTTTTTATTGAGTGTTGAAGTTGATTTGCATTTACACTCTAATAGTTGATACAAATTGGAACATAATGCATATATATGAAGTTTTATGTGTAATTTCCGTTCCTTCATTGGAATGCCGATGTCACCTAGGCATGCCTTAGGTAATAGGAGGGGCCTGACTGTCTGCCTAGCGCCTAGCGCTCTTTGAAACATTACCAAGTTTGCTAGCTAAATGATTAGGAAAAAGGTGGATTAAATTCAGTTGCTGGGTCAGCTAATATAAAGGCTTACTGATGTCCTCTTCAGATTAAGCAAGGAATAATCAAGGATCTGTCTCATGTAACCCGTCATATCTCATCCCTCTCTCCACCTTGCGTCTCTTCTCGCCGGAAGTCCGTCCTCCCTGAAGCCACCGCACTGCCTCTAGTCGTCATGCTCTGCCTCCCGACTCTTGGCTGTTATTTTACCCAGCTCTAAGCTAGTCCATATCATTAGTGTACTGACATCTGCGGTAAAACTTTTAAATTTAGATGTTTAAATAGTCATATCAGTAGAATGTCAAGCAACAGTTATATTCTAAAATGAAGAAAGCCATGTTAGGGAAATCTAAGCTATATTTGTTTGATGGACATGATAGATATCTGATATTTAATGAAAGGTTGCTGAGATTGGAATTTGGAAATGAATGATTCTTGGCATTCACAATCAAGAAACAATTTGTTTTAATAGTGGATAAGCTAATGCTCCAATCTTTATTCATATTGATGATTGATCTGTTGCAGACTGATGTCGCATGAACATTTACTCATATTTCTGCTGCAGATGTGGCATTTGCTAATTTGAACACAGAAACTCACACCACACACAATATGAATATCTTATCTATTTTCGTTGCCTCTTCCAGGCTTGCTTGATGCTTTATAAAGCTCCAATTGTGTTACTGTGAATAAATTTCTGCTAAGCTGACTTTCTAGCTCCTCAGCAGTTCTGCGCTTATTTTCCATTATTGCCTCCATATCGTTGTTAATTCTTCAATGCTCAATTTTGCTAATTGCTAGTGAGGTATCTAATATTGAATATGATTAGTACAAAGGAAGAATAGCAATTGGATGGCTGCATTCTGTTGTTCTTGATGGGCTTTTGAGCTACAGTTTATCCAAGAAGATAAGCTAGTGGAGTTTAGGCCAACAAGAATGCACATGTGCAAGAACCCAAAACTTTGAAAGAAAAACTAAAGGTTATCACACCATTCATTCGCAAGGTTTCAGTTTCAGATAGGATCTTCCCTTTTCCATTCCCAGGCTTGATCTGACAGCTACATGGCATATTGACATCCCACCAGGTCAGTAACCAGAATGTTTTTGGTGGTCTGCAGAGTAAAGGTTGCAAGATTCAAATGTGTATTATATGCAATTAATTTGATGATGATTGAGTGAACAGATTATATGCAACACGGTCTACTATAATTCCAATAAACAACACACAAACTGGGAGATTCCAGCACAAAATAATTGAATATTTAGATAGATTCATAGATAGATAGAGCTACAAAATGAGTGCTACTCTACATCAGTGGATTACAAGCAGCCTAAGTTACTGCAGACTGCTATAGCTGCTGACAAAGACATCCCAAGGAACCAACTTCTAGCTGCAAAAAATGGTGCTGCCAGTTCCAGGCACAGCTGCTTCTTTCTCGCATTGTGCTGCAAAAGCCTCAGATCATCCGCCAGTTCTTGACCAGAAGAAACTACCCTCCTAGCAGGTGATGCAGTAGCCTCCCCACTGAGCGCAGCCAAGCACTCCAGCGGCCATGTCTGGCACGGCGCAATTGCTCTGGACACCAGCAGCCCTTGACAAGCTCCAGAAGTCCTGCTGGTCTTGGTGGCCTCCTGCCATGTTGCCGATGCGCGGCACGACCCTGTTGTTATCGACCGCAATCGAGCTCAAGAATTCCTCCTGCTCAGCAAAGTTACTGCTATGGACATCAACCCCCAGTTCTCCTGCATTCAGCTGCTCCAGTTCCGCCATGCTGCTAGGTTGTTGCTCCATCAACTGCGGCACCATGACCTGCTCCTCCTCTGTACTCGGCACCTGCTGCTCCAACTCTTGGCCCTGCTCTGCATTGGCAGTCGCTGCGGATGGGAAGACTAGAGAATCGCTGCTGTTGAGAAGAGGACTCTGCTGGAAGATGTCGTCATTGGTCAGGACAAGCTGCGAGCGCTCTTCATCTGCAGAAGAGTACACCATTAACTGCGGCATCATGACATCCTCCTCTGCTGTACTCGGCACCTGCTGCTCCAGCTCTTGGTACTGCTCTGCATTGGCTGGCTCTGCGGACGGGAAGCCCAGATAGTCGCTGACATCGAGAAGAGGACTCAGCAGGAAGATGTCGTCGGTCGGGACAAACTGCGAGCGTTCTTCATCTGCAGAAGTGTGCACCATCAACTGCGGCATCATGACCTGCTGCTCCTCTGTACTCGGCACCTGCTGCTCCAAGTCTTGGTACTGCTCTGCATTGGCTGGCGCTGCGGACGGGAAGCCCAGATAATCGCTGATGTTGAGATAAGGACTCTGCAGGACGCTGTCGTCGGTTAGGACAAGATGCGAGCGTTGCTCATCTGCAGAAGCGTACTCCACCATCAACTGCGGCATCATGACCTTCTCCTCGTCTGTAGTGGGCACCTGCTGCTCCAACTCTTGGTACTGCTCTGCGTTGGCTGACGCTGCGGAAGGGAAGCCCAGAAAATCGCTGCTGGCAAGGAGGGGACTCTGCGGCAAGATGTCGTCTTGGGTCGGAACCTGATCTGCAGAAGCGTACCCCACCGCGCCGGAGTCAGGATCGAACATCATCCCCCCAGAACAACCACCGGCCGCCGTGGCGACGACGCGCGCACGCTGAGACAACGCCTGTCCAATCTGGCAGTCTTCTTGGTAATCCGGGACGCGCTTTCTCTTCTTCCCGTGGCCGGTGAAGGCGATGTGGCAAATCTTGACGAGCGACGGACATGGCGGCGCGGCGATGGAGTACTCGTGCATCACCCACCCCACGCTGCCGCCATTCTTGCCTTTCCCCATGTGCAGGTTGAGATTGCTCTTGCGGCAGCTGATCTTCTCGCCGCCGACGAGCAGGCTCTTCTCCAGGCTGCTCTGAATCTTCCACGACCCGACGCCGCCGTCGCAGCTGCGGTCCTGGCGGGCGCCGGGCTTCTTGGCCTCGCTGGTGCGCACAAGGAAGTAGGCCTCATCCTCGCTCCCCAGGCCGTGGCGCTCAAAAAGATCCCAGGGCAGCGAGCTCCCCGCCGCGTCGTCCTCGATGATGACGCCGGGGTATGGATCTTGGCCGCGGGCGCGGGGCAGCAGGTAGAACTCCACGAGCTCGAGTTCCTTCGGGCGGAACCTGAAGGCGGGAGGCATCCGATCCAGGATCTTCGGCATGGTCGATCGCTCGATCTGGTGACGGGATCTGAGCGAGGAGCGGCGGCGGAAGAGGCGGCGGAAGGGGGACGGGGAAAAGGCGGCGGAAGGGGGACGGGGAAAGGCGCGCTGCCTTCGAAGGCTCCGGGTTTTATAGGCGGGTCGGGGGTTTTGGGAGGACTGTCGGAATGGAATTGATGTTTCGGATATGCCTGACGTCACTTGCAGGTTCGATGCCAGTTTGCATTAGGTGACGTTTTGTTTGATGGAAGGAAATGTGGGGGTGGGTTTGGGAAATAGTAGAAGGGGAAAAAACATTTCCAATATTGGTTCATGGGTTTGGGAAAATAAGGTGGATTGTGAATGTGATATAAAGATCACATTTCCCATCAATTCAAACACGGGTAGGAGGTGGTGTATGTTTGGAATAGAGGTGAGAAACATGAGAAATTACAAACTTGCTTTTTACAATATTGCTTGTCACTGGTTGTTTCTTTATATATTAAAAGAATATTCTGGTTATTTGTGCTTTTTTTTTCCATCTTTTTTTAAAGAATAGGTTTCCCCATTTTATTTCTCACGAAACAAAACGTACATATAATCATCAAAGTTTAACGTGTTGGCATACCTACGCTCGTACTGGCAGCCCCCACACGGAGTGAATAATTACATGATAATTATTCGGCACCTCACCTTGCCCTCTATCCTAAATGTGTCATGCAGACTCTCTAGCGTTTGGCATCCCAAGATGCGTTTCCTCGTTTGGCGCTCCAAGATGCGTTTTCTTGATTCATTGTTGTTACAACATGGCACTAGCAAAAGCTATGTATCTAAAAACCCTAAAACGAATAGTAATTTAGGATGGAAGGGAGTAGCTGATTGGGACGCATCCCACCCAAGCTCCATCAGCGCTGTTGCCTTCTCTTCCAACGAGATCCAGCGAACTTGTCCAGGCACGGCCAATCTTTTTCTCTGCATCGCACCATCTTCACTATCTTGAACAGCAAGCTGTACATCTTGCCAAACTGCGCCCTGAAAACAGACTATTTCTTAGTTTCCAGATAAACCTGCACAATATATTGATGCAAGTGTACATGTTTGTCATTGCTAACCCACCACCTAGCTACTAACTCAAAGTCAGCTCCTACAGCAACACTAAACACCGAGGAAATATAATTCTACATTGCCTTTGGAACACAGCAATAAAAAAAAAAAGGTGATGAACTGAGTCAACTGATTCCTGCTCACTGCAGAACAGGCATGAATTATCCTCCACTTCTCTTCTTTTAGCAAGGTTATCTCTGGTCAGAAGTTTGTTATTATCTAGGAGGCATGGAAAGATATGAATTCTGGGAGGGACCACCAGTTTCCACATCACTGGTGTATAAACTGGTTTTATTCCTCTAAAGCTAATGGTTGTATAGAAGGGATTGCACAGAATATCTTCCCTTGATGCTAAATTTCCAAATTATAGCATCACAGTCATCGGTATAATTAATAGTTTCAGCAATGTTCACAACCTCATACCGCATACTCATCAAATGATGAGAGAAGTTCTCCTAAAAGTCAATCTCAGAGTTTCCCCATCCCACACATCTGCAATGGACCTACCTTTTTCATTAATCAAAATATGGATATCCCAATATTGAAGAGCCAAACCACTGATCCTCCCAGAATCTCACATTTCTACCATTTCCGATTTTCCAGCTATAACCCATTTGAGAAGCTTTAGATGCCCAAAGGACCCCTTTCCAAAAGAGCTCTGGGCAACAGAACATGTTTGGTTTATATGTTCTATATTTGCAATCAACTAACTTTCTCCAAAGGGCACCATTGTTCAGGTGGTATCTAGATATCCAAGAAGGCAAGCCAACAAAACACATATTTAAATTTCTCAAGTCGGGAATTCCCAAACCCCTAAACTCTTTTTTCTGTACTCTTTTTCCCTATCCCTATCCCATAGCAAAGCAAAGCAAACAAAGAATTTGGAATAAATGTTATAACTCTATCCCATCATACCCATTCTGTATCATGTGAAAAATTAAAATCCGAAACTCTAATAAAAATCATATACTTCATGCTATGTTGGCTTCATTCTCACTGGAACTGGATACTTACAAAACTAGCATAAGTAGAAATTTAACTTTGTGGAAAATACAAAAGAAATCAGTATGCTGTAATCAGTATACTTACAAAACTAGCATCAGTATGTTGGCTCCCATTACCTATATACTCGAAACATAACAGTCTTACTCGGACATCTGCAAGGACATATCTCCCCACATGCTCCATCATTATCCCCTGTGTGTCTGCACAGTAGCCCAGAAACCGTACTATGTTTCTGTGCTTGGTCCTCATCAGACACGCAACTTCCTCCTGAAATGACTTGTCTTCAGTTAGACAGTCGGAGAGCTTCTTAACAGTTACTGCATCACCACTGCGAAGCACTCCCTGCTTAACATGTCATATATGAAGTATGGACAAGAGCTTTAAGAATCAGTATCAAGAGATATTGAGGTTTTATATATGTAACGCTTTCAAAGTTGAAAGGCTAAATTGCAGCATCTAATATATTTTTATTTATACGAATAAAATGCACCATAGTTGCAAGAACTTGCGAGGTGGGTGCAAGTGTTCAGCTAAGTAATAGAACATGACAATCTCTCAAATAGGCCATTAAACTTGTTTTAGTTGTGCATAACAGGTCCACATCTGACACCGTGGATGTCTATCTATAAAATGGTAGTACAACTTCAGTATCCGCACCATTTAGTCCATCTTCCTTTCTTGCAGGCAGACAAATGAGTAGCTGAACAATCAAATCTCGCAACAGTTGCAAATTAGTAGGTTTCAACTGGCACTTGCATGTCACACTCTGTATAAAACACTTCACTACATTCACATCCATTGCTAGTTGAGAGTGTACAAAAAACAAGAAGTTTCAAACAAATGATTGATAAAAAGGGGATAACATACAAATTTTACTATTCAAGCGAATGTGTATTTTTTTTGTTCCTGTTAACTTATTATGATTTTTTGAACTTAAAATTTCAAATGGTGATCATCCCATCACTCAAATATGTGCACACCAACTGAGCCTATATTCGACCCACCCCCAAACCCCCACAGAAATTGTAAATACTATTAGAGGGTAAATCTTATCTATTGGGCTAACCCTAGTGGGTAGCTATATAGCAGTCATACATGGGCCTTATTGGGCCATAATACACACATACTCCAACACTCCCCCGCAGTCTGAACTACCGACGCAGCGAAGTTGCAGACTGGACATGAAAAGAAGGACACACACACAAGCCCCCCCCCCCCCCACAGACGCAACTAGCCACAGGTGATGTTGAGGCTGGAGCGAAACTCGGTGAAGGCAGGTGACGGGAGGCCCTTGGTGAAGATGTCAGCAAACTGAGAGGTGGTCGGGACGTGGAGGACCCGAACATCGCCGATGGCGACCCGATCCCGGACGAAGTGAAGGTCAATCTCCACATGCTTGGTCCGCTGGTGCTGAATAGGGTTGGTGGAGAGGTACACCGCACTGACGTTGTCGCAGTAGACAAGAGTGCTCCGGGAAGAAGGGGTGTGGAGCTCGGCAAGGAGCTGCCGAAGCCATGATGCCTCGGCCACGCCGTTAGCGACAGCGCGGTACTCCGCCTCGGCACTGGAGCGGGAGACCACCGGCTGACGCTTGGACGACCAGGACACCAGGTTGCCGCCCAAAAAGACGGCGTAGCCGGAGGTAGAGCGCCGAGTGTCCGGACACCCGGCCCAGTCAGCGTCGGTGTAGACAACGAGCTCAGTGGAGGGAGACCTGTGAAGGAGGAGGCCGTAGTCCACAGAGCCCCGGAGGTAACGGAGTAGGTGCTTGAGAGCAGTGAGATGGGGCTCCCTGGGATCATGCATGTGGAGGCAAATCTGCTGAAGAAGCGGAGGGCGAAGCGGAAGAAGTGGACGCAGGAAACCGGAGGGAGTAAAGGGGCCCAGTGCTGTCACATCGGAGAAGAGGTCGTCGGGTAGCCAAATCCTTCACAGTAAGACCAGAGGAGTCAAATTCAACAGAACAGGAATTGTCAGTGGTAAAACGGCGAATAGAAAGAAGGTTGTGAACCATGGAGGGAGCAACAAGAACATCAGAAACCCGAAAAGAACCGGGAGTGTGAGCGGTACCCACGGAGGTGACAGGAAGACAAGAGCCATTTGCGACCATGATGGACGAAGGGTGGGAGGAAGAAGGAGAGTGAACGGAAGAGAGTATACCAGGGTCGGGTGTAGTATGGAAAGTGGCACCCGAGTCAGGGCCATGGTGCCGAAAGAGCGTGCGAAGGCTGTCGGGTCCCACCCGACAGGCCCAGGCGAGGCCCCGGGAGGTGGAGCCCACGGCAACGCAAATAGAGCAGCCGGGACAGCGCCAGCGAGCATGGCGGTCGGTGGACGAGGCTCGCCTCCGGTGGCCTGGAAGGGCCACATAGAGATGCGCCCTGACCATGGGTTGGCAAAGGACGGCCAGGGAGAGCCCCGTGGAGGCGCCGGTGTGCCCGCCGGTGTGCCCCCACCGCGCCCCCCACCACGCCCCCCACCGCGACGACGGCGGCCACCACGGCCCCCCCACCCCCGCTCGGCCCAGGAGGAGGAGGACCAAGAAGGGATGACGGTGGCGAAGCGGAGGGACGCGGCGTAGGAGTCACGGCAAGAGCGGTCGAGGAAGACGAGAAGCCCGATGTGGGAAGGGACCCAGGCTGGATGCCCTGAGTAAGCTCCTCCATGACAAGGTCATCACGGACCTGCAGGAAAGTGGGGAAGGGCCGCTGTCGGGTGATCCAGGTGCGGAGGTGGGCGTAGCGCTCGTTGAGGCCGCGAAGAACGTTGAGAACCAAGATCCGGTCCTCCACGGCCCAGCCAAGATCACCGAGGGAGTCCGCCATGGTCTTCATCTTCCGGCAGAACTCGCCAACGGAGAGGTCGCCCTGGACGAAGGTGCGGAAGCTCGCATCGAGACGAAGGGCCCGGGCTTCAGCGTTGCCCAGGAACTGGCCCTCGAGCGCCAGCCAGGCCCGGCGGGCGGTGGTGTCGGGGGTGCCGCGGACGAGGTCGTGGAGGTCGAGGGAGATGGTCCCCAGGATCCACGACATGACGATGCTGTCGAGGCGAACCCACGCAGCTGTCCGGGCCGCAGGGAAGGTGTCAGTGAGGACATGGTCGTCGAGGGCGTAGCGGCGGAGAATGAGCAGCACCATATCCCGCCACCGGGCGTAGGAGGTCGACTCAGGGTCGAGGACGACGGGGACCAAGCTCTTGATGTTCTGAACACCCCCGGCCTGGTAATGGAGCTGCGCGACGAGGGGATCGGCCGGGTCGGTCCAGACAACCAAGGGAGGACGGGGAGCGCCGGAACCGGAGGAGGTGGCAGTGCTGTCGTAGGACACCGGGTGGGCGAGGAGCTGCTCGGCCTCAGCGATCTGACGGGCCAAGACGTCGGCCGCATCACGTTCGCGCTCCCAGGTCAGGGCTGCCGCGCGCAGGCGTGCCTGACCCTCGGCAGCAGCGGCCCGGGCAGCAACGAGGGCCGCCGCGAGGGTCACATCTGGAGGAGGCGGGGCAGGGAAAGGAAGCCGAGAAGGGCCCCCCCCGCCCCCGTGGCAGCAACAGGGGCGCCCGGATCGGCACCCGCATGGCTGCCCGCTCCCTGGCGGAGAGCAGCTGCCGGGCTGCCCGCCCCCTGGCGGAGAGCAGCTGCCGCGGTGGGAGCCCCGCCGGCGGGATCCACGCCGGCGGGATCCACGCCCGCGCGCCCGCCGGCGCCCGCGCGGAGGGCCGCAGCGGCGGCGGCGGCGGCGGCGGCGTGGTCCGCGCCGGCGGGTTCCCTGTCCGCGCGCCCGCCGGTGCCCGCGCGGAGGGCCGCAGCGGCGGCGGCGGCGTCCCCGGCGTGGCCCACGTCGGCGTGGCCCGCAGGGAGCCCGGCGACGGCGGCGGCGGCCAGCGCCGCAGGGGCGGCGGCCGCGCCCGCGGGAAGCCTCCCCGAGGCGATTTGCGCCCAGGCAGAAGGAAGGGAGGGGAAGGAGGAGAGAGGAGGGGGAAGGGGGTCGCCGGCCATGGCGGCGGCGGCGGCGGCGGCGGCACCAGGAAACCCTAGGTTAGTCTGATACCATATTAGAGGGTAAATCTTATCTATTGGGCTAACCCTAGTGGGTAGCTATATAGCAGTCATACATGGACCTTATTGGGCCATAATACACACATACTCCAACAAATACTATTGACGAAAAAGACTCACAACCACAAGCACCAATTTTCAATTGCGATGCCTACACGGGTGCATATGTTTAACAGGGTTCACAGGTTGTGCCTAATCATCCTCATCAAACTCCAAATTAATCATTCATCCAGTGAGTCATATGCCATCAAATGTGTTGTCGTGTCCAAGTCTAAATATCTTTGGCCGTGTGGAGGTGTCACATCTAAACATGTTGAGCCATGTGGAAGAGTAGAGAACAGTGATATGTCAAGTATGCTATGGTTGATATATCACTGTAGTCGAAGATGGTGATGGAAATTCCTGGCCGACTGATGGTTGTTTTTTCTTATGAAATCGAACTACACAGGCCCTAATCTTGTGATGCCCATTGTCACAAGATTTTTCCTGTTTTGTCCATGATGCTGCTGCTTGACAGCTTGCTTCTCTCTGCTAGTACTGAATGAGCCACTTTCTTCTGAAGATCTCAAACCAACTTCCGCGAAGCTTCACAGGCTGATTGTCAGAGGTTGTTGGGCTGGGAGAATACTGCAGTTGAGCACTTTGCGGGATTTACAGTATTTATTAGCTAGCGGACCCGTGATTGTTGCGAGTTGTTTGGTTCAGTGAATTACGTATAATAGTTTCAACAATGTTTTAGCCAATAGTGAGATACTGCTTATACAAATCTCACTCTAATTAATTGGCAACTACACATAAGCATTCACAGAAGGAATGCATAGGGTTTCAGGTAGGCAACTAGCCAGTTGGTACTTAAACTGTGGATGCTCAAGTAGGTTACGGATTTCACACTAATAAAAGAGAAACCATATCAGATTAACAGGTGTAAAATTGCATTTAGACATGTCAGGTTAACAGGGGTAACTGCATATATATCAGAATGACAGATGTAATTGCTTCCATGCATACATGTCAGATTAGCAAGTATACTATCATTTCGTATCTCGCAAGCTCCAATATAATTTTCCAATAACATTTTTGCTTAGGTGCATACAGATTTTGATAAAAACTCAATGTTGTATTGTCAAAACTTGTAAAGACTAGTACTTGGAGTGCAGAAGTAGTTAATGCAGGGAATAGCGCAAGTGACCCTGTTCCCGTATACTTCCTATGTCCCAAATTGTAGGTCGTTTTAGCTTTTCTAGGTACATAGTTATTTTTACTGTACACTTAGATATAATGTATGTCTAAATGCATATCAAAATCTATGAACCTACAAAAGCTAAAACGACATACAATTTAAAACGGAGGGAGTACCTTTGCCGGTCCAAAACTTCATATCAACATTAAAAGTCCCATTTTGAGTTGCCACGAAAGCAACACCGACACTCTGTGGAAAACCAACCAGAGTATCAGGCAATACTTGAGGGTATTAGCTTTTAGATCAATGACTTTGCATAGTGTTGGTCCTGCAACTTTGTCACTCTCGTCCCTCGAACATAGGCATAGTTCGTTGGATTGGATTCCTTCATTCTTGCGAATCCCAGCTGACCGTCCTCCATATCATCTTGGTACGCATGTAAGATAGTCTTATCACAGAGACTTCCCACGTGCCCAAATCATACTTAAGTATTCTATCAAACTTAACCAGCGTTAACTAGAGCGCGTTGTTCTTCGTGAGAGCACTGACAGCCTAATACACCTGATCATCAGGGTGGTGCTCGATCGACATAGGTCGGCTTGCTCCACACACCGGTCCCCAATCACCAGGGTCAGCATTTCCTTGGGCAACTCGGCAAATATCTCGACATAGCCATCATTGTCATAATCATCCTCGCCATAGCCATCATTTTCGTAGTCATCCTCGCCATGCCTACCATGGCACAACGATGAAGGGCCTGCGGTGGCACCATTTCCTAGGAACCGCTGCAGCCTGGGCAACTCCACCCGCTGGTCCGTGATAGGGTCCCAGACGACTAAATCCTTAAAGCTATAGGTGTTGCCGTTATGGAGGAGGACGCGGCCCACGGGTCGTGGATGTCGGCACGTGGCGGGCGGAAGGAGGAGGTGGGGGACGAAGCGGGCCAAGGCGTGGTTGCTGACTCAGAGATCGCACACAATGCCAAGCATCTGCGACGAGGCGGCGCGGACGAGGCTCGCAGGGTCGTTGGGCTGGATGCGGATGAGAACATCGTCGACCATCTTGTCCGGCAGCACCGGCGGCGCGCGTGGCCGTGGCGGCGGCATGGTGCGGATCAGATCGGAGTAAGGGTTGGATTGGTCAGGCGACTCTGCCTCGGCCAAACCAGGTTATTGATTCGTCGAGAGGAAAAAAAGGAGGTTGAGGTGGGGAGTGGGCCCACTCTACCCTCATGGAAAGAATAAAATTTGATAGTTTTCATAATGACATGATATCAGAAGTTATCTTATTACAAAACAAATTTCAGGTCCTCTACTAATATTAGAACATGCTTTATCCATCTTTGATATTGATCTGTCTTCCTCTGGAGACAAATTTATCAGAAAGACGTTGGGATTGTGAGTCCTGAAATTTTCATAGGGTATGTTAGCACCGGCAAAAATGATGAACCAAAGGCGAAAAAAATAGGACTAGCTGATGCAAATATCTTAATTGTAACTTTTTACTACACATGAGTGGAAAGCTGCAATCCTTAGTAAACATATGGAACTTAGTTAACTTAAACATTTGATAATGAAAGGATATGTCTTCCTTTGTCTTTATCTTATCTAGTTGGACCCAAAAGTTAGAAGGTCACTGGGCCAAAGCATCCCAAATTTTCGATTATTACAACTAAGCAAACCGACTAGCAAGTTCCAATCAAAATGCTAGGTCCCAATTCCAAGAGCAACTGTGAACAATTTTTGCCTTAGGTCTTCAAAAGTGGTAGCCTGTGTGCAAGAAACTGATCAGAAGGGATTAACTGCTCGAAGTGTTCATACCTCATCCACCGTTTAGACGGAGTGTTTTCCATCGAGCTTATCTAATATATCCACTATGGAAGGTCTCTTCTTGCGTTCATGGTCCACACATTGCAGCCCAATTTCAACACACATTTCAATTTGCTGGAGGCGATTTGCATCAAAAGATGCATACTTCGATGTTATGTGGCGATCTGCCCAATTTTCATGTACCTACAAAGTTGGGAGTTCGTCCTGTTATATGATATATGCAAACTAAATCTAATCTAGTCTACTGATGAAAATTTAGATCATAAAAATATCAATTAACATGGTCTTACTTTCTCAATAAATTTCTTCCCACACTTGTCTTCAGCATCGGGTATATTCTTTTCTCCGGTGCTGATCTGAATGATTAGTAGACCTAAACTATATATGTCTGACTGGGTAGAGATTTCACCTCTATATAGATACTCCGGAGCCATGTATCCTCTGCATGTAGTTCATTAAAAACATTATATTAACTAATGGTGAAAACACAATTTACTAATAAGGAAAAATAGTCATATTTCACAACTTATTTTCACTTACAATGATCCCACAACATTTTGAGTGTGCATCCGGGTTTGCTCCTGACCGAATAGTCTTGAAAGTCCGAAATCCGCAATTTTAGGGACCATGTTATCATCCAACAAAATATTTTCAGGCTTAAGATCCATATGAACAACAGGCCGATCCATTTCATTATGTAGGAAATGTAAACCTCTGCAGATTCCTTTAACTATTTTAAACCGTGTGTCCCAGTCAAGTCTATTAGATTCAGCTGAAAAAGTAAAACAAGGATATGTGTAAGTAACCTAATTACTAGAAATAAATTTCTTATTGTACTAATTCATTTTAATTTTTTCCGTTAATTATATGAACTGAAAACTCATTTTGTCTCAGAGTAGCAACTTATAGCTATACACCAGAACTCAATATAATGCAAACAATGAAGGAATCAAATAGTGGCCATTGTCATCAAATATTTCATTACATACCAAATAGATAATTATCAAGGCTTCCCTTCCATAGATATTCATAGCAGAGGAAAATTTCTGTTATATCTACAATGATATATCTTCCATTGTGCGGCACCAACTTCTTCTGCGATTCATGGCAGAACCCAACCAACTTCACTATATTTTCATGTCGGACTGCCATAAGATTTCCAACCTCATTGTTAAATGTTTTGTCAAGTGCCATAGGTGGGTTTTCCCCAAGCTTCTTCACAGCAATTAATTCACCATTCTCCAGAATTCCCTGTGTCAAGTCCTACCTATGTATCAGCATGCTGACATGTTTTTAATCAACTTTTGAGAAGGCAGAAAACATCATACCTTGTACACTATTCCAAATGCACCTTTACCAAGTTCTCGCTCAGGAGAGAAATCATCTGTGATTTGCTTGAGAAAGCTTGCTGGTATATTGTTGGGCAATGTACTTACAAGAGTGCTGGTGTCAGTAGTCATTTCTGACAATTTAGATACAGCAAGTCACATTACAACTCATGGACAGCTAAAACTTCTAATTCATGGACTTATGATAGGATACTTAAAAAAACTTATATACAAGAAAGAATAATGGACTGTGCAACATTTAGCTGGACTGTAATTAAGTATTTTTTAAAAGTTCACCTGGATTTTAACCTTCCCACCGACATACCGTTAATCTTAATTAGTAATGTCCTTAAGGCATCAACCTATACTAGTTTTTCTTTGTTTGAGAAGTTGGAGGGGCATTCCTCAGTTTTTCATTAGCAAAACCTGATCATCCCTTACAATAACATCCATACCCATCCCAGCTCAAAGCAACCAGGAAGGACGGCATCAACTCTGACCAAAACAACACAACCGAGAACAGAACGTTTATATCCAAAAGGCTCAGATTGCTCCAGAATTAGTTGCTGTGGGGGCGTCTCAGATTTCTTTCTGCTAAGAATGCGGATCTAAAAGCACGAGTTTTCAAGGAAATGGAGCTACAAATGTTCTTACAGACCGACTGGATCGATTCAGGGTGACACTTTCGCTGGGGCACAAAAACACATAAACTAGCGCAATTTCTGCCAAAAGCATCTGAAAAACAATGAGGACTGTAGGTTCCGAGCAGACGGACCTGGAACAGCCGGAGTAGGATGCAGAGCAGCCGCAGCAGGGTAGACTGGGACTGGCAGAGATGAATGAAGCGTGGGTGTATATAGCTGATGGAGGTGAAGCAGACGTTGACTTGACTCCAAGTCTCCAAGACTCTAACCATTAGTTTGGACTGACGGAGGGAAACGTGGCCTCTGTGGAGGCAGTAGGACGCGAGTCAATCTGACAAGTCAATGGCCAAACGCGGTGCCTGGAATTTTCTTTTCAGAGCTCAGGCTTTTATTCCTTTGAAAGTAGAGTAGAGAGATGACCAAAAAAATGCCCTCATGATTGGAACACCTTGGTGTGCCTTGCTTCTGCGAGATACCGGTGAAGTTGCATCGAAATTGCCATCTCCTTACAAAGTCTCCGACCTCTGTTTCCTTCGCTTCACAAGGAAATGAATTAATAGCAGGATGTGGATTCTCTGTAATTTCTTCAGAAGTAAAGGAGCATCCTTTCTGCTCCCATGATCCCATGCCGTTTAAGATATACATGGGAGCTAAAAAAATCCACATTCTAATTTCAACCATTTTCTTCTAGTTTAAAAAAAAATGTCGGCCACTGTCTTATGAGAGCTAATCTCATCTTTACTCAGGATTATCTAGTAAAATCTGCTCTGTGAGGACTACAGTATCAAAGTTGGCCTTCCAGTTATTCTATAGAATTGAAATCATGATCTCACACAATTACAGGACTAAATTTCACATTCAGATTGTTATAGAGGCAACATTATTGTCAAATGCATTACAATAACAAGGTTCACCTATGAAAATCGAACTCTGAAGAAACAACAGTAACATGGCGCACAGGTACATAAACCTGGCTGTGCTTTCTTTTATTTAGTTTATGCATCTCTTACAACCAAGGAGACGCATACAAGGAAAAAGAAGCCTGAAGACAGTTTGGAAATATATAGCTACTAGCCTACTAGCAGAGTCAAGAACTTTATTGAAATTGAGTGGATGCATGACGTTGTAAAGACGTAAAGCGCAGGTCCACCAAATATAGTCAGGAATATTATTGCAGGAAGAACCAAACTGTCACTTCCTAGATGCGAAGCTCGAGAACATCTGACATCTTCTTGTCCATTCCATTCCTGAACCACTGAGTTTTGAAATTCTTATGCAGATTAAGCAGGCACAGCTTCTTTAGTGAGCTGAGGGATTCGATGCCACGTGGAACTTTATCCAGCTTGGGTAGCGCCACAATATATAAACATTCAATATTTGGAAGAGCCCTGTCTCCAATTGTAAGCTGATTGACATTGAGAATGTTCTTCATCACGAGCGTCTTTAGCTGTGGGAAGCAATCTTCAGAAATAGCCAAGTTCTCTGCGCTGGTCACCTTATTAAGGCTCAGATAGGTGAGGTTTGGCACATGAAGCTCAAGCATTTGGAGTGGGTCTTCCAGAAGACCAGACCAGCTTAGAGCCAAGTATTTGAGGTTTTTGCCATAGCTGTGAAATATAGAGCATTCCAGCGTCCCAGGGGCCAAGCAACCTCTGATAATCAGCCTGTGGAGATGTTTTGACTGTGGGTTGAGGTCTTTCAGGCAAAGTCTCTGCTCCTCATCACTTGCGTTCAAAAGCAAGCTTGAAAGAAGTAGCATCTTGGATAAGGCAGCAAAAAGCTTTGGAGAATGCATAGCACTTACATTGCTAATCCACAGACTCTGCAGTTTCCTAAGTTTGTCCAGTTGGGCTGCCAAGTCATCACTGGCTTCCACTGTTTCAAGAGTCAGGAGTTCTATCAAATTAGAAAGATCCTTTGGTGGTTGTACACCGATAAAGTACTTGAAATCTTCCTGCTTCTCATCTATAATTCTATCAGCAAACAGATGACGCAGCTTCTTGACCTTAACTATGCTTCGTGGTAGCTTCTCAATTTGGGTTTGTTTGATATCCAATGACTGTAGGTTGGACAGCTTCTCAATAGTCTCTGGGAGTGACTTAACTCTTGTTCTTCGCAAGCCAATGTAACGTAGATTAAACAGATCCCCTATAGATGCTGGCACTTCGGTTATTTCAGAATCTTGAAGCTCAAGAACAGTAAGATAGCTGGATTTAGATAAGATTGACTTCCACATCTGAGTGGACATTACACCATCAAGTAACAACAGGGTCCGGAGGCATGGGAAGGTCACCATTGATGCGTCACTATCATTCCATCCATATAATGAAAGACGGCGCACTTCCTTGTCAATCTGTATCATTGCACCTTGATCATTTGCAGAGCCAAACTTCTCATCCTTAGCAGCAGTAAGAGCTAGGTCTCGCACAATGTCATGCATCTTACAGGTGCTTACTCTTCCAACCTCATCATAATCCACCACCTGCAGCATGTTCCTAGTGATGAGCTTCATGAGATTTAATTCGGCTACATCCTCCAGTTTGTTGTGTTGGTTGGCCACTACAAATCCTTCAGCAACCCACTGCCTGACAAGGGTCTCACGTGACATAATGTAGTCTTCAGGAAATAGGCTGCAGTATAGAAAACAATTTCTTATGTTCCCTGGTAGGTCATTGTAGCTCAGGTTTAGAATTGCCTGGACATCGCCTGTATTCAGTAGCTCGCTCTGGAATTGGTTGTAAACTTGATTCCATGCATGCTCTATTGGTTTCTTTGTGGACATAAGGCTGCCCATGGATATAATTGCTAGGGGCAAGCCCTTGCACTTGTTGACTATTGAATCAGCTACATTCTTGAGCTCCGGGGGACACTTCTTGTCTATTCTATTACTGAATGCCCTTCTACAGAAGAGGTTGAATGCGTCATCGCTGTTCAAAGGTTGGAGCTGAAGGTGCCGTTCGGTGGACGATGCAAGAGATGCAACATCGTCATTCCGTGTTGTAATGATCACATGGCTTGCTTTGAGATTTTTGAAAATATCTTCCATTTTAAGGTACACTTCCCTGTCCCAGACATCATCCAACACAACCATACATTTCTTACCACCTTCAAGCTTCTTCCTTATTTCTTGCCTCAACGTAATGGCATCCATTTTGTCAATTTCAGCTGATGGATTCTCTATGTATCCAATCTCCTTGAGTAGTTTCCTCAGCAAGGCATCTATTGTGTATGACTTTGACACTGTAATCCACGCATGGACAGGGAAATTTGTCATCTCTCGGTCATAAACATTCAAGACCAAAGTGGTCTTCCCCAATCCGCCCATACCTGAAACCGTTATCACTGAGCTATCTGACGCATTGGAGTTAAGCCATCCAATCATGTTTGATTGGTTGACCTTTATTCCCACAAGATCGTCGTCTTGAACAAGTTCTGGCAGGCAACCCTGAGATACTCTTTGATCAGTTGCAATTCGACTTCTCGGAAGAAGCAGATTATCATGGAAATAGTCCTTCGGAAGTTTTTTGACTTGCTCAATCTCACACTTTATCTTAACTACTTCATCAGCAAGTTCACTGAAAACCGTGGCATAGTGTGCTCCTCTATATACCTTGTGGAATGAGTTTTCTTCCCGCAGATGAAAAGCATGATATGAGTATTTGTCCATTACATCCTCAACATGGAAAGACAGATTGCGCAGCTCCGCAATCCATTGATGAACGACATTGATACCAAGGTTTGTCATATCAAAACCTTCTATCACACTGTTCATCATACGCAATTCCCTCCCAATGTACTTAATATTCTCCGGCAGATCCCTCAGATTGGTTACTTTTGCAGATAGTTCAGCTGTGACAGCATTGATGATTTCATCTCCAAGAACAGTACCAATCTTTGAGATTGCAAGGAGCACTGCCTCTGCCATTAGTTCAGTGCTGTACAACAGAAGAACGGAGAGTGTTACATAATGCAGTAATTAGCAGAAACAAGCAGAAGACACCCAGTTGCATAAACCCATACATGTAACATGATAAGTGATACACCCATGTCAACAATTACCAATTAGCACATTAAAGAAAGCAACCATCTCAAGCATAGCAAATCACAGGCCTATGCTCGCTCCTTCATCTTTGACTATAAGGGCAGTATTCTGAGCTGATTGACCAGAATACCGGCCAGTCTGATGTACTGCTTGTTTCAGATGTAGGCTATGGAGAATACCCCAGTACGAATCCCAGCAAACTGTGGGATATTCAGATTTCAAGAAAAATCTTCCTAGCAGCTTCAGGATTGGATCTCATAAACATATGCTTTTTTTAAATAATATGAATGTTTCAATTAGAGTAAATCTAGAATGCCACATCCTTACACCAAGATGTTGAGTATGAGTTTCAGCCGAAATTTAAGGGAAAAATCTGCACGTTCCACGCAAGGTAAAAGATGAAATTCCGCGCGGCCTCCACACCCAGCCGCCGCCGGGTCGAGCGTGGGTCGGCACCTTGCCTCGCGCCCACCGCTGCCGCCCGCTCGCCCGGCTCCGGAGCCCGCCCGCCTGCTCGTCACGGCCGCGGCCGCCGGGCCGCCTCCTCACCCTGCGCCGCCACCGCGGCCCCACAGGTGCTTGCCACGCCCGCGGCCGCCGGGCCGCTTCCTCGCTCTGCGCCGCCGCGCCGCCACCGCGGCCCCCAGCCCTGCCGCGCCGGCACGAGCTCGCTGCCCTACGCGTGCCATGGCCGCCTCCCGGTGTCTCCCGCCCAGATACGGGCAGACGCAGCCAAGACCGGGCGAAATCGCCCCGCCGCCATCTTCCTAGGGGCCACGCGGGCTTCCGGCGGCACCCTCCGGCAGCGGCGAGGTGGAGTGTAGGGGGGAGTGGCGGCGGCGAGGTGGTCGGGCCGCCGCCCGTGTCGCCCGAGCGGGAGGCGACGCGGGGGCTGTGTTCGTACGGCGCTCACTATAGTCCAACCAAGAGAGGCCGGAGGTGAAGGGGGAGAGCGGGAGGGCGCCGGATTTGGGGGATTTCGTCAAGGCTGAGCAGCCGGCTTCAGCACAGTTGCTGCGGGGGATTCTAGAATTTCTTTGTCCTCGAACAGGACATGGCAAATGGCTCAACACCAAGTTCTTCTCAAATCAGAATGCAGATCTAAAAGGTACAAGCTTTCAGATGTATTGGAGCATACAAATGTCCTTACGGGTTGGATTGATTAATGGTGACACTTCATCTGGGACACTAATACAGTCTACAGACCAGCACAATTTATACCAGAAGCATCTGAAAAACCAATGAGAAAAAGGAGTAGGCTAAGAAGAGTGACCTGGAACAGCCGGAGTGGGAGATGAATGAATCTTGGGTGATACAGGATTTGGCTTGACTCGAAGTCTCCAACCTTTCTTCAGTTTAGATGCCAACTGAACTGACGGAAACAAAAACGCCGTTCCTGGACGGGACTTGGTCGCGGTAGGTAGGAGGCGGGTCACTCCGACAAGTCAATGACCAAACATGCTGCCATTAAGAATTTTGTTTCCAGAGCTCAATAACATCCTTTCGCTCCCTAAACATATCAAAAATTAAAATTTACAATCTTTTATTTAATAAATTTGAAATATTTTATTTAATAAATTTGAAATATTTTATTTAATAAATTTGAAATCTTTTATTTAATAATATTTATCAATAATTGAGGCAACAACTAACCGCAACCTTTTGCTTGATCGGACGGACCCTAGACTCATTGACTAGTAACGTTCGGTTTTCGTACAAAATGAATTATATTTTCTCCTTCGGATTAATACATGATAGCTAAACAAAATTTTTAATGCAGACGCTATTCTATCCTAAGCCTAATTAGCATATGCATATAAGGAATATAGCGACATAAAAAGGCAACCCCGACCCAATGTTTTGACATTACATGCCAACAAAATTACAACTTTTCAAATCCAAAGTAAAGCTATATGTAAGAAACAACAAAGTATCAAAGGAAAATATGCATAGATCTGTTTTATGATTTTTAATACAGAATCTCTATAGCAATTACGAAGTTTACATTTTGGAATCAAGTAATCATCAGAGTATTCAAGTGAAACTTTTTCACTAATTAGGTACCATATTAACAATCATGGTACTTTGTGATAATTTTTGTGATAATTTGCTCCCTCGTAACAGTTTTTTTTAATAATTGTTCCTCCCATCCCTTGAGGCAATAGTAATATCAACCATCCTATTACACTGTCCAAACTCCAAACTACCTTGGATACCTTAACATGTCCTAAAATCACACATGTACACTAGCAAAAATGCTTCTTTTCGTATCTCAATAGAAACACGATTAGTTCATCTTTTCATACCTGACTATACAAGTATGTACAACTCCCTGTCCAATCTAGCAATTTGTACATTAACGAATGAAACCTTGTGAAGTATGGAAATTTGAAGTATTTATTAACCAGCAATTCAGCATAACAAAACTGAAATTCAGAGCGCAAGCAAAGTTTGTACCCAAAAAGAAAAGAAAATAAAATCAACTGTGTGCTCAGTCCTCACCCTGCCTGAAGCTTCCCTCACATGTGCGTGTGGCCGTCGCGCTTGCTGGTCACCTGCTGCCTGCCGCGCCGGAGCCCGCGTGGTCACCTACCACGACAGCGATGTGTCCTGGTAGCTGTCCGGCAAGCTCAGCAATGGCGCGCGGCGTGGCCACTGGGGAAGCTCAAGCGACAGGCGTGAGAGGAAATGAAGGATTTTGGGTGGGACTCGACGTGGATCTGGGCTCGGGGGGCACAATGGATGATGTGCGGGAACAGCAGGGGAGCACCGCTGGACGCTGTGTCGTTGACTTGACTTGACTTGACTTGGATCTTTTTATTTTTTGACGAGAGTGTGCACGAGTCTAGACCACATTAAATTTACACCCTGTAGGAAAAAAAATCCAATTTTAGGAAAAAAATAATAAGGCAGCCTCATCGGCTAAAAAACCAATAACACCATCTAATCTAAGCTAAGTTTCAAATGAAAGGGATCTTCTAAAATAGCAGAGGTCTTGCGGACCTGGCTAAACATGGGTACTTGGAGGATTTGGTTAAAGAGGAGCAAATAGATTTCGTTGCCCTCATGGAAACGGGTCAGGATCCTTAAAAATTTTTGTGGTGGTAAAAAATTTATTTAGCATTGCATGGCACCACATGGTCGATCTGGAGGCATTATCCTTGAAGTTGACCTTACAGTGTCTGACATTGGATCCATCGATGAGGGGGACTTTTATGTTAAATTCACACTCTGAAATAAAAATGATGGCTACAAGTGGGCACGTTTGTAGTTTATGGCCCTGCTCAAAAGGAACATAAGGAAAGTTTCCTGACTGAGATGGCCCACATATGTAACAAAGAATCCTTACCGTACATAATTGGTGGAGATTTTAATATAATGCGTCATCCTGAAAATAAAAACAAGGACAACTTTGATGCAAAATGGCCAGATTTATTTAACATGGTCATTCAAACTCTTGATCTCATAGAGATAGAAATGTTGGATCCTCAATATACTTAGGTGAGTAGCGGGGATGATCCAACCTTTAAGAAACTAGATAGGGTTTTAGTTAGTGCAGAGTGGGAACATAAGTTTCCTCTCACAACGGTACATACCAAAGTTAGAAGTAACTTAGATCACACACCTTTGACATTAAACACAGGTACTTCTTCCCACAACAAACAACAACCATTATTTAAATTTGAATATGGCTGGCTTATTAGAGATGGTTTCTATGATCTGGTTGCTAATAAATGGCAATCCGAAACCAAAGGAACCACTGCGATGGATATATGGCAGAATAAAATCAGAGCTCTTCGACAATTTTTTAGGGCTGGGTCAAAAATATAGCTGGCCATAATAAAAGGAGAAGAAAAAATTAATCCTAATGATCGATGATTTAGATAAAATAGCTGAGAAAAGGGTGCTCTTTGACCATGAGTTAAATATGAAACACTACTTCAATGAACGATTAGTTCACTTATCGAGGGAAGAGGAAATTAAATGGTATGAGAGAGCTAAAACTAAAGACCTATTGCAAGGTGATGACAACACCCAATATTTCCATTTGGTCGCTAATGGCAATCATAAAAAATAACGCATCTTTAAATTAGAACAAGAAGATAGTAGAATAGTGGGTGATATCACAAAATAGTATCCTCACAGCAGATGGAAATACCTTCGGTGACTGCCGATGAAAATAGTAACCTCACAGCACCATTTACAGAGAAAGAGGTAAAAGAGGCTATGTTCCATATGGACCACAATAAATCCTCTGTTTTCCGGTAGAACTTTAGCAAGTATTCTGTGATATTATAAAAAATGATCTAATGGTGCTTTTCACATCATTTTATGAGGGGGATATTATAAAAAAAAAAGACATGATGGTGCTTTTCACATCATTTTATGAGGAGTGTCTGCCTCTACACAACCTTAATTTTGGAGTAATTACTCTCCTTCCCAAATTAAAAGAGCAACGAAAATACAAAAATTTAGACCCATCTGCCTACTTAGTGTGAGTTTCAAGATTTTCACCAAGGCAGCTACTAATAGATTCATGGGAGTGGCTAGCAATGTAGTTAGACCCTCCCAAACAGCATTTATGCCCGGTCGGAATATTATGGAGGGAGTAGTGATTTTGCATGAAACTATCCATAAACTACATACTTAAAAACTCAATGGCGTTATTCTCAAAATTGACTTTGAGAAGGTCTATGATAAAGTAAAATGGCCTTTTTTACAACAGACACTCAGAATGAAGGGATTTTACCCACGATGGTGTTCATGGATTGAAAATTTTGTCTCGGAGGTAGTGTGGGCATCACAATTAATGATGACATTTGGGCACTACTTCCGAAAAAAGGATCTTAGGCAAGGAGACCCCATACCACCTATCATATTCAACATTGTGGTAGATATGCTCTCCATCTTAATTAAGAGGGCTAAGGATGATGGCCAAATTAAAGGAGTCATTCCTCACTTGGTTGAAGAAGGATTATCTATTTTGTAGTATGCAGATGACACGATCATGTTCATGGATCACAATCTAGAGCAAGCTAAGAATATGAAGCTTTTGCTCTCTGTCTTTGAACAATTGTTAGGCTTCAAGATTAACTTTCATAAAAGTGAAGTCTTTTGCTATGGAGAAGCTAAACATTATAAGCAAGAATATACTCAATTGTTTGGCGGTGAACTAGGATCGTACCCTTTCAGGTACCTAGGCATCCCGATGCACTACAACAAACTCCGTAATGCAGATTGGAGTATTATCGAGGAAAGATTCAAATGCAAACTAAGTACATGGAAGGCTAAACACCTGTCCTATTGGGGTCTGCTAATTTTATTAAATTCCGTCCTTAGTAGCCTTCCTATGTTCATGATGTCAGGTGTCCTAAAAAGATTGGATGTCTATCGGTCCAGATTTTTTTAGCAAGGCAATAGTGATAAATAAAAATATCACCTAGCTAAATGGGATATCTTGTGCCGTCCAAAAGATCAAGAGGGTACGGGAATAGCAGACTTATATATTAAAAATAAATGTTTCATTAGTAAATGGCTTTTTAAATTGCTAAATGAAGATGGCACATGGTAGACCTTACTTAGAAATAAATATCTGAATTCAAACTGTCTATCTCAGGTTAAAATAAACCTGGCGATTCACGCTTTTGGAAAGGTTTGCTTAAGGTTAGGGAAGATTTTCTAGATTGTGGGACTTTCAAGATAAAAGATGGTTCCCAAACTAGATTATGGGAGGATACATAGGTAGACTTTACACCACTCAAATAACAATTTCCTACTCTATATAATATAGTATACTATCCCCACGTAACAGTGGCAAATGTCATGAACCAAATGCCACTAAATATATCATTTCGAAGAGTTTTAGTCGGAGATAAACTGCCTGCCTGCAAAATCTTGTAGCTAAAGTAGCTACTCATCATCTTTCTGATGGGAGGGATAATTTTACCTGAGATTTGCATAGACAAGGCAAATTTAATGTTCAGACTATGTGTCAATATCTCATTAATCAGGGTACTCCTTTCATCAATAAATTTATATGGAAGTTAAAAATTCCTCTAAAAATAAAGATATTCCTTGGGGTGTTATCTTAACAAAGGATAACTTAGCTAAGCGGAATTGGATTGGGAGTCAAAAATGTTGTTTCTATGATTGTAACGAAACAATTAAGCATCTCTTTTTTGACTGTCAACATGCTAAGATAATTTGGAGGGTTACCCCACCAAGATCAATACAACACATGCTTGAAAATTGGTTAACAGGCATGTATAAAAAAGATAGAAATTTGATTTTCGTTGGGTTGCAGCTCTGATGTGGGCAATTTGGTGTACACCTAACAATATGGTTTTTGAAAAAAAACGATTAACCTCTTTTATGCATGCTATTTTCAGGGAGCATATTGGCTGCAATATTGGTCCCTATTGCAGCGTGAGGAAGCAGGGAGACCATCGTTTGGTAAGCAAGGAGTTGGAGATCGTCGTCTTAGATATCTTTGCCAAGAATGGATGGAGAAGCAATAATAGACCTTGCTTTTGATTTCTTCCCATCGTTTGCATACTATTTCACTTATTTGTGTGATTAGTTGATGTGCTGAGAATTGAATACTGTGTGGTCCTAGAGGTAAAAAAAATCTAAGCTCTGCCCAATGACAGGGAAAAGCCTCTCACGACCGAGGTTGAGGTACAGAGCATAGATGGCGTCAATGGTCAAACGTGTTGCCATCACGATCACATGCCACTCCTGTAATATCTCAGAAATTGCAAGGTAAAGAACACATGAGGTCAGAGGCGCGTGATGTTCTGTTGTTATGTGTTTGGATGGAAACGGAATCTCTTTTAAGTTAGCAGCAACTTTGAACTGTTAATTGGGTCGATTCTACCTGAATCGATTAGTGGAATATCAATCAATCTATATAAACGAAGTATAATTATGAACACCGTACTTGTGATTGATGGTTGTATTTTCGTCCAAAAGACCAAAACACAACATAGCTTTTATCCCTATGCAACATCCATAGTATTTCTCGTAGCACCCAGAAACAGGGGGGGAGGAAATGGCTTGCAGTTTTCGAAAAAGGAAAAAAAAAAGCTGGTAGGTGTTTCTGGCCTCCTGCGAATTGAGGATGTACTGAGTACTAATAGCTTTGTCGTGGATTAAGCAGCGAAGCTTGTAGGCTTTGTGCCAACCAAAACCCGTAACACATGCACTGTTAACTCTAAAGTGCAATCTCTAAATGCCACTCACTGACTCACGTCGTGCAACCACTGGAGCCATTGAAGCGTTATACGTTATGTCTGACAGAAATTATAAGCATTAGTTACTGAATTTTTGGGGCATTGATTTCTCCCCGCTAGTTATAGGTACCCTGATCAAATAGTGATGACCAAGTTGAATTCCAGAATAGAGGAAAGGTAAGCAGTCATTGCTCTGTCACATGATGGTCATGATCTCACCAAACTAAAAATCTCAGCGTTTCAAAAGGACCAAATATTGTTTCGAGTAGGCTAAGATAATGTCTGATACTTGGGTTGTTTGGATTCATGGACTAATTTTTAGTTCGGATCACATGTTTGGATACCAATTAGAAGGACTAAACGTGAACTAATTATAAAACTAATTGCATAAGCCGTGGCTAATTCACGAGATGAAACTATGAAGCCTAATTAATCCATAATTAGCACATATTTACTATAACATCACATGGTCAAATCATGAATTAATTAGACTTAATAGATTCGTCTCGTGAATTAGCCTTCGTTTATGCAATTGGTTTTGTAATTAACCTATATTTAATACTTCTAATTAGTATCTAAACATTCGATGTGATAGGGAATAGGGACTTAATGATCACCTAGAAGAATATACTTTGTTTTTAACCTTGCCACCGAGCAAGAGTCCAAGACTGATGTTGCCGAAGTCCACAAGCCATTGTGTTCGGCCCAAGCTGATTAGGCTTCCTTTGAAGAGTTAGGGCAGTTTGGTTGGGCTTCTTGAGGCTCCGGCTCCTGCACTATAGCGTGACAGGATGTCAGAGGAGTCGGAGTTAGAGGAGCCACAAATTGTGGCTCCACCTGCTCCTCCAAGGTCTGTGAGGAAGAGGGAGGGGAGAGAAGAAATTGGCTTCGGTGAACAGTATCGCTAGAGTGCATGAACAGTGAAATGGCAGGATGAGCTGGAGCATCAAGGAGCCGCACCAAACTATCTCTTAGTTGTTCACGTAACTAGTTTGCCTAATCCAACTACAACTCACAGGCCAACGAGCGAGCTAATAAAGGGCCAAGTGGCTGGTCCTTTTCAATTCAGTCCCCCACAACCCGAACCACACACACATACACACAATAAAACAATACCTTTGCTTTCCAGGTATAATTCAGTGCTACATTTTTCATTTTCTCCAAGTTCAGCTTAAATCTTGTGAAAGTATCTGCCTTTAGTTTAGAAAATTAAAGATTTCTCCATCGGTGCTTGTATAGACTAAATGGTGGGAGGTCAGAATAAGTACTGCATCCTCAAGATATGCAATGCAAGTAATGTTTATCCATAAGGTCCTGTTTGGGTCCCTTCATTTTGAAGGAATTGAAATCTATTTAATGGAGTAGGCTAATTTATGTTGGAATGTGGCATTCCACAACTTTCCAAAGTTTAGATATAAGCCTATCTTAAATTCATGGGGTGGGAGATGGAAATTAATTCTATAGATTATGGTTATTAGAATGGAATTCAATTCTTATAGCACGCTCTTAGACTCGCTTCTCTATAGTAGAAGTGCAGCATATAAGTATCTCTCCCATATCACCAACTATAATATACAACTATATTCCACCTACAATTATATTAGCTTAATTAATTTGTGTCTAAATGATGATTATTAAGATGGAATTCAATTCCAATGATCCAAACGGGGCCTAACAGAGTTTTGCAACCTATAGAATCAATTCTTACAAAATTACTCTAATAAAGTAAATGCACATATGTTACAAGTACCAAACATGGATATGTAAGGATGAGCAAGGGAATGTAAACTCATGGCATGACAAAATTTTCTGGCAATGTGAACCTGCCGGCTTATTCGGCAATTGTGCAAGTGCTGTAGTTGATATGATATAAAAAATGAACCAGATTATTTCAACAACCATTGCCGGTTTGCAGCAGAATGAACCAGATTATCTCAACCGTCATTGCCGACTTGCATAATTAATATCAAATATATCAACTATAACACTTAAATATTTGATATGCACCCAGATATATTGTCTGATCTAGAAAATATTTTGGCAGGGCGCGGGGCTGCTTGCTGGGTTCGATGGTGGCGGGCCACGAGCAGCGGCGGAGGGCGGCCAGTCCCCCCCTCTCCTAGCCTCCCACGCCCGTGCGCTGCCGAGAGGCAGCGGCGGCGGCTGCAATTCGCAGGCGGCATCGGCGGCGGAGCACGGCAGCTTCAAGCGGCATCGGCGGCGGAGCACGGCGGCCGCAAGTGGCATGGACGGGTGCTGCGTGCGCGAGGCGGGGTGCTCCCCTGGCGGGCTGCGGAGGCCTCGAGATGGGCGGCTTTGCTGCGGCGTTGGGAGCGGCACCACGCGGTCCAGTGCAGGGAGCGCGAGCGCGCCGTGGAGAAGGTAGCGATGTGCACTGATGCCGCAGCCGCAGGCCAGTGCACCGGGGAGCGGAGGCCGCAATCGATGGGCAGGCCAGATTTCTTTTCCCCAGTATTCGGCGCCGCTAGTCCATGGGCCATGGCTCTTCTGCAAGTGCGAGAAGACAAAGCCAGCGTGCAGGATCCTAATGGAGATGGAGGAGTGCGTGCGCAGAACAGCTGCCCTGCTCATCCAGGTAAGAGAAATTGCATGATTTTCATCTACACCTGTTCAATCGGCAACCGAGACGTCCATCCAAATTGATGCAATCAAAAGCTCGGCCTACCATGCTTAGCTGAATATCTAGGTAAAAAACAACTGAGAACCAAAAGAGACACATCTAACAACTGAGTCTTCTTTTGCTCCCATGGAATGCACAGCCAGTAGTCCTAGTAATTTACTGATCTAGCCGCTAGTTCTAGTAAGGTAGTAATCCAGCCACTAGTCCTAGTAATTTAAGTAAATTAGGGGATGAGGATGGTTCAGTAATTCATATTGTAAATTGTCATTCGTTATTATCAAGTAATCCAAGCACCTTATCAGCAGAATTCTGAAGGATGATGATTATTTCGGTAATCTAGTAGTTAGTTCCCCACGTGATGATCGAGCAATACATCATCGGCAAGCCAAGAATGCCAACTCATGCTTTTACTTTGTGTTTGGTTGGGCTCCCCTCACACATGTTTTTCTTTTTGCAATGCAGCTACTTGAATCCCAGTAAAGATTGAAGAGCTAGCTCTAGGTCAGCTTCAACTTGTGGAAATGGCTGCCTTCTCTGATTCTTTTGCCTAGCACATGATGTTGCCGGTACTTGCCTTGACGGTGCTTATGGGTCCAAAAAGTGAAAGAACAAGATGCTTATGGGAATCACAAATCATGCTAAATTTTGCCCATAGAATATAGCGACTAATGTGTGATTGTTAACGGAAACAAACATGTATACATAGAAACATGCTAAATACCTCTTCCCCTTTGAGCACTGAATGTATACGTTTTTTTTATCCAGTTTTTAACTGTTCCTGCTGATGTTTGGTAATTCGTACCTCAGTATCCTATTGTTTCAATAATTCTGAACCTTTTTTTTTGTTGCTATGATATTCGGTAACGCAACAATATGTTTGTTACTTTGACGACTTGAGATATTCGGTAATTTAGTAATCTTGTATCAATATCGATATTTCAGTAATTCGGTAATTCAGTAATATACACAATCTCGTAACTAACTACCTATGATGGTAATCTGTCATGGGTACAATTGTAATTAGGCTATTTACCTTTGTTGCAACTGGTAAGATGCTCTAGTTGCAATTGGTCCATGACGTGGCCTAGTTGCAACTAGTCCATTTGCAGCTAGATTAACGCTCCAGTTGCAATTGTGATGGCGTGTGCATAGCTTTTTAATGTAGTTGTAATTATGTCATTATCCTAGTTGCAACCGGAGGAAGCGACAAGTTGCAACCGCTCCGGTTGTAACTAGATTATTGTTCTACTTTGCAATTATGATGGTGTGTTCTAGTTGCAACTAGTTTTTAGTATAGTTGTAACTAGGTTATTGATCTAGTTGCAACTGGAGGAAGCGGCCAGTTCCATTTGTGACGACGTGTGCATGGGTTTTTAGTGTATTTTCGAACTACATTATTGTTCTAGTTGCAACTGAAGGACACGATAAGATGCAACTGTTTCGGTTGCAACTAGATTGTTGTCCCAATTGCAATTATGGTGGTGTGTCCTAGTTGCAATGTGTAGTTGTAACTGGGTTATTTGCCTAGTTGCAACTGGAGGAAGCAACCAGTTGCATTTGCGATGGCGTGTGCATGGGTTTTTAGTTTTTTTTAACTACATATTGTCCTAGTTGCAACTAGAGGACACAACAAGGTGCAACTGCTCCACTATGTCAGTAATCTATACTCGACAACCTACCGAGAGGTATCCCAACGTAGGAGATTGGTTGGTGGGGGATAGCCAGACCTAGACACATATTTATACAGGTTCGGGCGCTATAGTAGCGTAATACCCTACACCGTTTGGGGTATTGTATATTGTGCCTTGTGCTTGGATGTTGTTTGATTTGAGTTGTTGCTTTAGCTGCCAATCTAAGTACCCCTGCCCTCCTTTATATACTTAGGGGTGGGATTACTAGTCGGTTACATATGTCTTAGTGAGATTACTAGTCGGTTACATATGTCTTATGTATTAGTAGGATTACAAGGTAGAACGCGAAACATGCAAATGCAAATGGTTCTTGGACAAATAAATATCTAGTATAGAGACGAGAGAGTGACGTACGGGAAGTAAGTAAGATTGCAGTTCGATCTCTTGCTGAGACTGGGACGGCGCGATCTGGTGGCCAGATTAGTGACCGATTCAGTGCTTTGTTCAGACGAAAATCGGCAAAAGGAAACTAAAAAAACAGGCGTGAGATTGTGAGACTGATCAACTTACAAGGCTTGAATCTGTCAGAGCAGATAACACTCTCCTCGAAGTGGCAAGAATGATTATGCTACAGCTCTGTTTCTTCCTATAGTCCCGTAGCCAGACCTGCTAAATCAGTAAGCCGCCATGCATCTGCTGCACACAAAGCAGCCAAGGACGAGGGGAAGGAGGCTTATTACTGGCAGATCGATTTGTGGTAGGAAGAAGCTTCAAGCCATTTTCCTGGAAGCAGGTCTGCTCTTTGCCCAGTGCTTTCGACGACTCTCGGAGTCTTCGCCGTGTCACAATCAACAGCGGTGTATGCATCTGCTCCACACAACAAAGCAGTGAAGAACGAGAGGACTGAGCTTCAAGCCAGTTTCCTGGAAGCAGGGAGCAGCTGGAGTCTTATTCTTTGCCCCTTGCCGGAGTCCTGCCGTGCGAAAAAATCATCAGCGGGGTATGCGAATGCGAAAGCGAGGTGGGGACTTGTCGTGCAACTGCCTTGCCATGTCCAAAATTCTTTTTTTTCCGAAAGGAGAGAGCTTTATTGATTAGGGATTATCATTACAAATGAGTGCATGAACATACTCAGAGACGAAAGAAAAGAAACACAGCACTGCTTTGAACTGATAGCCAGATGAGCTAGCTCATGAGCCACCTTATTCTGCTCTCTCCCTATCTTCATGAAAATTAAGCTACGTAGCTACTGATCTTCATGCAGGGCATCCATGATTACAGGAGCCACCTGGGATCTGTCCATACCTCCCTTCCTGAGCTATTCAATTACAGTGGAGCAGTATGCTTCCAACACCATATCCCGGTCCGCCCACCGCGCAGCCATCCTGATTCCCTCTAAGCATGCTAGCTCTTCTGCTTCTTCAGTATCTCTTCAGTGTTGTAACCATCTCCAAGCCGTCAGTAGAGGTTTTCCCATGCAATCACATATAACAACCCCTACAGCTGCTGCACCTATCTCGATGATGAAAGGCCCATCCACATTGATTTTGAGTGTTTCGCCTAATGGTGGAGACCACTTCTTTGGAGATTTCTCTTGGCGTAGCCGCACAACTCTCCTCTCATTACAGTTCCTCGACCATTATCCGACGGTTGCTGTTGTCAGATTTGCGACAGTGCATCGAGGTATTTAGTAAGAAAGACCACCAATCCCGCAATGGATATTTGCTTGCCCACTTGCAGCACTGCATTCCTAGTGCTCCAACAACGTCATATTAGCATAAGGAAATTGGAAGCAGTGTCGATATCATACCGTGCTAGTAACAGGAGGAGCCATTCCGGTCCCATGTATGTGATGTCCTCTTCCCTTGGCAGTGCGACATGCTTTCGCAACTCTTGCCGAAGCGCTCGTGCATATGGGCAGGAGATGACAGCATGGAAACAATCTTCCATCCGCCAGCCACATAGCTCGCAGCTGCTCACCTGGTCTAGATGCCTATAGCATTTGTTTGCCCTTGTTGGCAATCCATTTCGAACAACCTTCCATGCAAAAACCCTGACCTTGGACGGCACATTCGCTCCCCATATTTTCTTCCAGATTTCTCTGTCCCCATCTGTACTGGTACTGGAACCTTCCTCCCCCAAACCATAATTCATTCTCAGTGCTACCTTGTATGCACTTCGCACCGTGAATAAACCTGACTTCTCGAAGTTCCATGCTATCCAATCTGGACATGACAATCTTGGGAGCTTAATTTTTAGGATTTCAGCTACGTCGCAGGGGTAAAAATACCTCCTAACAAGCACTTCATCCCAGCAATTTGAAGTTTGATTAATGAGATGCGCAACCCTCCAGATCCGGTAGGTTCCAGTGCTTCCAATAGGGCGCAAACCATACAGCCTTGGTAACTAGTTATCACACCATGTACGAATGGTATGGTCGTCTCTGACTCGCCGGACAATTCCTTCTTTCAGAAGTACCAACCCATGCTCTATTGCTCTCCACATTTGAGACCCTTCACCTGCCGTCGCCATGTCCAGAAGGTTGCCTCTGGGAAAGTATTTAGCATGTAGAACCCACGCGCAAAGGCTATCAGGGAAGGCAATTAATCTCCAAGCCTGTCGCGCCAATAGTGCTTGGTTGAACAAGTGGAGATCTTTGAAACCCATACCTCCATGACCCTTTGGTAGGATCATGGTTTCCCAGGGTACCCACTGTACCTTGCGTTTCCCCTTATCCGAACCCAACCAAAAGGCACGGATACTTTTCATTAGATCTTCACACAAACCTCCCATGATCTTGAAAATGCTCATAATATAATTTGGCAGCGCTTGGGCATCTGACTTGATTAGGACCTCCTTACCTGCAGCTGATAGGGCTTTCTCCTTGCCTGCGACCATACACTTCATAAATCTCGCTACAAGTGGTTGGAATGTCCCTCGCTTTAACCTTCCAATTGGTGTGAGCAGACCAAATATTTCTCTTCAAAATTCAGGCGTTCAACCCCTAAAATAGACCTGACTGCCTGAGCCCTCGCCTCATCTCCTCCCTCACACACCAGTAAGGAACATTTACTTGAGCTCAGGAGCTGCCCTGTGCACTTTTTAAAAGTTGATATGGCTGATCGCATATTACGAGCCTGTTCTTCAGTAGCACCAAAGAAGAGCAACTATCATCAGCAAATAATAAGTGTGAAATGCTATGCACTCTCCTACATACCTTTAGGCCCTCGAACCGATTTAGTCTTTCATACTGTTTCAACAAGGATGACAAACCATCAGCAACAAGAAGGAAAAGATAAGGCGAAAGCGGATCACCTTGCCGTAAATGGCGCGACGGGCGAAAGGTACCAGGGGTACCCCATTGAAGCGGACAGAATAGTGCACTGTGGTTACACACGTCATAACCCAATGCACCCATTGACTTTGAAAGCCCAGCTTCATCAACAACCTTTTTAGATAACCCCAATCCACATGATCATACGCCTTCGATATATCCAACTTATACGTGCAAAATTCCCCTCTATCACCTGTGCTCTGTCTGATGGCATCTATGCATTCAAATGCTATCAAGGCATTATTAGTTATCAACCTCCCTGGAACAAAGGCGCTCTGTTCCTGTGATACAATCTCACATAACAAGCGCCTTAGCCTATTCACCATGCATTTAGAGATCACTTTGTAGATAACGTTGCACAGACTTATGGGCCGAAAATCTTTTAATTCCTCTAGGTTGCTGCTCTTTGGAATCAGTACAATGGCTGTCTCATTGATACCCGATGGCATGACGCCGTCAGAGAAGAACTTCTTAGCAGCATTAATCACATCCTCCTTCAGGATGTCCCAGTGTCTCTGAAAGAAGCACGCTGAAAAACCATCCGGGCCTGGCGCTTTAAGCGGACCCATCTAGAATAGCGCGTCTGAAATTTCCTGATCAGTGAACTCCTTACATAGGTGGCTGTTCATCTCATCATTGATCTTTGGCTCGACTAGCTGCAACAACTCATTAGGAATGACTCCCTGGTTGGCCCTATATAATTCCTGGAAGAATGAGGATGCCATCTCCTTCAACTCCTGCATATTCTCACTCCACTCACCATTACTCTGCCTGAGTCTCTTAATTTTGTTCTTCCGGGCTCGCCACACAGCCTGCCTATGAAAATAACTAGTATTTCTATCTCCTTCCTTGAGCCATGCGATATGCGAGCGCTGGAGCCATATCATTTCTTTCCTATATAGCAGCTCGTCCATTCTATCTGCTACTTTCCGGATTTCACAACGCTCTATCCCTGGATCCGCCTTGAGCTCCTCCAACTTGACTCTTAACACGTCCAGCTCTGCCATGACTGACCCAAAGTTTTTTTTTCCTCCAGGTACGCAGCACTGATTTTACCTGACGCAAAGCTGCAGCAACACCTCCCAACCCTTCTCTACTTGGTGTTGTACACCAAGCTTCCTTCACTTCTTGCGCTAGTGACTCCAGGCGTTCCACATAATTTCATAGTGAAAGATTCCCACATAATTTCATAGCGAAAGATTCGAGATTTATGCCGTTCCCAGTTCTCCTTTCTAATTTCAAGAAATAGCGGGAAATGGTTGGACTGAGAGGACACAAGGTGATGCAATGTAGCATCAGCAAACAAATCACGCCAGCTAGAATCTACAACAGCACGATCGAGGCGTACCTTAACATTTGCATCTCCTGAGCGTCCATTATCATAGGTGCAAGGGAGGCCCACAAACCCCAAATCAACCAGGTCGCAGTCACTCAAGACTTCCCGAAACGCCACCATCTGACTTTCCGGTCTCACGCAGGCAGAGAAGTGCTCAAAGCCCCACATGGTTTCGTTGAAATCACCAACTACTAACCATGGGAGATCAGATACCCCCCAAAGTCGGCGAAGAGCATCCCACATAATAGGTGATTTTCTATTCTCGGCTCACCATAAACAAACATGATTCTAAACCACGGATCATGCACGCTCGCACGTGTAGAGACATCAATATAACGATAATTCTTTTCTATTAAATTAACTTCAACAGACTCATGCCAAAAAAGAACTAAACCTCCACTCCTACCGACACTATCCATACCAATGCAATTCTTTAAGCCTAATCTCCAACGCAAATGTCCTACTCTATTTTCTGAATTATGAGTTTCACAAAGAAAAACAAAAGACGTGCATAGACATCCTCCTCCACCATCGGACCAGCACCTGCACCTTTGTCGATAGCTATCCTCGTCACCGTAACACCTTCATTCAAAAGACCGTTGTCCTGCAGCTCTAGCATAGATTTTATAATTGCTCCCGGCTTCAAGATCTTTTTATTCTTCTTGTGTTTGTCGATGTCCTTCGCAGCACCTGGGCTTTTCGGGTGGGACTTTCTCTCATACAGATTGCCATTTTTTGCTTTAGCCATCTGCAGCCTGTCATGAATGCTTAGCGGCATAGAAGGCGTCGTACCGGCAACGCCCATTTGTGCAGACAAAGATCCCTCACTAGAGTCGACAAAGGAATTTAACCCCGAGACTCTACCTTGCACATCCGCCAATGGAGCCTCTGGCTGGTTTTGGACAGGAGCAAAAGTAGATACATTGGGGTCGAGGAGCCCCTCATCCACTGCCATTTTTTGGACATCCTGTGCCAGTGAACTTTCCACCTCCAGATTGACCACCGCCTCTCCAATTGGTGATTCATCCATGTTTTCCACAGACACTCCTTCTTTCACACGTGCGCTCTTGCTAATGGTGAACGCCGCCACTGAACGCTGAATAGCTATGGGCCCCTTCACTCATTTGCGGCTTAAGGGAAGCAAGCACCCTATCTCGCTGACCACCACTAAAATTTAGACCCCGTTTGGCAGCTGGGGGCGACGCATGAAAAGATATGGTTCTCCCCACCTCCTTCTTGTGCGGCGAAGCCCGCAGCTTTGTACCATATCGGACGCCCCCATCACCATGCACTTCATCCGGGCACTCGCGATCAGCATGGCCAATGCGACCACACGTAAAACAGAAATGTGGTACTCCTTCATGTTTCACCAGGAACACCATAACACCATGCCCCTTCACCCTGATATGGACACTAGGCTGCAGGGCGTTTGCTAAAGGAAAATTCACCCTGACTCTCTTGAAATCCCTTACTGCTTCACCAATCTCCATGACCCCTCCAATCTTGCTTCCAAGTGCCCTCACAAAACTATCAGTCATCATCCCAATCAGGATATCGTAGAGGCAAACCCACAATGGGATGGATTCGATGACCACGTCAGACAGTCTAGTGAACCCATCGTAGCGCACAATGATAAGAGCATCTCCCCTGTACTTCCATGGCCCTCCTCGGAGCACATACTTCAGCCCGCGTTCCGACTTGAACTCCAGCAGGTATCTATTATCTCTGAGGTCCCTCGAGACCACCTCTCCCTTGAGGTCCCAAATGCCGCACATCTCTGCGCCATTTAAAATGATGCCCAGTATAGAATCTAGCAATCGCCAGCCACTTGTTCTGCCCACTAGCTTGCAACTCCTCTTCCTCGAAAATAAATTCATCTTCATCTTCTATTGCATCCAACGGCTGCTTGCCATGGACAATCAACCTTCTATCCAGGTTCGCTTGATGGCGAAGGTTCCCTTCCACATCGTCCAGGTCACCTACAGCCGGGGATCCAATTTCGCGATCACCCATGGCACCAGTTCTTCCTTCCTACTACAAAAGCTTCGAGTTGCCAATGTTCCCCTCGCAGCTCATCGTACCAACAGGGGCGTTTCCTCCACGAAGATCACCGGATGTTGGTTTTAGGTGGGCAATCTCCTCACCGGAGATCCCATATCACCCCCGACCGCATACCTAAGATCAAGAGCAGAAGAGATGGCACCGCCAGGGTAGACGAGGAACCAGGAACAAAGTAACCCTAAGACTTGAAATGGTAAACAAAGATATACCTGTTGTAACTATTGAGACGTGGCCGATACGGAGATCCCGTCGTCGTATGATGATCAGATCCCAACGCTGGCCAAACCAAGCTCGAGAGGAACGTATCCGCGATTTATAACTGAACCGGACTCAAACACAACCAGACCCTAGATGAGTTGCTGTTGATCGATGGAGAACTCCCGTCCAGACTGCCCACTGCCTCCCGGCAGCCGCAGTAGACCAGCTTCCTTCCCTAACGACGAGCTTGCCGAAGAAATCCTAAGACCTAGATGCAAACTCCCAGTCACCGCCGAGTCGCCCTCCCATCGCCTCTGTCATATCCGGAGTTTCTGTTCAGCAGCCAATGCTAGTTATTATTAAAGCAATATTATTTTAGTGCCACATTTTGCCATGTCCATTATTCTTGCCCTAGAGCGAACTAAAGGTTTTGCCCCCACCAACATTACACTAGTAGTAACCATCTCCACGGAACTAAATTTGGAGCTACTAGTGTCTGGACATCCGATAGAAAATTTCTCGTCGGACACTCCATCGCAACATTAAAAAATAATTACAGTAATATTAGAAACTATCGTTTGCAACACTAAATATATATATATATATATATAAATAACTCTTTCTTCCGATACTGAATAGAAAATTTCCGCCATAGCACGATACCATGTTTCATGCAATATCCACGGAGAGCTACAGCACGTAGAAACAATGTTTGCAACATGGACGCTTACCTTTTGCAATATTTGACATTTGTAAACTATAGTTGCAACATTCTAAAAGTATATATTGTTTTTCAAAAAAAATTCGGTAAAACAAATAGAACTAGTTTGTTAGACTAAAAAGGTGCGATATGAAAAATCAACTATTGAAACATAGAGTAAATTTTCGCAACCGTTGCATCTCAGATATTAAACATATCGAAAATAACCACCGCATCCTCACAGATCAACCAAATGTAGAATAAACAACTTTTGCAACATTAATAATAAACTAAAATCCCCTACAACATCACGCATACATATCGCAATAAAAATACATGTAAAAAGATCATGCATACATATCGCAATAAAAATACATGTAAAAAGTTCCCACCGTAATGGGTTTGGAGGGCCTACCCCGCTGTAACATCATCGTGTGCCAATCACAATAAAATAATGCATAAACAATTACCACTACAACATGATGATCACTGGATTGGGACGTCCGAGTTTTGGTTGGGGCATCGGACGCTCTAACCCAAGCATTATCGAACAAAAATTTGTTTAGCATGAACTTTTGAGGAACTAAGGTGTATAGATTTAAACTACATTTAATAGTGCTAGAGTTGGAACATACGGAGAGCATTTGGTGCCCATAGGGTTCAGGTGCCCACCTGTACACCGTTAGTATCTAGGGATAGACTCGGATTGACTACGTATGGAATCGAATTCGGGTAGCACTATTTACCCAATTTTAATTTGAATTTGGATATGATACGAATCTTATCGGATGTGAATACAAAACGAATACTTCACATTCGGATACTTACTCAAATTGATAGACAACGTCATAGTGTGTATCAATTTGCTTTATGGATGGTTTTGTGAGCAAATGATGTGTATATAACTAATATAAACGTAGCTTATAAAAAATATGTTTGTTATAGATTTTTCAATAATTTAATATATAAATTTAAATTTAGATACGTTTTCCCATAAATATATAAATATTTGATAAGCAAAATAAATACATTAATATGTATAATATAATTTCCTTGTTAAATAAGTAAACTAAAGTATTTAAAGTTAATATGATTATCCATATTAAAATTAATTAAACTTTATTTTTATATATCATTAGTAATATAAGAAGTAACATAATTAGTCATTTGTCATGTAGATAAATGTATATAGGTTAAATGGTTTACTTGATTACCTCATTAGTAATATTAAAATAAATATCATTTATCATCAGTATGGTTTAAAAAGATAAAATTTTAGATAGTTTCATCAGGTACTTTATTCTTTACGAGCACAGATTATGTCGAAAATTTCACATTTTTTTCGAATACGAATGTGGATTTGGATAGAGAAAAACACTGGAAATCAGATCTTGATACATCCATTTAGGCTTTAGCATCCATATTCAAATCAGATATAAATACAGATATCCATATTTACATATTTGCCGGATAGAAATACAACATCAATATCCATCCGTATTTAGCATCCATTAACGGAGAGGACGCAGCGCGTGGTCCCAGGGGCTAATATAAAAAACTTCCCATCCCGTATTGCTCTTCCACTTACAGACTACTATTTTACAGTTTCTCCCTCCTATCTACAGCATCTTTGGCAGCATGTTCCATCCAAATTGAAAAATGAATCTTGTTTCTGCTGCAAATCGGATGAAGAGGTGATCTTATAGCTCGATGCTATTTAGAATCAGATGAAAGAAATATTCCAAAATTACAACCGTGGCTAGAATGTTTGCAGTTTAATTTTGTTCTTTTACTTATAAAGAAATTGAACTGCAAAAAATTCTAGCCACGAGTTGATAGAAATCCAAATCCATGGTAATGCATTTCGTATTTGCTGCCGTGGATGTTATTGATTTTATTTGACCACCGAATTGCTGCTGTCACTTGGAACTTGGAGGAGGAGGAGGAAAAAGATAGGAAAAATCCTCACCATAAAAAGGGAAAAGAAACAAAGAAGAGGAAGACCAACGGCTACACTCGCTGCACCTTCACCTTCAGGTCAGAGGAAGAAGAAGAAATTGAAGAGAAGAAATGAAAGGACCAAGATCAAGCTACGGGGCACCTGTAGCCGCCGGTGGGCATCCCGGTGCGGAAGAGATACCATGTGTTTGGTTCCAAATTCAGTGGAATAGGGACAGGTCGGACCTACTTTTGACGGTGTTTCGATGGGGACGAGTATGACGCGATAATCCCAGAAGGGGAATATGTATCTCAGATGCGGGACGCTCATATATATATTTCTCCAATTTCAACGGATGATTGTGTCCAACTTCAACACTGTCACTCCTCTTCATCTCGGGCACTTGAGTGGAACGGGAGCGAGCGCTTGATCTAGCGGCGGGGCACCATGGTCGAGGCGAGCGTGGTGACCACATATTCCAGCGGCCAAGCTTGCGGTGGCAGTAGGAAATCGTGATGGGAGAGGCCGCTCGCCGGAGAAGAATGTAGCAGTAGGAGAGGACCAGTGCAAACACACGCATATGGATGCGAAGGACAGCCGGTCCTATCATGTGATGAAAGATGAGTTGAAATATCTATGCAGTCTTGTGAATACAAGCCACGAGTTGGGTGATAGTACCCGTGAGAGCTGAATAGCTCAGCGATCTTGCTTTTGCAAGTTGTAATCAGGCATAGACTAGTCGTTTTATGACAAAAATTAACTCTGCTTTATTGAATTGTAATTATACAACTGAGGCCGATGGCCAATTTAATTACATTATGTAAACTATGGGTAGAATCGACATAGGTGTTCGATGTTTGGAGCCTATACGACCCAGGTCTAGTGACCTTGGAGACGATGAAAGGACCCTCCCATGGTGAATTCAGCTTGTGTGGCCCCTTGGTGTCTTGGATATGCTTGAGGACCATGTCGCCTATGTGGAACGAACGTTCTTTGATGTTGCGATCATGATAGCGACAAATTTCTTCAAGGTACCTTGCTGACTAGATGAGTGTTGCACAGTGAGCTTCCTCGAGGTTGTCTAAATCTAAACGCCTTGTTTCTTCTACCGCACCTTCCTCGTACTGCTAGACTACTAGAGATTTCCATATAACGTCGGCGGGGAGGATGGCTTCTGATCCGTAGACCAGGAAGTAGCGTGAGTACCCTGTAGGCTTGCACGGCTGTGTGCGAAGCCCCCAGAGGATATTGGGTAGCTCCTTGAGCAACTTGCCCCCTTTGGTGTTGCCAATGTCGTGTAGTCTTTTCTTCAAAACTTCCAGCAACATCCCGTTGGCGCGCTCAACCTGGCCGTTGGCCCGCGAATGAGCGACGGAGACATACTGGACGTCGATCCTGTTATTTTCACAGTACTCCCAGAACTCATGGTTGTTGAAATTTGAGCCCAGGTCTGTGATGATGTGATTGGGGAAGTCAGCGATGAACAATCTTATCAAGGAAGTCAAGTACTCTGTCCACCTTCGGGTATGTCAGTGGCTTCACCTCGATCCATTTAGTGAACTTGTCAATCGCCACGAGTACTCGGTTGAAGCCCTCGGGCATCGTAGGTAGAGAGCCAATCATGTTTGGCCCACAGCATGCGAATGGCTATGAGGGTGGTATGGTGATCAACTTATAGGCTACGTGTTGTTGCTTGGCGAAGAATTGACACCCTTGGCATCGGCGGACTAGTGCCTCGGCATCAGCGAGAGCTATAGGCCAATAAAAACCCGCTTTGAAAGCTTTGCCCACGATCATTCTTGAAGATGCGTGGTTGCTGAGATACCCTTGTGTATGTCTTCTAGTATGTCCTTGCCATCTTTTTGTGAGACGCATTTCATGAGTACTCCTGATGATGCGCCTCATCTGTAGACCTTAAACCTAACTAGAACATAGTTCTTGCCATGCAGCGAGACTTGCTCTGCTTCTGTTTTGTCTGGAGGTAATTTGTGGTCTTTGATGTAGTCGATGAAGAGGGTTCTCTAGTCAATGTCGATCATCATATTCTCCCGATCTGGTGCATCACGACCTTGATCGATGGTTTTTGATGGTGCCCGCTCCACTATGGATGGCTTGTGTAGTTCATGGACGAAGAACCCAGCTGGAACTTCAGCACGAGTAGATTTGATATTGGACAAGACATTTGTGGCTACGTTGTTATCATGAGCCACGTGATGGAATTCCAGGCCAAAGAACTTGTTCTCTAGCTTGCGTACTTCCAGGCAGTATGTGTCCATATTATCCTTATGGCCATCCCACTCATCATTGACTTGATTTATGACTACTAGTGAATCATCGTAGACCAACAACCACTTGATTCCTAGAAAGACTGCCAGGCGGAGCCCGTGCAGAATCACGCTTCGTATTCAGCTTCATTGTTGGAGACCTCCCAGAAGATTTGCAACACATATTTGAGTTGTTCATCTTTGGGAGAGATTAAGAGTACTCCTGCGCCGGTGCCCTCGAGTTTGAGTGATCCTTCAAAGTACATGACCCAATGCTCTGGGCGTTCTGCCAGTGTGGGTACTTGATTTTCTCACCACTCTAGCATGATATCGACTAGTGCTTGCGACTTAATGGTAGTCCTTGACTTGAATCCCAAGAACAAGGCTTCGAGTTCTACTGCCCACTTGGAGATTTTTCCTGTTGCATCTCGATTGTGGAGGATTTCTCCCAAGGGAAAATCCGTGACGACGGAAATGTTGTGTTCCTGGAAGTAGTGTTTTACCTTTCGCGAGGTGAGTAGTATTGCGTATAGAAATTTTTGAACTGGCGGGTACCTAGTTTTGGAGTCTGATAAGACCTCACTAACAAAGTAGATGGGCCTCTGTACTCTGTGTACATGGTCTTGTTCTGGTCTTTCGACCACGATCGCCGTGTTGACGACATTAGTAGTCACGGCGATGTAGGGCAGCAAGTCTTCATTGGGAGTAGGCACCGTGAGGATTGGTGGCTTTAATACGAAATCCTTCAACTGTTGAAGGGCTTGATCTGCCTCCTCGGTCCACTAAAATTTGTCTTCCCACTTGAGTAGTTTGAAGAAGGGTAATCCCCATTCCCCAAGTCTTGAGATGAATCTGTTGAGGGCCGCCATACATTCAGTCAACTTCTAGACGTCCTTGATGCATGATGGGGAGTGCAAATTTGTGATGGCAGCGATCTTCTTGGGATTAGCCTCGATTCCTCGATGATGATGATGAACCTGAGTATTTTTTTGGAGGGTACACCGAACATGCATTTTGTTGGGTTCAGTTTGCACCGGTATGATCGCAAGCTTGCAAAGGTTTTCTTCTAGATCCACAATCAAGTCGTCGGGATTTTTAATTTTTATGACCACATTATCCACATACGCCTCTACGTTGCGGTGTAGTTGTTTCTTGAAGCACTCTTGGATGGCTCGTTGATATGTGGCACCTGCGTTCTTCAACCCGAAGGACATTGTAGTATAGCAAAAAGCTCAATACGGGGTGATGAAAATGGTCTTTTTCCTTAAGAGCTATCAGGTGATACCCCAAATAGCAATGGAGAAAACAGAGTAGCGCACATCCAGCCGTTGAATCGATGACTTGATCAATCCTAGGGAGCTCGAAGGGATCCTTTGGACAGTGCTTGTTGAGGTCCGTGTAGTTGACACACATCCTCCGCTCGTTGTTGTTATTCTTTCACACCAAGATAGGATTGGCCAGCCACTCTGGATGATAGACTTTTTTTATGAATCTAGCCGTGAGTTGTTTGGCCAACTCTTTTTTTGATTGCTTCTCTTCTGTCTTGGACAAATCAGCATAGTCGTTGTCGCTTGGACATAGCTTTGGGATCCACATTTAGTAAGTGCTCGATCAACTCCCTGAGCACCCTCAACATGTCTCATGGCTTCCATGCGAAAATGTCTCGGTTGGCCCGAAGGAAGTTGACGAGCGCATCTTCCTATTTGGAGTCCAACCCTGAACCAATCAAGGCTGTCTTGGAGCTATCGCCGGTCTCAACGTCAATGGCTTTGATGTTGACTTCACTTGCGGCTTAACCTTGGTTGCCTCCGACTTCTGCTGGAGACAATTTTTTGGAAGCAGCAAAGACTTGCATCATTGAATTTGGCACCTGAGTAGTCGCTGCCAACTCCACGGCTTCTGTGTCGCAGTTGTAGGATCTTTTCAAGTCTCCGTGCTGGGAGAGTACTCCCTTGGGTCCTGGCATTTTGAGTAGTAGGTACACATACTGTGGGATGGCCATGAACTTGGCCAGTGCAGGTCTTCCAAGGATGGCATGATACGAAGTTTCGAAAGTAGCTACCTCAAAATGGATGTACTCGGTCCAGTAGTGGTCCTTTGTCCCGAAGGTAACTGGCAAAACTACCTGACCAAGGGGTACAACCGTATTGCCTGGGACAATTCCATAGAACGGAGAGTTCGTGGGGGTGAGCATATCTGTAACGTCTAGGCCCATCTTCGTCAAAGTCTTGGTGAAGAGTACGTTGAGACCACTGCTGCCATCGATGAGGACCTTGGTGAGTTGAGAGCCCGTGACTATTGGATACAGGACGAGAGGGTACCACCCCGGGTCTGAGAAATTAGTCCACTGATCCTTCCTTGAGAAGGTGATTGGCACCTCGGACCACTTGAGGAACGTAGGCGTTGTTGATTCAATGGACATAATCTCCCAGAGGGCTAGTTTCTAGAACCGCTTTTTGACATTACTCGGTGTGCCGCTGAAGATGATGTTGACGGTGTTGGACAGGTTCTGGAACTTGCCATTGTTGTCATTATCTTTGTCTTCTTTGGCATTGCTCTTGTCCTTTGCTCCAGAAGGTTCTAGCAAATCTTTCATGACTCTGCGAAGACTATAGCAATCCATCGCGGAGTGCTTAGAGTGTGGGTGACATGGGCACTGCTTTTTTAAGTAGCTCCTTAAATGGAGTCCTTTCTTGATGCCCACTGCCTTTCTTGGAAGACTGAGACATCGCCGCAACAATATTGTTTGGCTCTCTTACGATTCTGACCACCCGAGTAGTTGCCTCGGTTGTCATTGTTGGGACAATCAATGCGGTTCTTGTCATTGCGTTGTCCTTTACTCTGATTGTTGTTGTTCTGGCCTCTATTGCGACTAGACTTGAACTGCTCGATCTCCTTATCTTCTTCATCCACCCAGGCTTGTATCATAATCTTGAGAGACTTGATATCTTCTAGCATGTCCTGCCAAAGTCTTGGAACATCCGGCGATCATAAATATTGTTCTAGAAGCAATCTATGGCGTACCGCTCCGTGATGTCCATGATAGTAACCTTTTTGTCGAAGAAACAGCGTAGATAACTACGCAGGGTCTCATCTTGTTGCTATTTGACTTGAGATAAGTTGATTCTGTTGCTAGGACGTTGCATTGCCCCTACAAAGTTGTTTGTGAATGCCACCTTTAGTTGACTCCACGTGTCGATTCAGTTGTTCTCTAGGAATTCGAGCCATGTGAGTGGCCCTGCCTGCATCGTTTCCTCCTGCCGCCTGAACTGATAGTGAGTAGCACTGCAGCCATTGGATTGGGTCTTACTTGTCATTGTACTTGGTGATACCCAGAAGGTGGAGAACCCATCAGAATCCTCTCCCGAGTACTCGGCTTCCTACTCGCGCTCGCGGCAGCGCCCTTCAATGATGTTGCAGGCATCATGACTTTTTTTGATCTTCTGATGAAGATCATGTACTGAGTGTTCAGGCTTTCAATGGGGCCCATGGTGGCCATGGCCTCCCGAGGGTTCCACTCAACTACCCTCCGCCCTGTGTTGGTTTGGTGTGGGGCCCTCAATTCTGGGGGCCTCATTCCGACTTGGTCTAGCACCCTCATTACGACTTGGTCTGGTGCTACTGCCGTGATGGGATGAGGTGCATCAAATCAAGTGTACCGGACTCTAATGATCGAGTTGCTTGTATGCATGCTCCACCAGCTGAGCCAGTTGCCTGGTGTACTTGGTTTGCGGTATTGCCCGAGTAATCAGGTCAATGGAGGCGATGGTGGCGAGAGGAGTATGGTGTTGATGCGATTGAACTGCTTCAAACGCGTGGTCCAAGTTTATGATGGGTAGTTCATTTGCAAGGTGACGGCGACACTCTACCCTTGCAGTGTTTCTTGCTCACCGTCGATTCCTTTGAGACTCAGTCTCTTCACCTTGCATGTTGGTGGTGAGTTCATCCTACGAGACATTTTTTGGATGACGTTCGTGTCGGGGATTCCTTTCTGGTGGTTCTTCACCTTCACCTTCACCTTCTTGTGCGGTAACAATGGCGAGAAGTTCCCGCTCCGGAGAGAAACTACTCGCACTTGATGTGATGACCTCTATGGAGCTGTCTTCTTCGTAGATAGGCGATAGAGGTGTTCCCTCCTGATATGGAAGGTTATCAAGATAGGCAAAAGGTGCGACTCGTCATCCCTAGTGAGAGCAAGTGGCTTCATGTTGGACTAGTAGATGAATCTACCTTGTGGAGTTGATATGAATATCAGGCCTTGCTACGGACCTGATAATGGGGTCTCCTCATCCGGATCCGAGTAGTAATCAGGGTCCTCGATCGAATTCGAGTTGGATTGCAATCTGGAAAGGGTAGCTTGATAGGCAGTACCTGAGTTTCGGAGTCCGAACAGGAATTGACTTGTTTTGTAGACCGATTCGCACGATGGCTTGAGTGCCAGCCCGTGGGAACCAATCCGACTGGTGGGAGAAGTCGAGTTGTACTCGGACTCGTCCCCTGAGCCTCAAAAGAGGTCGAAAATTTTGTTGAATTTTTCAACAAAGTCCTCCAAAGCTTGGCGATGAAGGTTGATGTCGTACTGCTTCCCTTCCGGGGTCAGCGCGATGTGGCGATGGAAGTTTCCAGCACCGTATGCGACGCAAACCCAGGAGCCGAAAATGAACGTCGCGCCCGCTTTGAACGCAATGATGGGCTTGATGATGACTTGAGCCATCGAGTTTGCCAGTGGATTTTTAGCGAGATCCCCTACCTGACGTGCCAGCTGTCGGTGTTTAGACCATGCAACCTGCCGAGGGGGTACCCGAGGTAGTGTTTTATACGTGGGGTTCGCTGAGATCAGGAACTCGATGGTGAACTCGAACACACGATTTAGACAGGTTCCGGCTGCTTATGTCGCGTAATACCCTACGTCCTGTGTGTTGGTTGGATTGTATTGATTGAACTTGTTTGGAGGGGATTCTTGCCTCACCTTATATTGCCGGGGGTAGGGTTACAGGTCAGTTGCTTTACAAGAATACTAGCCAGATTCAACTAGAGAGTCATACTCCAATTGCTATGAGTAGTTTCCTAATTCTCGACTAGTTCTTATCCTTCACATAGACAACGCCATCCTGCACCGTAGTCTTCATGTCTGACACGTCTCAGCCCCGTATTGTAGGACTGTACAGATCTCCCGGTGGGCCCATAGATGTATGGCTGACACTAGGTGGATGTTCAACCTTATCAAGATCTCCGTCGAAAAGCCAATATATGAAACAACAGTGGAACTGAACATGTGCCTTGGAATTTGATGGGATCATTAGATTAAATGGGTTGGTGGCCTATTAATTCAATGAAATTCTAAGGCCCATGCACATGGTGGTAGTTACATTTGGAATAAAACCACCTTGAAAGTTGTAAGGGTCCCTAACCAACTTATAAGGTGGAGCCATGTTGCACCTGTTGAGAAGTTGAGAGAGGGACATCACGCGCGTGCGCTCGCTCGCCGAGCTGAGATGAGCCGCGACACGACGGTTTGGCCGAATGTGATGTGTGGGCTGGGCTTGGTCTAGTTTTGTAGTTTTTAATCACGAGTTAATGACTAGTAACTCACACTATGCTTAGGGACTAGTAAATGATGTGGATTAAAAGGCTGATAACAAATGACTAGTAATAGTTGCCCGTTGATGGTTGGGGTTACTAGTAACTGACTATTTGATGGCAGCCTCTAACGACAATAAACCTGGACACCCAAAGGTTTCTGGTGCCTATATGAGCGGCACTCCTTCTCTGTTTTCCTCGCATGACATACCAGCCACCGAGCTCTCCATTCCACTACTACGTTGCATTTTGCTGTCCCCATTCCGGTGACCTTTGTGCACAGGAACACGTCGGGAGAGTAGGCCTCCGAAGCTGCGTCCTTATCTGAGACTCTGCACCCGAGGAGTAGAATGATGATCAAGTTTTTTGGGAGCGTTTCTACGCAGCTGCTCGCTGCGCACCACTACTTCCTAGAGGAGCAACTGCACAGTGATCATCTGCACGACATCAACTCTGATCGGCTACATCGAACAGGCTTGACTAACGATCTCGAGTAACATCGCATTCGGTTCCTCCGGAACTAGCCCCGCCACAGGGTACTTTCTCATGAACTTTCTAGTTCATTATTTGTTTTATGTAGTATCTATCGCATGCTTTATATTTATCGCTATACACGCGAAGGATCATGGTCATGTCTTTGTTGTCATATATGTCATGTCTTATTTAATGTTTCAAATTAAAATTAACTGGAAAATACCTCTAATTCCAACACCCTCCGCGTAGTCAGCTCCTCATTTAATTCTGACAAGGGGTTGATTCATTATCACCCCATTATTTCTAACAAGCATATACTCCTCCATATTATTTTAAATGTCGACAACTTTGGTAAAATTAAGGAAGCCATGCTGTTACCCTTTTACCCTTTGGCTTCCTTCGTCCACTCCCCATTCGTCTAAATCCCAAACAAATTGATGCTGTTGCCATGCTGCGCTCCTCATCGGGTGCCACAGAGGTGACGTGGAGGCCAAAATCCGCCGCGCCTCGCTTACCGCAGTAAGGAAAATAGCCCTAACCATAATAATTTTGATAATTAATAACAACATAGTCATTGGAACTAATATGTTTGCAAGATGTACCTTTGTAGGTGTTATATAGGTCATAAGGATGAATTACAAAATTATCAAAATGAGAAGAAAACAAAAGACTTAGTAGAATTCTATGGCACCCAAATGATAGCAATAATCCAAAGACACAGATACGTGAAAACTTGAAGCGAATCCTGGTGGAACTGTGCACCGACACAATCCACCAACCCATTTGGTGGTGACCATTAAGGTCATCGAATCAGTCGGTGATAAGTTGGACAACAGTAGGGCCAAGAACGTGTACTGTGACCACAGACCCATTCAGTAGACATAGCGGATCATCACTGAATCAGTCGGTGTGATCGTCTCGGCTCGCGATCGGCTCATATTCGGTTCTGGAAGTGTTGGAGTTTAATTCAAGCCTCACTGATTCATACGGTGGCTACATGACCAATGCAACGAATCAATCGATGACTCAAGAAGGCAGCGGCAAAGAACAACCACCGATTCATTACGGTGATGATGAATAAGGGTCACCGAATTAGTTGGTGACAAAGGAGCCAGGCGTCAGTGGCTCAACGACTACCTGGATGCAGACCACCGACTCATTTGGTGGTGCGTTGCTGGGGCACCGAATTAGTCGGTGATTACAATTTCTGTGACCGTTGGAGCAACGGTTAGTTTCTTTGCTTGGCTATTTATACCCTATTGCCTATTCATTTCAAGGGAGCTGGAGCTTGAAGAAGCTATAGGCTTGATTCTGACATACTCACAAGTGCTCATCCACCAAAGTGCTAAAGAGAGATTAAGGCAATTATCATAAAGTTTAGGTCTTGGTTAGTGCTAGTTTAGACCTATTAGCATATTGCTTTAGGGTTTAGCCTAGAGTTAGGCGAGGTTTGCACACCTCCTCTGTATCGGTGTTTGCGCGCACCAAGAGTTGTAAATTCGGGACTCTTAAGTCTTGTGAGACCCTCCAACCACGTTTGTGGAGTAGCCGCTGGTGTTTGTGATAGGGAGGAGAGATTCTAGACGTTTTACCGAAGCTCTACCAAGTGAAGAATGGCAAGGAGCATCCGGAAGAGGCTATACGAAGACTTACTTACGCGTGAGGAAGGTCTGTCAGCTATCCTATGGAGTTACTTGACCAGGGAGTTTGTACCCTTGCGCGGGCATTCCCTTGAGGAGGGGCTCCAACAACGAGAACTAGTGGAAAGCTTTGCTTTTCGATATTTCAGTAAAAATCGTCGTATCGCCATGCTGGGAGTTTGCCTTCTCTACTTTATTTACCTTCCGCATTTCAACTTTCCTAGAATTGGCGTGTGTAGTTTATAAGATTGGAACCTAGGGTGTAAAACTCTTTTGCAGCAGAGATAATAACAAATAGAAAAATTGAGTGCATATCTAAATAGAAAAATTGGAATATGTTTTTAATATGTGCTTGGAGACTTCCCCGTCGTTGACCTGTCCAGAGGATGTTGCTGCTCCCTCCGCCGCAACACGGTGGCACACCCGAACGGGGACGCCGCTGGCATGGAACAATGTCTCCCCAGACCGGCGAGTCAGGAGATGGTCTCCACACGGGCGTCTGTTGATGGTCGGTGCCGGGCTGCCGGTGATGAGATCCGGGCTGCCGGAGGAACCGTCCTCACCTCCTGAGTCCTGAGTCTGATTCGTCATTGGCAGCGAGCATTGTGGAGTTGGAGTGATTCGACCGTTACTTCTGTTGACTGAGATGTGGCTTCCTGGAGGGTGACGGGGACGGCGGCTGCGGCCTCCATCGGCGCGCAGGAGGCAAAGGCGACGGCGGCGGGTCATGGCCAAAGGGAGCAGTAAGCTAAAACTAGGGGTAAAATTGACAATATACTCTCCCTCTCAACTACGGGCGTCAAGTATTTTGAACGCCTTTGATCTGAACTAGCGGCGACAAATAAACTGATATGGAGGGAGTTGTTAGTTTTATACTGAAGAATGATCACACCCAACCAAAATTCATAGGATTATCCTATGTTCTCAAACTGAACACCCTAACAATCTATGAATTATTTTTCATCATCATCAAGGTGGAGCGATATGGGTTCTCTGTCCCCTGGGCCTTGTCAATTCCTGTCATCAAATAGAGAACATTGATTAGAAAGTGGACTATTATCCAAAAAGGGAAAATGAAAATCAAAGCAGTAGTCGAAGTGCTGGACGTTTAGAACTACTGTGGATAAAATACATTCTGAAAGGATCAACCGGTCAAGGATAACACAACTGGCCAAGATACAGCACGTATGGAAACATGATGTATGAAGGTGCAATCCACAAGGGTCCCAATTAAGATACAGTTCATATCATAATTTATTCTGCAGCCAAGTGAAATACGTACCACCAACTCCCTCTTGGCTGCTTTATTTCCTTCAAATTTGGGCAACCTGCAATGTATACTCTATTTACGGTTGCAATTGCTTCCTGTCCACCAATTGATAGAAGGTCTGGACAACACTGAATCTTCAAATTTTGCAGTGATGTGAGATTACTGCTCCAAAGATCACCTGAAATGGACACTACTCCTTTGCATGAGTACACTGTACATCGTTAGTGATTCAAGGGAGCTTAGGTTCTCCAGGCAGTTAGGAGACCAGGCAGAGAAATCCCCACAATTCCGTAACGTGAGCGTTTGGAGGGATGGTGGGAATACCATGACACTTTGCCAGTTGAGACATGGACACTGTGAAATGTCCAAATCCTTCAGGAAAGGAAAACTCCCTAATCTTTCAATGGGCACGGAGAGCAAGTAACAAGACCAAATAGTAATACTCTTGATGGCAGGGAGACATTCATGTGTTAGGAGGTCATCAAGACATTCCAGCTTGAGGCAGAATTCAATAGTTAGGTGAGTGAGTAACGGGAATTTTCCAGTTCTGCGTTTGCAAAGGGAAAGGTCAGATTCTATGATAAATGTAAGCGATTGACAATGACTGATCTTGAGCTCCTGTAGTACTGGAAGACTCCACTTCTGTAGTTCTATGGATGCCAGGTCGGAGCATGATAAATGCAAGTTTGTGAGGGAGCTGCAATCAACACTGTTGATGAATGCCATATCGGACCATGATAAACGCAAGGTTTGGGAACTACAATCCAAGAAGTCTCTGAGATTCACCGAACTTAAAAGGAGCTTCTTTATGTATGGAGCCAACAGATGTGTAATATTTGGACACTTGTACATATTCAGTTCTTGTAGCGAAGGGAAATATTCGAACCATTCAGTTGGTATTGATTTTAAACTTGGGCAATCAGCAATTACTATTTTTCTGATGGCAGGTACATAAGCTGGTTGTAGAAATTGTTCCAGGTTTGATAACTTTCGGCACCCTTCAATGCTTAGTTCTGTTAATGATCCAAAAATGGTACCAACTATACCATTATTATTGTCCACTGTCACCGCAGCTAAATCAGCAAACAAACTTGGAAGACATTCACCTGGATAACCATTGAGGTACACAGACTTGATGTTGGTGGGAGGATGTAGGGCTTCAATCACATCTGTCTCATTGTGCTCTGGACATATCAAAGATGACCATCCTAGAGTAAGGCTATTGAGATGTATCTTTTTCTTAAGTTCGGCTTCCGCGGCATGATCCTTACTTATTGCACCAAGATTGTATATAATCAAATCTGTTGTAGTTTGATTAAAATTGTTTATCAACCCAATTTTCTCTCCCCACTCTGCAGCATCAATTTCCACTTTTATAGGAAAATTTGATTTGAACTTTTGCAGATTGATCAGCTTATTGAAGCTTCTTGGTAATTCATTAATTGTGCATGTCGTAGCATATAAAATCTGCAGGTTATATAGGCTACAGAATGATGAAGGAAGGCTGTTGGCAAGGCCATATCCAGAGATTTCAAGGTACCGGAGATGCTTCTGGTTACCAATGCTCTGTGGTAATGTACACATGGAGGCAACACGCAAGCATTTAAGCTCAGTAAACCAACGGTCCATCACTGAAGTAGGAATGCTACTCGTCAGGTAATTGTTGCAAAGTAGGGTGCGCAGCTTTGTGTGCTTCCATAGGCTCTGTATGCCTGCTGGCTTAACGTGACTGGTTGATAGTATTGATAGATGGCGAACACTTTGAGGAACATTTTCAACGTCATTTGCATTCTTCACAATGAAGCATTCCTCCTTTGAAACTAGCTGGGCCATGTCATGCATTAAATCATGTATTACATATGCACCACGGAGTTTCTGGAAGAAAGACAAATTTACAAGCTCTTCAAAGTACTGACAACCAATGTGTTGCAGCGGAATGCTACCTTGAGGTTCAACAAAGCCTTCTGCCACCCAAATTTCAGCTAGACTGCCCATTTGAAAATTATAATCTTTGGGGTATACAGCGCAAAACGAGAAGCATCTTTTCAAATGGAATGGTAAATACATATAACTCAACCGAAGAGCTGGCAAAATGTCTGTCTCCTTTTGTTCAATCTGCCACAGTTCATTGTTTAGTATATCATTCCAGTGTGCAGTGTTGCGACTCTTTCGTAATAGCCTTCCAATAGTTTTCGCAGCTAAAGGAGTGCCCTTCAACTTGGGAAGTATGCTTCTACCAATTAGTTCTAACTGCGGATCAATGTGAGAATCCTCAGACCCGAACACACAAAGCATGAAAAAATTCCAAAATGCATCATCTTTCAAGCCTTCCAATGCAAAAGAGTCCATTGTGCCCACTAAATCAGCAACCTCTGCAAACCTAGTTGTCACCAACAACATACTTCCCTGAAGTACATTTGTGAGAGGTGCACAAAATTTCCTCCAACACCGCCCGTCCTCCTTCAAGGCATCTGGCCAAATGTCATCAAGGATGATCAAGAACCTTTTTTCCTGCACTCTTTCAACAAGATCCTGTTGAAGATCATCTAAATTGTTGGCCGTTGCCTCTTCGCCTGATAGAGATTTTATGAGAACTTTAGTAAACCTCTCCACATCAAATTCATCGGACACGCAAATCCATATGATTTTGTCAAAGTGGGATTTGACCCTTTGAAGTGTGGTGATCTGCTGGACCAGAGTAGTTTTTCCAACACCCCCTATTCCAACTACTGGCAAAACAGGAACAGATGTTATCCTTGGTTTGTTGCTTGCTGCATTAGAGGATCTCTTCCGTTTTGAAGACGACAGGGTACAATAGTTCGGTACACCAAGCAATCTCATCACTTCCTCCAGTTCCTTGTCACGACCAAATATCTTTGGCTCGGTGCGGAAAGAAGTGGTCACTGGCCTAAGTAATTTGTCAAACCGTGGAGTTGCCTCATGCAAGCCCATATTCTCAATCTGCCTAGAAAGATTACTTAGCCTTTTGTGGACATCGACAACTTTGTTGAAGCTTCCGTGAGTGACGTTGTGAAAGAAGTCAATGAAAGGAGAAAGCTGGGTTGCATTGCCCTCAATTTTCAACTTCAGCTCGTACCATTCGAACTCGTCCAGAAGGTCCTCTGCATCATACACCGCATCCTTCAGATGGGGAAGGAGCTGTTCCACACAAGGTACATGGCTCCTCCATTCTGCTCGATCTATGAGGTTGTACATTGCTGGTAGAGTATCACGTAGACATCGAAGATCACTTTGCAACTGCAGGACATCATCTTCTTTAAGTTTTTTCTCCTCTGGTCCACTCAAGTGCGAGAGCATAAATGAGACAGCAGATCTGACCACTTGGAACAAATTACCAAATTCATTGATGCCGCTAATTACCCCAATGGCCTTCGATAGGCTCATGACGGCCGGACTCCAAAGATTTTGCTCCTTACTTGTCCTGGACAAATAATGGACGCACTGATGATTAGACAAGTATATCCTTGTCAATTATAAATGCAATCTACCAGACCTGTTATATAAATCATGATTAGGAGCACATACATGAAACTTGCAAGTAGATCTTACTAATCGGTCTCAAAAGAATGTTATTCCAGTTTTATCCGAAGTCAAATTATCTTAAGTTTGACAAAATTCATAGGAAAAACTATAAACATTTATGACATCAAATAGGTACACTATGAAATATACATTACGATGAATGTAATGATACTTAATTGGTATTATAAGTGTTGATACCCTTTTTTTACAAATTAACTTTGCCAAACTTAGTTTAATTTGACTTAGAACAAAACAGTTACTAATTTTTTAGGATGGAGGAATTGCGCTATACATACAAAGGAAGCAATGACTTGCACGAACTGAAGTAAGACTGGAGTTTGGTGATCCTGTGGACACCGAGATGTACAACCAGTGTTAGGTTTTGCTGCTCGATCAGTTGTACGCAATACTTATCGTAGGCAATCACCAGCCATTGGTACACAGGAAAATCAGATAACTAGCAAAGGAAATTGAAATGGACGATGCGACGACGGTGAGGATGGTCAGCCTACTGGTAGAATTGTAAGGATGGGCCCCCGGAGCAGATGGGCTTTCCTCCAATATACTAAAGTTGGTAAAGTAACCGTGCAAATCAGTAAGCACCAATTCATTTGCTCTGCAAAATTTTATGTAAGAGAAGATAGTACAGGATTAGAAGATGAAGGGATCAAATAAAGCTTACAGGCAAGATCAACTGGCAGGAGGCTGCGGATGATATGGATCACTTCAGGGTACTGCCGGACCCAAACGCACCGTTTACCAAGTCCACCGTCTGCGAAATAATGCTAAACGAACCTGACCAGTAAGTTCCAACCAGCCGTAGTGATTAAAGCAATCGGTGTGGGAGCATTAGGACACTGTCTTGCTTTGTGCGCACCTCCACCAAGCCCAGACAAAGGTCATTCGGTGATAACAACGTCGTTAATTAGTTGTAAACTACACCAATGCAACGCCGGCTACACAACCAACCAAGCACTACCGCTCGTCATGATCTGCTCCCATTTTGTTCTTAATGTTTGGAGTCTACCTATAGTGAGTGGGGCTAAACGCAAACAATACATGAAGAGATCGGAGCAAAGATGCGGAACAATTTGATGAACTAGGTGAGCCACAGCCACCTAGACAAATATTTTCTTCTAGCAACAAATGAAACACTTGTATGTTGGAAAGTGATCTCAGCTAACCTGCATAACCACTAGAGATTAATCAAGAATTAACCCGAGATTGACTAGCAATAATGCAAGAGATTACTCCCTCCATTCTCTTTTAATAGACCTATTTCCAAAACTGAAATTTTCTCTTCTGATAGTCCTATTTGAGTTGCTATTTCGGGTCCAACATGGATGACTATTCGGTTCCCGTGTAGAGTATTCTTCTAGAAAAATAATGGTACATGTATATGATGATGTTGATACCGAAGAGTCCTCACCGAAAATCTTTTCCACTAGCATAGGAGTACATAATGATGTGATTAATTGGATGGTAAGTACGTTCATTCTTCTTAGTCATTATTTATATTAATTAGATGATAAGTACGATTTATTAAAATAGAATGGAGGGATTATTTATCACCTAAATATCTAAGTTGTTGGGTTGTATGGTTTTATGTTAAGACTCTTATGCACAAAGAGTGATCACAAATTGCAACTTGCATGGCCAAGGCCTCCACCCCACTACCTCACCATGCATCTTCCCTCTAATCCATCTTTTTCTCTCGTGATCGAGCCATGGATCTCTCCCCGAGCCCGGACACGCTTTTTCATCCAAGTTACGATCCTCTCTTGGCTCCTCTATGACCTCTCTCAATATTGGCAACTTGGATTTCTGACTTCTGGCAACTTTTCCTCAATCAAAATTCCGTCTCGATAAAGATTCAATGGACCTATTCTCCAATCAGTTGTTGGTGGTTCTGCTACCTGTTTCTCAGTGGCAAGCTGTTTGATTGGGGTTTCAAATTTTAATTTTCCCTATCTAATATAGTTGGAAATTGGTTACAAGCATAACATAAAGGTATATTACTAATTTGCATAGGGTTGCCACTCTTATACGGGGCTATTTGGTGTATATGTTTCTGAAAAGAAATGAAATATCTCTTTTATGCATGCTATTTTTAGGAGAGCATATTGGCTACAATTTAGGTTCCTATTGGAGCGTGGGGATCAAGGGAGACTATCCGTTCGGCAAAAAAATGTTGGAGGTTTCCACTTTGGATATTTTTGCTAGATGTAGATTGAGAAATAATAATAGAATTTTCTATTGATCTCTTCTTTTAGTTGGCATGCATCTTTCCATATTTTTTATGACCAGGTTTGGACTGAGGATATGGAAATAATTTGGTTGTGTGTGATCGCAATGCCAAAAACTATTCCTTATTTTTCTAAAAAAAAGATAGCCATCACGAGATCAACCCGCACTGTACCGGCCGGGAGAGCAAAACTATAAACTATAAACTTTGAGACTGTTTGATTGGGGTAATTTGACTGTCTACTTGATCCAAATTAACTTATTTCGTTTTTAGATAATGGATAACATTTCGGTTTCAGCATGTCCAACATTATTACAAATAGTATTACACTACTATGGCTATACAAAGAGTTTACAAAAAATGTAAACTACTTGAAAACCAATTATACTCCCATTACAAGATGAGGCGCATGCACGTGTAGCATCGCAATCACACTCCCACTAGTACCGATTTCACAAGATCTCATTGCCAACAATGAACCATGCAATAAAGATCAGATATAAATTCTCTCGAAACTTCAGGCGGCAGATTTCTTCACCGTGGCACGTGACTGTTGTATACGTTACATATGTACACCAGACCCCACACTCCGAAGTCATAATACAAGAGATATTTTCCTCTTCTAGCAGTCTGCCCCCGATCCTTTCAAACCTGCATCTTGAGTTTCTTGACCCATCTCACCAGTTATTTGATCTGTCATCAAGTAGATAACAATGATAAGAAAAAAACGCCATTCTCGAAAAATAAAAACCGGAACTAGAACACTTATCCTACCTGTTTCACATGCATATTTGGGGACAAGAAAATTTTCCCATACCCTAGGTGGTTTGCACCGGTACATTTTTGGGGAATGGGTGTCGGTACTCCACCCAACGACGGATCTACTTGGAGTACTGGAAACTCAGAATTACTGTAGATAAAAAAACATCAAAATTAATTAACAGGTCAAGGATAACAAAACCAAGCAAAATATAATCTAACATATATTCCTCCGTCCCAAAAAATGCAATTCTGGTTATGTACCTAGACAACCACTTGTTTAGATACATAGCTAGAATTGCATTCTTTTCGAGAAGGAAGGAGTATAAAGATGTAATCCACGAGTGTCCAAACATATATTGCAAGCAAGTGGCATATGGTACCATCAATTCCCTCTCTCCACGGGTTGCTTCAATTCCTTCAATTTTGGGCAGTTTCGAATCTGTACTACTTTTATGTTTGCAATCGCTTCTGGCCCACCAATTGTGACAAGGTCTGGACAATACATAATCCTTAATTTATGGAGGGATTTGAGATTGCTGCTTGGAACGCATTCCACTCCTTCACATGCACCCATCTCCAGTGATTTGAGGGATGTGAGGTTCTCCAGGTAGCTTGGAATCAAGGCAGAGAAATTTCCAGAATTCCATAACCTGAACTTTTCATGGGACAATGGTAGCACCATTCCACTTTGCCACTTGACCACTCGAGACCTGAACACCACGATATATCCAAGTACTTCAGAAAAGGAAAACCCCCCAATCTTTGAGTGGGCAGGGACAGCAAGTTACAACAGGTAATTCTAATGCTCTGAATGGCAGGAAGGTATAGGAAGTGGTCATCAACAGTATGCAGATTGTGACAGAACTCAATGGTTAGGTGAGTGAGTAACGGGAACTTCCCAATAATGCTTCTGGTCCCGCCAAGATCAGTGGATATCCGCTCAGATTCTCCAATAAATTCCAGAGATGCACAATGACGGACCTTGAGCTCCTGTAGTACTGGAAGGCTCCACTTTTGCAGTTCAATGGATGGGATATGGTAGTTTGATAAACAAAAGCTGACAAGCTAAGTGAACTGCACTTAATATCACCTCCGAGATTCCCAGGATTATCTAGCCCAAGAATCTTTAGGGACAGGGCCAACAGACATTGTGAGGTGATCTTTGGACAGTTGCACACCTTCAATTCTTCAAGGGAGGGAAAATACCATGTTTTTGTTGGTATCAATTCTAGACTTTCGCAGTCTATGATTGGTAGTCTTTTTATTGCCGGTACGAAAGCTGGTGGCAAAAATTGTTCGAGACTCGCTAAATTTTCGCACTTTTCAATCACGACGTCAACAAGGGATGAAAAACTGTTGTCAACTAGCATGTTATCAGCTACTACTTCAGGCATCTCATTTGGGTTTATGTGCTGCAAGTTCCTAGAAACTGATATGGCCTTTAAACTGTTGCAACCATAAAGCGAGAGTGATTTTAAGTTGCGCATGTTTTGTGGATGAGACCAGCTTGGAAGAGATTCACCTGGATACCCATCAACGGATTTTTTTTTTAACTTGGACAACTACGGTAGTATCTGAGCGTACACAGAAATACACAGATGCCCCAGTGCACACGCTAGACCTACAAACTATACACATAACGTCCTTCTGAATATCGACGAAGTCGCAAAGCGCTTCGTAGTTAACAGGCATGTCACAGTTACCGTTACAGATCCACGCATACATCCAGGACTTGTAGCATTAAATTTAGGAATAAATCGCGGTGCAACGCTCGAGCTGTTCCCGTGGGGAATCACCCGTGCGGGTGCGCTCCTCACCTAGAACGTCACCATCGCGCTTGCTCCATCGACGGACCTGGGCACCGCCAAAGCAGTGGATCTGCGTGTCGTCGTCGTCCACCAGTCCTCATCCTAGCGTCACGTACAGTTGTGGATGCCATCTCTCATTGAGCCGGCATGTCCTGCGCGCCTTCCTGCGATGGCGTCATCACCGTCACCGCCACCTCCGCTTGACGCCGTCCATCAACCTACCTATCGCGCCCCCGCCTCAATACGCAGGGATCCGCCTCTCCGCGTCCGCGGGCGACGAGGATGAGGACCAAACGGACACATATTTCCGAACTGTAGTCTACCTCTACCATCGTCACCTGCAATGGTAAAGGAAAAAACATGACTTCCGAAGAAAAGCAAAGAATATGAATTGTTTTTAGTAAGTAATACTTCGACTTATATACTTTCAAGTTTGCTAGTTCCCATGATCTTTTTTCCAATACTGCCTTATAATACTAATGCCTAATGATACATTCAAATGACAATAATGGTAGTAGTTGAAGAAAGAATGTTACGGCATCTACCTGAACATTGTGTAGAAGGGATTGGATGGTCTACATATATTGATATAGGGGTAATGTCAAAGTCCTCTTGAACTGATGTAGAGTTTGTATTTTGGGCCTATAAATTTTTTTTTAAACGAGCCAGCAGGAGAGCTGCTGCTATATTAAAAGAGAGGAAAAGGCCGACGGACCGTATACAAACGTACTATACAAGCTGTACACTCGCATCCCCGAAACGGGGAGGCAGGACTCCGCTATGACAACTAGTACAAAATTAAGTGTTGTGCATATGGATGCGAGCAGTAGTAATAAGAAACATTGAAATCAAACAAGTGTCAGCCCACGTACCATCGAGGCAGACGACATTTATCTCACGGAAACCTCATTTCAACACAGGCTGCTTTAATTCCTTGAATTTTGGGCATCTTTCAATCCATACTTTCGCTATGCCTGCAATTGCTTTTGGTCCACCAACTGAGACAAGGTCTGGACAACCTTGAATCTGCAATAGCCTGAGTGATGCCAGGTTACTGCTCCACATGTGGCCTGGAATAGACAGTTCTCCCTTACAATGATGCACCTTCATGAACATCAGGGATGCGAGGTTCTCTAGGCACCTCGGAAACCAGGCAGACAAATCCTCACAACCTAGTAACTTGAGGCTTTTGAGAGATGAGGGTAACTTCATCCCCTTTTGCCCATTGGGTAGTTGACAGTGCGAAATGAGCAAATCCGTAAGCAAAGGAAAACTCACATGGAGGTCATCAACGGTTTGCAATTTCGAGCAATTGGAGATGGTCAGTTCAGTGAGAGATGGGAATGTTCCAGCGCTGCTGCAGCCAACATGATGAGAAAGGTTACTGATGACTGGTTCTGATTTTCCAATAAAAGCAAGGGATCGACAGAATGTTATCTGTAATTTTTGTAGAGCTGGAAGATTCCACATTTGTAACTGAATCGACGTTGAATGCGATTGTGATATATGCAAGTAGGTTAGGGAGGAGCAATCGATATTGTCTGCCAGATTCCCACAGTCTTCTTTCAGCTCGAGCTTCTTGAGGGATGGAGCGTATAAACTTGACGAATTGATGTTTGGGCATTTGCACACCTTCAGTTCTTCAAGGCAGCTCGAATGTCTAAAACTTGGTAGTGACACTAACCTGTCGCAATATTTGATCTCTATTATCTTGATTCCTGGCACATAAGCTGGTTGCAGAAATTGTTCAAGGCTTGATAAAGTATGGCAGTGTCCAATGGTTAGTTCTGTAAGGGATGAGAAATTGCTTCCAATGTTGTCGTTATTGTCACCAACCACATCCGTCATGTGCACTGAACTCCTAGAGTATGGTATCTCATCTGATCTTAAGGAGCCTGACAAGTTTCGCGGCTCAAACCAGCAATGAAGGAATTCGCCCTTATAAGACCATAGGCTCAAAGAGGTGTCATGTCCCCGGTGATATTCAAGTGTCTGTGATTTGAATCTTTTTAAATTGATCATCTTACTTAAGTCACTGGGCAAGCATTCAAGCTTGCAATTCTTAGCATATAAGGCCTGCAAGTTGTAGAGATTACAGAATCCTGAAGGAAAGCTATTGAAAGTGCAGCTCCATGAAACTTCAAGGTATCGAAGGTGCTTCAAGTTGCTAATACTCTCTGGAAATTCTCTCATAGACGTGCAAAGAAAGACGCGTATGCACAGAAGTTCAGTACACCAGCGATCCATCACAGATGCTAAAGCCATACTCCTTATAGACTTGTTGCAAAGTAGAGTGCGAAGCTTTTTGTACCTGGATAGACTCAACAAGCTGTCCCTGTCAATCTTCGTGCTAGAGAGTATTGATAGATGACGAACGCTTGGGGGGATTTTCTGAAAATCACTCTGAACTTTTATTGTGAAGCATTCATCCTTTGAGACTAGTTGGGCCATATCATGGAGAAGGTCATGGATCACATATGTACCGCGATGTTTCTCAAAGAAGGACCGATTTACAAGGTCATCAAAGTACCGATGGCCAATATTTTCAATTGGAATGTCACCTCGAGGTTCCACAAAGCCTTCTGCTATCCAAATTTCAGCTAAACTTTGCTTTTGAAATTTGTAGTCTTTAGGATAGACTGCACAAAATGAGAAGCATCTCTTCAAGTGGAGTGGTAAATATATATAGCTCAACCGAAGAGCCGGCAAAATGTCAGTCTCCTCTTGTTCCAGATCCCACAGTTCACTATTAAGTATATTTTCCCAGTGTGTAGTGTCGATGCTAATTTGCAATAGTCGACCAACAGTTTTGGCAGCCAAAGGAGAACCCATCAGTTTAGGTAGTATGTTTCTACCAATACGCTCCAACTCTGGTTCAACCTGAGAGCTATTTAATCCAAACACAGAATGTTTAAAGAAATCCCAAAAGACATCGTCCTTCAAACCTTCCAATTTAATGGGATCCATTGTGTGCACTCTATCAGCGACGTTTTGAGACCTAGTGGTAACCAGTATCATACTCCCATGGAGTACATTTTTAAGAGGTACACAGAACCTCTCCCAACACTGTCCATTTTTCTTCAATGCATCATCCCACATGTCGTCAAGGACAAGTAACAATCTTTTTGTTTTCAGTTTAATAGCCAGAGAATTCTGAAGAGAATTTAAGTTGTCCTTCACCGCGTCTCTTTCAGAATATGATTGTATGGCCTCTTTAGTTAACCTCTTCACATCAAAGTCATCTGAGACGCAAATCCATATGATCAGGTCAAAATGAGATTTCACTTGTGGATGATTGCAAATATTTTGGGCCAGTGTAGTCTTTCCGACGCCCCCAAGTCCAACTATTGGCAAAACAGAAAAGTTTGTTATTATTGTTTCGTTATTTCCATGGATATTATTAACTTGGTTGCTTGCTGACTCAACAATTGCACTTCTTCTCTTGCGTTTGGAATTAGTCCTGCCACATTTTGCAGGTACGCCAAGACATTTAATAACCTGCTTCACTTCCTCCTCGCGTCCAAATATCTTTGTCTCAGTGGGAAAAGAACTGGTCTCAGGCCTGACCGCTTTGTCAAACCGTGGAGACACCTGACGTAATAAGCCCATATCCTTGAGGTCGCCAGAACGATTAGTGAGCCTTTTATGGATATCAGTCACCTTGTTGAAGCGACCTCGAGTGACACTGCGAAAGAAGTCAATGTAAGGCTGCACTGAGGTAGCATTGCCCTCTGCTGACACCTTCAACTCATACCATGCAAACTCATCAATGAGGTCCTCCGCCTCATAAACTGCATCCTTGAGCTTTTCAAGGAGCTTTGCCACACACTGTTCGTGGTTTCTCCATTCTGCTAGATCAATGAGGCTGTACACTACTGGTAGAGTATCCCTAAGGTCTCTGAGGTCGCTCTGCAACTGCAGCACCTCATCTTCTTGAAGTGCCTGTTCCTGTGAATCACTCCGTGAGTGCAGTTCAACATCTTCTTGGTGGCTTTGCATATTTGTTGCATTCCATCGTGAGCGCACTGATGAGACAGCAGATCTAACCTGTTGGAACAAACTAACACACTCATTGATTCCACTAATCACTCCTATGGTTGGCGGAAGAATGTCCATTGAATTCTGAAGAATTTGTTTCGTCCTGTGGGCATATAATGGAAACATTGAGCATTGAGGGATATATCTTGTATTACAAATAATGGTAAAGGTATAAATACAATAAACCAGCTACTGCTGCAACTAATTTGTAAACGCGCTATATTGGTTTCATAGAAGTGTAGCCACATTGGAGCTTAGTTTATACATGGATAATCCATTGTCCAGTTTGGAGAGAATAGTTGAGCAGTATGCGATGGAAAACCAATTCCAGTTTGCGGGTATTAGGATTATTAGACATTCTACGTTACGAACTTCTGTTAAATAGAGGCATCATGAGGGGGCGTAGAGTGATCAAAGCTGTTAGGAATAGCACTTGTATTCATAACAGGGGCACTAGATCCATATGTATATAGGTATAGCGAGGGGAAAATATACACAAAACCCCCTAATAGAAAAGTTAAAATACCAACAGTACATATATATCTAACAGCCCCCCCTCAAACTCACGGTGGGTCAAAACACTGAGTTTAGAGAGATAAAATCCGTGCTGAACATGGATCTGCGCCTTTGTAAAGAAATCAGCCGGCTACAACTCTGAAGGCACGTACTGAAGAACAATAACCTCATCCTGAACCTGTGATCGTGTATAAGAAACATCCACACCAATATACTTAGTAAGCTCATGCTTCATCGGATCACGGGCAATACTGATAGCTCCTACACTGTCAAACAAAAAAGAAGTCGGCACAGAAACTGAAACACCAAAATCCTCAAGCAACCACTGTAACCAAGTCACCTCTGCCGTCACAAGCGCCATAGCACGCAACTCAGCCTCAGCACTCGAACGAGAAATTGCTACTTGCTTCTTAGTCTTCCAAGCAATAAGGGAACCACCAAGAAAAATACAATAGGTAGAAAGACATCGACGATCAGAGGGATCACTAGCCCATGTAGCATCACAATATGCCTGGAGATGTAAGGAGCTAGAGTGTGGAAAGAACAGACGGCGTGAAAGAGTCCCACGAAGATAACATAAGACATGAAAAAGATGACTATAATGAAGCTGAGTGGGAGATGAAACAAACTGACTCAAGATATGTACAACATAGGAGATATCAGGACGAGTAACACCAAGATAAACAAGACTCCCAACAATATGTCGATAACGAGTGGGATCCTCGAGAGGCTCACCATTAGTGGCTCGAAGATGAACATTAAGTTCCATAGGAGTCTCAACAGTCCGCTGATCAGTAAGAGAAGCCCAATCAAGATCCTGAATATACTTTTCTTGAGACAGATAGAAGCCCTCAGATGTAGAAGAAACCTCAATCCCAAGAAAGAAACGAAGAGGATCAAGATCAGACATAAGAAACTGCTCGTTGAGACAAGCCTTGACAAAAGCAACATATTGAGGATCATCTCCAGTAATGATCATATCATCAACATAAAGAAGGAGAAGAGTCCGACCACATGACGAAGTATGGACAAAAAGTGCAGGATCATGAGCACTAGCAGAAAAACAAGCAGCAGTGACCACAGAGGCAAAACGCTGAAATCAAGCACGAGGAACCTGTCTTAGGCCATAAAGCGAGCGACAAAAACGACAAACCATACCCTCAGGAACAGAATACCCAGGCGGCGGCTGCATATAAACCTCCTCACGCAGCTCACCATTAAGAAAGGCATTATTGACATCAAGCTGAAAGATGGACCACTCACGAACAGAGGCCACAACAAGAAGAGTGCGAACAGTGGTCATGTGAGCAACAGGAGCAAAAGTCTTGTCATAGTCGCGACCATGCTCCAACTGAAAACCACGAGCAACAAGACGAGCCTTATAGCACTCAAGAGAACCATCAGAGCGGGTCTTCACCTTATAAACCCACTTACATGTAATAGGGCACACATGTGCAGGACGAGGAACAAGATCCCATGTGTGAGTGCGCTCAAGAGCGGCAATCTCCTTAACCATAGCGTGCTGCCATTCCGGATGAGGAAGAGCATCACGATAAGATGCCAGCTCTGAAAGAACAGTAGCAGCATAAGCAGAAGGAGAATAATAATCAGGATGTCTATGAATACGATGACTACAACGAAGCAGCTCTACAACGAAGAAGCTGCTCAGGAGAGGAATCCTCTGAAAGAGAGGCCTCAATAGGAGAAGATGGCATATCAGATGAAGATGGCACATCAGAAGGCCGAACATGATGAGTATAGACATGTGTCACTGGTGGCTTCACAGAAAAATCAGCAGCCACGATAGGACATTCCAAAGAAGTAGACTCCAAAGAGGAAGACTACAGGAGGAGCCACTGGAGGAGGTACCTGACGTGATAAGGGTGTGATAGCAATAGAAGTATCAGGTAATGTTAAGAAGGATAGTGGATCAACCAAAGATGCAGAGGAAACATCAGAAGAAGGACGAGGATAGAAAGGATGAGATTCATCAAATACAACATCCCGAGAAATCTGCATCCTACGACCAACCGGATCCCAACAACGATATCCCTTATGCTCAGAACTATAGCCGAGAAAAACACACTCAGCAGACTGAGCAGTCAACTTCGTGCGCTCACGCGGTGCAAGAAGTACATAGCACACACAGCCAAAGAGACGAAGCCTGGAATAGTCAAGCGACTTATTCAGAAAACGCTCAATAGGAATCTCACCATGCAGAGCAGAAGAAGGTAAAAATGTTAGTCAAATAAGTGGTTGTGGATACAGCCTCACCCAAAAATGAGGCGGAACAGAAGAAGCAAGCATAAGAGCACAAGCAGTCTCAAGAAGATGACAATGCTTATGCTCAGCCACACCATTCTAAGCATGGGAGCTAGGACAAGAAAATTGAGCAAGAGTGCCTTGCTCAGAGAGAACCTGACTAAGAGCTACAGAAAGATACTCGCCTGCAGAATCAGCACGAAAAACACGAATAGAAGTGTCAAAATGAGTGCGGATCATAGTAGTAAAAGTCTTGTAGATAGATAAGCCCTCACTACGATGTTTCATAAAATAAATCCATGTATGATGAGAAAAATCATCTATGAATATAATATAGTATCGATGGCCCCCTTTAGAAACAAAGGGAGCAGGACCCTAGACATCCGAATGAACAAGATCAAAAGGACGTTGTGACACAGACTCATTAGGATGATAGGGAAGCTGAATTTGCTGGCCCAACCGACAACCCTGACACTGAGCTAAAGACTCATGACCTAAAACTGACCCTAGAAGACCACGACGAATCAAATTGGACGGATGAGAGCCACATAGATGACCCAAGTGATGATGCCACTGATCAAAGGACGAGGTCGACGAAGCAGCCAAAGCAGAGCCAACTAGACAGACGAGCACAGGGGAAGGAAGATGAAGCCAGTCAAGCTCCCAAAGATGTTGAGAATCACGACGATGAGGGCCAGTACCAACCAGCTGACCCGTGCGACGATCCTAAACATAACAAAAATCATGATCAAGAATAACACGACAGTCATGATTTGTGAGCTGGCTAGCAGACATGAGCTGCATGGTCAAATCGGGAACATAAGAAACATCAGGGATATGAAAAGAGTCAGATAGGAGAGTGCCATGTCCTACAACAGGAAGAGAAGAACCATCGGCTGTACGGATATTGGGAGAACCAGATGGAGAACATATGGAAGAAAGATAGGTGCAATAAGGAGTCATATGAAATGAAGCACCAGAATCAAGAATCCATGGACAAATACCTAAAGTAGATGTGGAAGGTGGTCCCAGAGTGGAAGACTGAGAAGTAGCAGTAGAACCTATAGGCGCAGAAGGCTGAGTCACATGACCCGCAGCTCCCGATGGCATAGAGGAAACAAGGTGGCTGAGCAACCTGATGATCTCCTGTGTCTTAGAACCAGCAGAACTCTTCTGAGGACCTCCAGAACCAGAACCACCAGTACCACTAGTACCCTACGAAGAATGAGCAGAACCACCCGTACCACTAGTACCCTGTGAAGAACATCCACCTCGATGAGACTGACCCTCACGAGGCTGAGCCTTCTTCTTCCTATAACAATGTGCCTCCACATGGTTATCCTTGCCACACCAGTCACATTTAAGACCTCCACCCCCTCGACTCTCAGAAGAAGGCACCACAGGAGGAGGAACAGTAAGACGAGTGGAGGAGCTAGCAGCCAAAACTGAAGAGTACCGCATCAATCTAGCAGCAAGAAGGCGAGTCTCCTCATTACAAACAGCAGCAAGAGCCTCCATTCGGAAGACACAAGGATGGCGAGCAAGCAGCTGTGCACGAAGTGGCTCAAACTAATCCCGAAGACACGTCAAGAAGTCGTAGGTGCAGCGAAGCTCAAGGGCCTGCTGCTGACCTAGGCAGGACTGACAAGTGCTAGGTGACAACTGAGGACCAAGAGTGTCAACCTGGCGCCGAATAGCAGATTTCTGACCATAGAAATCATCAACTGTACCATCACCCTGTCGAACAAGCTGCTCCTGACGAATGGCTGCAAGAAAAGTAGACTGACCAGTGGGCTCATAACGCGTATGAAAAAAAGTCCACATCTGATGTGCAAAATTAAGCTCAACAATATTAGCCGAAATCCTGTCCTCCATGCTAGCAACAAGAATAGAAGTAGCTCGAGCATCCTCATCAACCCATGTCCAGTATGTAGTAAATTGAGACTCATACGAAGCAAGACCATCATCATAATCAGCAAGTAGCTTTGCCACATCCGCATCATAAGCAGCAAGCAACCGATCCATCTCCTCAGCTGTAGCCTTCTCTGGAATCACAGTCTTCTAAGGAATCATCGGGTATGTAGGAGCAGTAGGACGAGGTGGGCAAAGCAACTCGCTAGCTAGAAACTCCCAAAGACGAAGACCACGCATATGAATCCGTAGACGAGGAACCCAATCTCGATAGTTGGTGCTATTGAACAACACCGCATAGCGTAACACTAGGACACCACTAGATAAAGGAGCCGAAGGAGCCATGGCGATGGCGAGAGCGCAAAGGAACAGCGGCAAGCGATGGCGAGAGCGCAGAGGAATAGCGGCGCAAGTTTTTTTTCTCGCTACCGGTACTCAATATCCAATCGTGTACTGCATGAACAGAAGCAACGCACGAACGAAGCAGCAGAGTACACGCAGAACAGCAATTTTTTTTTACCAGCTACCTTATCTCTTCACGTGAGAACCAAGCAACGGAGGCAAGTCCGCACAGCACGGTCGTAGTAGATCGGGCGAGCGGATGAGCAGGCGGTAGGACCGGCGACGACGAGGCGCCGAAGCAACAGGAAGATGGGGCGGCAGGATCCGGCGACGAATTCGGCGGGGTCGAGGGCGGCGCAGCTGGCGAATCCAGCAGGGCCGGGGAAGACAAATCCGGTGGGGCCGGGGGCAGCACGGGCGGCTCAGCCGGCGGTGACGAATTTGGCTGGCGGCAGGGCGTGGTGTCGAGGCGACGAAGCCGGTAGGCAGCAGCCGGCGCCGGGCGACGACAAGGCAACGGGTGAGCGGGAAGATAGCGATGACGTGTCGTACTGGTGGCGGTGCGTCACACCGTCAAGCAGCGTCCTCATCAACGAAGAGAACAGAGCACCCAAGTGCAACGTGCCTCGAAAAAAAGGAACCCTAGGGCAGATTGAGAAGAAATCTAATCCTAGTTTGACTCTGTACCAAGTTAGGAATAGCACTTGTATTCATAACAGGGGCATTGGACCCATATATATACAGGTACATGGAGAAGGAAATATACACAAAATCCCCTAATAGAAAAGATAAAATACCAACAGTACATATACATCTAACAAAAGCAGTGGTCGATGAATTGGTGTAGCGACATCTATGATCAGAAAAAAATAGGAAAAAGTATCTTTTCGAAAGAATACCAGTAGCCAGCTCATCACTGTTGGGCGCAAGCACTGCTGGGACCTGGGCTCTCGAGTAGTTACTGCAATAGATGTTGGGAATAGATCCTACTTATGGAGCGTAAGTAGTGGAGTAGCACAATTTTAAGTATGAGTAAGTGCTTATCTATTGGACTAATTTTTTGAGGAGGATGCCTCGAGTACCATTTTGTTATTGCCCCTCCATGTTAGCTCGCGGCTTATGTGAAGCAGCCCAAAGGCTTTGGGGACTTGGTGCACTTATGCTTAGTGGTGAAAAAGATTGTCAAAATGAGTATAGATGATATGTCAGTTTTAGAAACTGTCCATGAGACCTTTCCTTGAGTTCAGTGGCCTTACTAAAGCTAGCACATCTAGCGCGGGTCCCACCTTAGCTTTGATGAAAGTGCTAAACACATAAGCGGATGAAAGTAATTAGAGATTGAGGATGTGTCCTCCTAGCAAATTAGGTCAGTTCAGCGAAAATTTCATAGAAAGTTTCATTAGCATTAATTTCTATGCCACATCAGCAATTTTATTGACTTGGTAAGGTTTTTATGAGGAGAGAGAATGGAGTTTCATGAAATGAGAGAGAAGTTTCATCCCATGAAACCGACATGCATAATTATCAAATTTGTATTCTTAATAACAGTGTAACAAAACTGTACATTGAGACTGGTCTTACATTTTTTGTTTTGTTCAGAACTTCGACTGCCTAGTATTCATCACAGGATTCTGGTGCTCGATCAGTAGAAAGGCAGCAGAGCTGATTGCCTCGATCTGCTGGGTGCGGTGAATATCCAAGCAATGACCTATAGTTTATTCGAAGAAAAATCAGATAGCACGCCAGCAAAGGCGAAGCAAAGAGCTGACAGAATCATAATCGATCAGGATTTTCAGCTCACCCGATGATGGATCGGTAAGCATCAGATTGAGTCGCTCTCGATGTTGCCACGGAGCCTGCCCAGAACCGCGCAAGACTGAGATATGCAAGGTGACCAAAGGACAACCGGGGGTAGAGGACAACCGGAGGTGGAGCTAGTATGCCAGGAGCATCGGTTATAGTATAGCCTCCGAAGGGCCTGTATGCCTTGGTCCTGCCCCCCTAATTATCTATTGTTCAAGAACAAATTTCTCGGTATTGCCTACCAGGATTTGCATGCACTCTCTGGCAAGCATTGGCAGTGTACTCTTCCTTCGTTAATCCCAATCATTTTACACAGTCGAAGAATATAGGCCCATTCACATGGTCCATCCATATAATGGGATTTTTATGTGGATCGTCTACAGGCCTTTAGCTTCGCTTCCTCAGAAGCCTGAACTGACAGTTTTGGACTCCTGGAAATGGAAGCTCCTAGTAGTATTCCCACTGTTGCATGAAATTTTAGTTTCATTGTTCATTGTACCTCTAATACTCTTAACATTATCAATAACACTTCTGAGTTAAACATACTATATAAGATACAAACGTCATGCAAACTGTGGCAGCAGCGAGATGGCACATGGCACCATAACCATTAAAAGGGACAAAGATAAGAAACGTACATGGGACATGTCACCCGTTCTAGGAAATATTCGGTACAGAATCTCTCATCTCGCCAATCAACACAAGGACGAAGCCAGCTGATGCCCAAAACTGCCTTGCTGTTGTCCCCTCGACACCGATTCGAGGAAACCGGTGGGAACCTGTACTCCTGGAGTGACTGCTAGCTGTGCACTTTGAAGCAACTCAGCAATGGGAACAACTTAAGCAGGTCATCCCGGCTCCTCCTCTGTCAAACATACCCAAGTACAGAAGTCACAAAATTAAAAATCTTCAGAAACCAAAAACTACTTATGCAATCATCACCAAATAGCTTCATGGGAATCAATGGTTGATCAGTGGAATCATGCGGAAATTATTAAAGCAAAAGTGTAATTACATAGACTTCTCAAATCTCAAGTCCTCACCTTGATACCGATGCAGCCATTTACATCAAGTGTTGTGAGGCTGTGCGAGCAAGATTTTGATAAAGCCTCCAGGCAGGCATCAGTTACCCCAACTATTCCAAACAAACTGCATAGATACCAAACAGAGCGCGCATGTAAGCTACACGATGAATGCAATATCTTTAGAACAATACTGCCATGTTACCTTAGCAGTTTGAGGGACCGGCACCCTTGCGCAATAGCTACAACACCAGCATCAGTAACACGTACACACCTGTCAGATAGTGACTGCAGAGTTCGATAAACAGAATCTCACTTGACAGCATGAAAAAAAGAGAGAAGTTTGCTCTTGATGTACCAAGTCAAATTGAGGTATGTTAGACCTCCGCATCTTGATATGTATACTAGACCATCATCAGTTAGATTCTGAAAATCCTGTATTAGTAGATTATGGACAAAAAGATGACTTGATACTTCAAAGTAAATATGATAACAGTTACCTGAGCACCACATAGGTCTAGAAATGTAAGATTACTTAACAATCCTATGTCCTTATAAATCTTGTCAGTAAAACTGCATGTTGTGAGGTAAGTTGTTAGATACCCTCCCTACTGACTGCTTGACACATCTGCTATAATATCATATTTTCTTCAATTTTACCTCGAAAGGGCATAAAGGTTTAAGCTTTCAACCAAAGAACATTTCTGAAGCACTTCTTTAAGCCCATCATCTGTCAACTTAACACACCTAAAAAGTTTTGGACACAGGACATTTAGGTGTCAAATTCTGCATCTACTCAAACACATAACATTTGTGTGAACAAAAGGATATGTAAACACTCAGCACATGTTACGAATTACTCATTTTGTGATGAATGTACTCTAGAAATCTGACAATACCTGGTTATGTTCAATTTCTTTAGTCCTTGGTAACTATTAGCAATTAACCGCATTCCTTTATCTGAGATATTCTGCATTAGCAACAACAAACTTTATAATGACTAATTGTTCTATCATATTCATAGCAGATATATGAATGCGCAATATATGAGGCTAATGGAGCAGAAAGACAGGAAAAAATAGTAATGAGATATTGACATGTAAGTTACAGAGTTCAATCAATAATTAATGTTTTGTTAGAGCATGAGAACTTCAATAAAATAATATTATTCTTAGCTCCAACTAGTTAATAACTAGTGCATGCCTGTATTGCGTAACAAATTATATTCTTATTTTTTCTGTACCAAGATTCTTTTTCAGCACAATGTTCAAGTAAGATTGTATAGATCCAAATAATAAACCACGATAAAATAGGGATATGACTTGCACGTCCTCCTGAACTAAATAGAAAAGAAAATCCCTATTGCATACTTTGAAGGTAAACGATGAAAATAAGCTACATATAATCATGTACATGCCTCAAACTAAACACTTATAGTACTGAGGTTATAGAAGAGAAGAAGATAATCATATACAGTGTTCTTTGGAGACAGACATTGCAAAAGATGGTTTTACACGTTTAAAATAAACTTCTTAGAACAGTATCTGCAACCGCTTGCTTCATTATTCAATAAAAGAACAGCTGAAGAAAAAAATGTTATAAAGTAAAAAATGCACGCGAATACCTTACAACCACTCAAGTTGAGGTCCACTATCTGCCTGCAGTACTTTGTAATGTGCCCAATGCTTGAGTCTGTCAGTCTAAGGCAGCAAAATGTCCAACAATTAGGAACACAATTCCTATTCAGCAAAGCAGACATTCACTAAGAGACATACCCCACAATCCAATAGATTGAAAGGCCGTGAAGGTTAGGACAAAGACTGGTAATGGCTTCAATTCCTTTGTCAGAGATTTTCTGACATGCGTTCAGGTTCAGGAATTCTAAATTTTCCAGTGAGATACCACTCTGCAAATCATTGCATAATGAACAATTAGAGTTGAAGCATCACATCTAAAATTTACTTAAAAGTATAAATTGAGAGCAAATCTTGCCATTTCTTTTAGATGAACAAAATGCCGGTCCTCGATATCTTGTGCAAATTCAAGGTTCAGTAGTTTGAGATGGCGATACCTTGCCTAAAAAAGAATAGAACAGTGTGTTGTCAAAATATACTCAAACAGGAGCAAAATACGAAACATAAAGTGTGTATGACAAAAGTTAGTGGCAGACTTCTGCCCCCAAATAGATATAGAAGGTATTATGTCAAAATAGCACAAAGTATCATGCAAAAGCCAAAGAGTAGAATTATGATTACCAGAGAAAGTGCTGAAATAAGTCGGTCGCCGGCGTTCTTCATCTCACGCATATCAAGTACCTTCACTTAATAGGGGACAATATCTTGATAATATACTCAAAAAACCAATATTAGTTAAAAGTACAAGCATTAAGCTAAATTAACCTAACCGGAACATAGGACACATGTAGATGCATACAGACAGAAAATAGACAGGAGGTATTACATTAAGTTAAGAGTGGCCATAGTAATGCATCAAGGCAGTTCAATGACAAACAATTAGCATTGAACTAGCAGCTACATGTTATTACAAAGTACTGAACCTGATTCGAGGTTAGTGTGGGTTCCATAGGTTGAGCTTTGACTCCAAAGGCCAATCAAATCATGAGAAGGTCTCAGTGACAACTAAATCAATCAAAGCATAATAGCAGCAGTTGCTGCTGAAAAACTAATTAGCCCCACAAATTAGAGCCGAATATCGATAATTCATGAGCACAGCATCACCACAAACGGGCGCAACTACGCTCATATCATACAGCAATCCGACATACACAACAACAGGCGGTGACACAGGCGAACAATATCGCCCGGTTTAATCCCATTCACTACTGCCCGGAGCAAGGGGAACAAGGGCTTAGAAATTCAGAGCAATGTTTCTCATTTGCACAGAGTTAAAACTGGCTACGGGAGCTGAATCGGCGGTTGGGGAACAATTAGGCGACGCGCACCTCCCAGAGCCTGGGGTTGCTGACGAGGGTGCGGTAGCACCAGGGGCTGACGGCGAGCAGCGCGCAGACGTCACGCTGCGGGAGGCGCGGGCTCACCAGCTCCAACACCCGCGGCACCGTCTCCCGGCACCACGCCTCGTCCGCCGCCGGCGCCGCCATCTCGGAGGGGAACCTCGCCGCGAGGAGGCCGTGAGAAATTTCGTTTTGCTTCCTCAGGAATGATGTAGCTACTGACACGTCTGGCCCACGGAAATCAATCAAGCCCTTGTTTACTTGGGAAGTTGGAGGGTGCCAAATTGACATTTTGCCATAAATGCGACACTGTAGCGTTTCGTTTGTATTTGTGAATTATTGTCCAAATATTAACTAATTAGGCTCAAAAGATTCGTCTCGCAAAGTACAACAAAACTGTGCAATTAGTTTTTGATTTCGTTTACATGTAGTACTCCATGCATGTACCGCAAGTTTGATGTGATGGGGAATCTTCTTTTTGCATAGTGTCAAAGTTGGGAGTTTTGTGGGAAGTAAACAAGGGCCAAGTCTACATATAGCATAATATCCAGTGAATATCATATTCATATTTCAGTGTTTCGAAAATTCAGGGAATACCAAATATGTTTTGAATATCATAGCAAAATGCCCCATGCGTTGCTACGGTAAAAAAATCAAAATGCTCCGTGCGTTGCTACGCCAGAATTCATTGTTGTCGTCATCAAATTCATCCAAGTGGGACATCATTAACTGTTTATTATGTGTTACACTGTCCAGAACTGCACCTTGACTTTTAAAAAGTAGAGAACAACAATTGATACTAATATGGATTGTACTCTGGAGTATCTTAAAATAACACCATATAATATTAATGCCTGTAGGGAAAATTCACTCGTTTTCAATTTGTTCTTAAAAAGGAAAATGAGCTATGCTTCTAGGAATTGGTTTTCTATTGTCAGAGATCCATTTTGAGGCATATGCTCCTCTGCCCTCCAAATCAGCTGACACCACAATTAGATATTAAAAGAAGAGGAGCAAGAAAACACCAGTCATCTCGTGCAAGGAAAAATAACAGCACTGATGCAACTTTGGTAATGTAATTTTGTTACTAAATTTGGTTAAAGGGTAACCAATTCAGAGCTGTACGAGTTCAGAGTATAGCATAGCCTTTAGCATCAAATGGGATTAATCACATTGGTAAATAATTAGAAATCGTTGTCATCGAAACAATTGTAGTCTACAGTTGCGCATTCATAGGATTTCAGAAAACAGGAGCGCTATCTCATGCCTATCATAGGACAGTATGCCAGCCATGATCGCAGGGACAATGATGAAAGAAGTCACTCCTTGTTCCTTGATGGCATCAAAGGCTAATTTGACGTCAAATTCGGTACCAGGACATGGCAACCTCTGGCCATCAGGGATAGTCATGCATGAGGAGATCCCCTCTGATATGGCAAAGAGTCTCCATATGCAGGTAAACCTGCAGACCAACAAAGGCAAATTATTGAAGTCATACACTTATTGTTTCTTCTAAACTCAAATTGAATTGCATAAAGTTATGAACATAACATAAAACTTATGTTGGTGATTTATCAAATCTATTAATGACATACAGGCAACATTATGTTCATGGGGGAACTGTAATATAACAGTACTTGGATCTTGATATCATACATCATCCTCACTGAAGCCATTTTCATGGCAATTTTTGCAAGGGACTGAATGATCAAAGTATGGCTTATCGCTACACCCTTTGGCTGCCCATTAGTTCCTGAATCAGAATACCATAAAGTATCAGTCATTTTGTACCCAAGTTTCTCAATTCGAATTTTCTGTAATAGGCAAAGCAACATCACCTGAAACCGACATGAGCATAAGAAATGATGTATAATCAATTGCACCTGAGAAATTGGAGGTGGAGGGTTTTGGACAGCTTTCCGACCCCAACGCCGCTTTGCCTCCTCCTGCTTTGCTGTCGCTGATTGCGGCCGCTCCTCCTGCACTTCCTCCTCCTCAACCCGATCGCCGTCCGTGCCGCCACCTTGGTGAACTCCAAGATCACACAGAAACACCGTCAGATCTGACGATGGAAGAACCAAAACAACTCGGATTTGCGACAGCGTAGATTGATTCAATTACCTGTACTTGCTGCTGCGCGGTGACGATGGCCCTTGACAGCGGCAGCACCCACCTGCCCGCCCGAGCTCCTCCTGCAGCCGCTCCTTCCCCCACCCACCTCCTGCCGCCGACGGCCTCGGCGGCGGGATGTCGACGGAGGATGATGGCGTCGATGTCGGAGGATGGGGGGAGGTCGTCAATGGACATAGGGTGGAGGGCGAAGGTGGGAACCGACCGCAGGCTCCGGATCCGGACGGAGCGGCGGCGGGATGTCGACGGAGGATGATGACGTCGATGTCGGAGGATGGCGGGAGGTCGTCGGTGGACATGGGGTGGAGGGCCGGACGGAGCGGCGGCGTCTAGATCCCCCGAGGGAGGGGCCCGGAGCCGGACGGAGTGCGGCGGAGGAAGGGGAGGGGAACGAGGGAGCTAGGTGGAGGGCCGGACGGAGCGGCAGCGTCTAGATCCCCCGAGGGAAGGGACGGGACCGGAGCCGGACGGAGTGCGGCGGAACTCGATCCCCCGAGGGAGGGGAAGGGAACGAGGGAGCTGAACTCTTTTCGCTTTAATCCCTCGCTTTCCTCTTTTTACCACCCGAGCTCCCCATCTCTTCAGATTGGACTGCGGGTTGATATCACGAAATGTCAGGGTTTTTTTTGCAAAATAGCCCGACGGACGAAAAATCCAGGCAGAGACGTTACTTGCTTTAATAATAGGTAAAGATTTAGTAATGATAACAAAAGAAGGTAAAATTGGATCTGTGACACCGAAAAATTCATGTTTTAGAAATTTACGAACACTTTAATAGCAACGAAAGATGTCGCAGTTTAGATTTCTACCCTTCCATCCAGTTCTGTTACAACTTTTTAGGTTTAAACACTTTTATTTTCACATTGCCGTCCGTGAAATGGTGAAGTTGCCCCTGGAGATTTCTATGTTATCCCGTGCAGCCGTGCGTGAGGAACAGACGTTGCACGAGGCTTTCCACCTGCAGTCATCGGTGTTCCTCTCACGCCGCAGTGCATATAGCCATATAGCCATCCCCGTCTAGCTGTAGCTGTTCCAGATCAACGCCATGGACCAGTTTTTCTACTCCCAATATGATATCTCTCTCGTCCTTGCAGAATTCAGTGTTGTAATTGAACAAATTTCAGAAAAACCACCACAATTTTGAAGAAAATGTCTGCTACTATGGAAAGCAGCAAGCCCCCAGCTGCTTGGATGCCAAAATGGCCTTGCAGGCTAAGACAACGCTATAGGGCGAAGGAGCCGGCTGGTAGAGGCAAGGAGCGGTGCAGCAGATGGGCCACCGACGGTTGGAGGTAATGGGTGACGACCTAACGGGCGGCTGCAGGCTAGGGAAACTAGCCTTACTAACCATGACTACCAGCAAGCGAGGCCAGGAGGGGCATTGGCTCAGAGAGCGTGGACTTAGTTGAGGGCGGCAGATGTGGCGCATGGCGAGGATGTGTTGTGGTAGCCTAGTTGGGACGTGGTGGATTGGATAAGTATGTCACAAATTCATCAGTCAATTGGACGGAGTGGTAGAAATCTAAGCGGCGACATCTTTCATTGGTATTAAAGTGTACCGAGATGATTCGATGATAAATTTCTAAAAAGTGGATCTTTCGGTGTCACAGACCTAATTTTGTCACAAAAGAATGGAATGCACCATCGGTCCATCAAAACTTATACGATGTACAAGCTAGTCTTTGAACTATTAAAATGCAAATTCTAGATTAGCACATTACCCATGCCATCATCATATCTTTGGTTAACCAACATTAGATTTTGGGCACGGAGAATGGGGGAAAAGCTGTTTTGGTGTATTGTATCTGCAAATTTTGAAGTCGGAAATATAGATTTTAGTATAAGATTTACTGCTATTAAGTCATACCTTCTTAAGTTTGTTAATTGATTAAAAATTATATATTTTTACATAAGAACCAAAAATTTGATTAATATGTAAGTTTTATATTCAAATTTCAGTTTTCTTTTTTAACTCTATCTTTTCTTAAGTTTCAAATTGAATCTAAATTTTGAAGCTCTAATTGGAATGTGCACATTTTCCAAAACGGACAGATCTATTGGGTGAGGCACCTACCGTGTCAAAATTGGTTGGTAATATGTGATGCACAGATTGTTTGGATCAAGGAATGGGTTCTAGATTTTTGAATTTAAAAGCAAAATCTAGAAACTGAGGGTAAAGAGAGTAGAATGCATATACGAAGGTGTGGTGCAACACTCGAAAAACATAAAGTCTAAAATTATGGTTTGCAAGCCAGAAATACGTGACATATTAGATGGTTGACCGGGTTTTAAACAGAGGGTAAAAGTTGACTTTTTATGCGTTGCTTGGATTGGCGAATAGACAGCGCAGACACGTAGCTCTCGTCGAATACAATCCGTGCCTCTCCTGCAGATTGGCAAGGCAGAGGAGACAGATTGGCAAGGCAGAGGAGAGATCGGAGAAGGCTCAGCGAGTCAGTGCCTCTCCTGCAGGTAATCTACTCTCCTCTTCTATTTGGCCATGAGGTTTTTCGCCCCATCTGATTTGGTCCTCCCTGCTGCCATGGGACAAGGAGGAGGAAGGATAGGGTCGTAGAAGAATCAGCAAAAACAGATCAAGGGGAAGGAGAGGATCATGAAGGCATGCTAGATCATCTCGTGCTCGCTGTTGTCTTTGTCTTGGTCGAGGCTAAACCCTAGGTGAGGCCATACTCTGCTGTAGAACATGTATTTTGGATGTTTTGGGTCTTAGTAATGTTGGTTGATGTCGATTAGAGGCAAGGTTCCAAATAGGAATGTTTAATTGATCATTTTGTGGACGCCAGGAATTTTCAGATTGTGCAGTGGGTTGATCCATTTATATCTAGTTTTTTTTTAGGCCCTGTAAATTAATGAAAAGTTCATATTGTTGCAAAGGACTTTGTAATGTTTCTTTGGGATCAAGAATTGTAATTTTAGGCCTGGTGATTTAGGAGATATGGTGTGTTTTTGATGGCTATCGGTTTCTGTCAATTTTCAGAACAGTTTTTGATCTATTGAGTTTTGGACAATCTTAGTGACCAGATTGCTTGTTGTGGACAACTTCTTTGGCAAGAAGTTCCACCGAAGGAACAAAGCGGCAGCTAATCCAGGTTCAGCAGATCAGTTAGAATTAGATAAGGATTAGACTCCTAGTTGGTTAAGAATTGTAACAGAATTAGATTGGAGATAGAGTCCTAGTTAGATTAGAGTTGAGTCCTAGTCAGTTAAGGATTGTTGGCTGACCCAATATATAAGGGCCCTAGGCGCCATAGGTTAGGATCAAGCAGGAACAGATCCTAAACTCAGAGCCTCCCAGGGAGGGCGAGTAGGTACCTGTCGATCTGCTATTGTACTCCTTACCCAATAAACTAGCCATATCATCTTTGGTATCAGCTGGGACCTTCCTTGGTTTCTACCTGCCACCAATTGCAGATCCACCACACCCCATATTCCCTGCGCGCCGCCAACCCCATCGCTCCCACCGCAACAATGGGCGATTCCTTTGTCACCTAGGCTGTCTTTGATGATGCCGTCGCCAAGATGATCACCAAGATGAACGAGATCAGCATGCAGCTTGACAGAGAATTGGGATCTGTCTGCTAGGAACAAGGGCGTCTCGCCTCCTCCATTACCAATGTCTAGAATCAGGTTCTGGAGAAGAACGGACGCTTCGACACTATTGGTTCCTCCTCCGGGGGCGACGGGAAGTATGGGCCGCCGCCACCGCCCATGCATAAGCTCCGCTTCCCCAAGTACGACGGCTCCGACGACCCCCTGGGCTGGCTGCACAAGTGCGAGCAATTCTTTCGCTCCCAGGACATGCTGGAAAATCAGAAGGTTTGGACGACGACGTTCTATTTGGAGGGCGCCGCGGGACAGTGGTACTACCGCTTGGAAAAGAATCGTGGCATCCCTACTTGGCCGGCTTTCGTCGAGGGCGTCAACAAGAGGTTTGGACCGCCGGTACGCAGCAACCCCCTCGGCGAGCTGGCCCATCTTCGCCGCACGGGCTCTGTCGACGACTACCAGGAGCAGTTCCTTAAACTCCTGGCGCGATGCGAGGGCGTCACCGAACAGCAGCAGATCGCCATCTTCTCCGCCGACCTCCTGCAACCCATGAGCATCGATGTGGAGATGAACAAGCCTAAGATGTTGGAGGACGCCATGGCACTGGTGCGTGCCTTCGAGCGCCGCAACCAGGTGGTCGACGAGGGCGCTCGCTCCCTGATACACGCGACGCGCCCCTCCTCCCGCACTCGTTCGTTCTCCTCAGCCCCGGCCAAGCCCCCTGCTACACCGCCAGCCTCTTCTATGGCGTCTTCAACACCAAGCTCTCCTGTCAAGCCTGCGGCGCCACCAGGCGCCCGTTTCACACGCCTCTCTCCGGAGGAGATGGCGCAGCGGCGCCTCGAGGGGCTGTGTTTCAATTGTCCAGAGAAGTTTTCAAGGGAACACGCCAAGCAGTGCTCGATGAAGGGCATCTACTGGATGGAGCTGGATGACGACGCCGCCGCTTCGGACGGCTCAGGGGAAGACGAGCCGTCCATCTCCCTCAACGCTATCACAGGCATCCAGACGAGCTCCACCTTGCAGCTTGCCACCGTTGTCCAGGCCGTGGGCCTCACGGCCTTGGTGGATTCAGGGTCCACCCACTCGTTCATCGCCGCGGACACTGCCGCCCGGCTTGGGCTCACTCCAAAGGTGCGACCAGGCCTCACTGTCGGCGTCGCCAACGGCGACCGCGTTCCTTCCGCCGGTGTATGCCGAAACGTCATCATCCACATCGCCCAGGAGGAGTTCTACGTCAACCTGTTCGTCATCCCGCTCGGCGGCTACGAGCTCGTCCTGGGGTGCGACTGGCTTCGCACCTTGGGGCCTATCCTCTGGGACTTCACCCGGCTGTCCATGGCTTTCTGGCGCCAGGACCATCGCGTCAAGTGGTTCGGGGTCAATGGCCGGCCTTCCCCACGGCTAGCTGTCACTCAGTCATTGGATCTGCTTGGGCTACTATTGGAGGAGTTTGCTGATTTATTCTCGACACCGTCAGGGCTGCCTCTGCCGCGCGCCTTCGACCACCGCATTCATCTTCTCCCGGGTACTTCTCCAGTGGCGGTGCGCCCGTATCGCTATCCGCAGCTTTTGAAGGATGAGATTGAGGCCCAATGCCAGGCCATGCTCGAGCAAGGGATCATCCACCCCAGTATGTCAGCGTTCTCCTCGCCAGTGCTTTTGGTGCGCAAAGGGGACGGCACGTGGCGCTTCTGTGTTGACTACCGCGCCCTCAACCTCAAGACCGTCCGCGACAAGTTTCCAATTCCGGTGGTGGAGGAGCTCCTGGATGAGCTCAAGGGCGCTGTTTTCTTCACCAAGCTCGACCTTCGCAGCGGCTATCACCAAGTGCGGATGCACCCCGACGATGTGGTGAAGACGGCGTTCCGCACCCACCACGGCCACTTCGAGTTCCTGGTCATGCCATTTGGCCTCACCAATGCGCCATCCACATTCCAAGCATTGATGAACGAGGTTCTTCATCCGTTCCTCCGCTACTGCATTCTCGTCTTCTTCGACGACATCCTGATTTACAGCAGGTCCTGGACCGAGCACCTGCAGCATGTTCGCGCCGTGTTCTCCGTCCTCCGCGAGCACGGCCTCGTCCTCAAGCGATCCAAGTGCCTCTTTGGGGAACGTCGGGTGCATTATTTGGGACATGTCATCGCTGACGACGCTGTGGCCATGGATACTGAAAAATTGCGGCTGTCCAATCTTAGCCCCGTCCTCGGTCTGTCAAGGCGTTGCGGGGATTTCTTGGGCTCACCGGGTACTATCGCCGGTTCATCGCCAACTACGACCTCATTGCGCCCCGTTAACGACGCTTCTGAAGAGGGATGCCTTTGTGTGGAGTTCAGAGGCAACGACAACTTTTGAGGCACTCAAGGCTGCCCTCACAACAGGTCCTGTAATGCAGCTTCCAGATTTTGATAAGCCCTTTATTGTGGACTGTGACGCATCCGGATCTGGTTTTGGAGCTGTGTTGCATCAAGGCGCAGGGCCTATTGCTTTTTTCAGCAAGACAGTCGCCTCTCAGCATGCTAAACTCGCGGCCTATGAACGGGAGTTAATTGGATTGGTTCAGGCAGTAAGGCATTGGTGGCCATATCTTTGGGTCCGGGAGTTCATCATTCGCACAGATCACTGCAGCTTAAAGCATCTCCTTGACCAGCGCCTGTCCACCATACCACAACACACATGGGTCAACAAGCTATTTGGCTACAGCTTCCAGGTTGAATATAAACCCGGGAAACAGAACGCTGCCGCTAATGCGTTATCTCGCCGGGATGAACAGGAGGTAACCAGCCACGTCCATGCCATCTCTCGCCCGGAGTTTGCTCTATTCAACGAATTCAGGGAGGAGGCGTCCTCTTTGCCGGATGTGCAGGCTAAGAAGCAGGAGATTGCAGATGGGACAGCAAGAGCAGCATGGTCTGTTGTGGATGGATTTGTCATGCATCGGGGTAGAATTTTTGTTCCTGATTCTTCGGCCCTATGGCCGCAACTCCTTGCTGCCGCCCATGGCGCTGGCCATGAAGGTACCCAGAAAACACTCCATCGACTGCGCTTTTCATTCTACAGTCCGCATGCACCCAAATTAGTCCGCGATTATGTTCGGGGCTGTGCTGTTTGTCAGCGAAACAAGACAGAGCACCTTCATCCGGCGGGATTGCTGCAGCCTTTGGATGTTCCTCAGTCCGTTTGGAGCGACATTGCAATGGATTTTGTTGAGGGGTTTCCAAAAGTAGGCGGCCGGTCTGTTGTGCTCACAGTGGTCGACCGTTTCTCCAAGATGGTGCACTTCATTGCCTTGGGACATCCCTACACAGCCCTGTCTGTGGCTCAGGCTTTCTTTGATGGCATCGTGCGCCTCCATGGGCTCCCATGCTCCATCGTTAGTGACCGTGATCCAGTTTTCACTAGTGCTTTATGGAAGGAGTTGTTCAGCCTCGCCGGCATCAAATTGCGCCTCAGTTCTGCGTTCCGACCGCAAACAGATGGTCAATCTGAGGTGACTAATCGGGTTCTAGGCGTGTATCTTCGTTGCTTGGCGGGTGATCGTCCTCGCAGTTGGCTGCGCTGGTTGCCTTGGGCTGAGTACTGTTATAACACTTCGTATCAGTCCACCTTGCAATGCACGCCATTCCGGGTGGTGTTTGGCCGTGATCCGCCTTCCCTGTTGTCCTACCAGCCAGGATTGGCCCGTGTGGTGGCATTGGATAAGCAGCTTGTGCAGCGTGTGGTGGCATTGGACAAAACCAATGCCAAGCTTGCTCCTCGTTTCTACGGTTCATTTCAAGTGATTGAACGTATTGGGCAGGTGGCTTATCGTCTTCGCCTGCCACCCAGGGCTCGAATTCATGATGTTTTCCATGTAGCCTTCCTGAAGAAACACCAGGGTCCTGTCCCTGCTCAGATTGTGTCACTGCCGCCTATGGTTCATGGCCGTGCAGTTCCTGTTCCAGAGAAGGTGGTGCGCGCTAAGCCTACAGCCTCGTCTTGGGACCTTCTGGTGCAATGGGCAGGTCATGATGCTGCTGATGCCACTTGGGAGCAGCTCGACCAATTCAAGGAGAGTTACCCTGATTTCAAGCTCGAGGACGAGCTTTTCTATCAGGGGGGCGGAAGTGTTGTGGACAACTTCTTTGGTAAGAAGTTCCACCGAAGGAACAAAGGGGCAGCTAATCCAGATTCAGCAGATCAGTTAGAATTAGATAAGGATTAGACTCCTAGTTGGTTAAGAATTGTAACAGAATTAGATTGGAGATAGAGTCCTAGTTAGATTAGAGTTGAGTCCTAGTCAGTTAAGGATTGTTGGCTGAACCAATATATAAGGGCCCTAGGCGCCATAGGTTAGGATCAAGCAGGAACAGATCCTAAACTCAGAGCCTCCTAGGGAGGGCGAGTAGGTACCTGTCTGCTATTGTACTCCTTGCCCAATAAACTAGCCATATCATTGCTATGGTCAATAGTTGGAAAAGTTGTAAACAATTCCTTTCTCATTCTTTTTTAGCCCAGTAGTTTTTGAGATATCATGGCTGCAAGTTGACTGCTGGAAAAGGCAGCGTTCTCTGATAGCGATCTGTATTTCCTTGTTTTAGGCACCTTTCAGTAGACAATGGTTCCCAAAATCATATTAGTTCTGTTGTGTTTTTCACAAGTTTTATATCCATGTATGCTACAAATTTTTTCAACTAAGTATAACTTCAGATATGTTTTTTTCTAAGTTGGTGACAAGTCAGTCTTGTTCAGAGAAGGTTTAGATTGCCTTAATGGCCAAAATTAATTATGTGTGACATAGAAAGTTGTACTTATACTGCTGTAGTTTTCAAAAATATATTTGTTTGATATGGTTGCCTCTGTAAACAAAAAAGAGAAGCACTGCTGATCTTGTTTGGTGTTTGTGAGATGTGTAGTTTGTTTATCTTTGCGTGTTTGAGGGAATCCGGGCGCACAAGCATTTTACCTACTGCTCTGAGTATGTGTTCTGAGCTTATATTTTCAAAACAGGTGGTATTCTGAGCTTATATTTTTCAAAACAGGTGGTAGTGCTTCAGATCGCAGTTAGAGCGGTCGTCGATTTGATTTGAAGGCAAGTAATTATAGCGGTGGTTTGCTACTATTTTTGGCTTGTTATTTTCTTCACCTTAACTTTAAATTCAGAGCTATGGCTGATGTGAACATGGTGGATTTAAATTCAGAGCTACATGGTGGATTTATTTATGTTTAATCATGTTAAATAATTGTCCTATGTTGTTTTTCTCACATGAGAATGATGTTGGTAAAGAGCTGATAATATTTATCACAATGCATCATGTCATGTGCATTTGCGTTTATATGCATTTGAAGCAGATTGCGATCCTATGGTTGCGATAGTACCGGTACACATCGTGCGTTGCTCGAGGAAGGGTGCGATGTAAAAGAAGTCATGGCATTCCAGGATTTGGTAGCCTGGTGTAACATCTAATTTTCAAACTTTTGCAAATTAATAAAATTTGTTAGAATTCACTAGAATTTAATTGATTGTGTTTTAAGGATTTAAGGTTTTCTAAGGTTGCATTTACTTTATTAGGCATTTAAATCTTTTCTAAGATAAGTTAATAAATCATACGAGTCTTGCATTCATGCTGGTGCATTAATTTTGTTTGTTTGAATTCAAATTTGTATTTGAATTCATTTGTTTGATTCCTTTTCAAAAATAGGAAGTCTTTTCTTTTCTTCCTTTTCTTCCACACTCTTTTGGCCCGCTTTTCCTTTCATCCCAGCTCCGCAGCAGCAGCACCGTCGGAGCCAGCCCACCAGGCCAGCCCAGCTCGGCCCCGCTGCCACCTCACCTCGTTGGCCCGTCTCCTGCAGCCCAACATAGTGCCGGCCTGCTCCTTCGCCCGTCTCGCTGATGTGTGGGGCCCGGCTGTCATCCCTGACCTCGTGCCAAAGTCGGACTCGAGTTCGGCCGCCCCCGCACCTGCCTCCGATGCTTGGCCCGCATGCCAAGGCAGCCCTTCTAGCCTATAAAGCCAAAGCCACCGCACCCATATGCCCCCACCAAACCCTAGCACCCTCGCCTCGCACCCAACGCCGCCGCCGCCCGAGCTCGAACCCTAGCGCACACCCACCATCATTGATCTCTCCCGCCGCTACCTTGCCATCGACAAGATCGTCACCCAAAGGTTCGCATCATGGTAAGGGACTCGCCGGTGACCCTCTTGCGAGTTCACGCGCCCTCTAACTCCCGTGCTAGCTTGTCGGAGTTGTGCTGACCGCCGCCAAGCCGCGCCTCGTCTTCACCGCACAATCGAGGCCCTCAACACCCTAGATGCGTCCGCAAGCCTTCCAGCTGCATCCAGGGCCACATTGTGTTGCAATCCGAGCTTTCTAGCTTGAGATCGAGTTCACTCCGGCGAGATCGCTGCCCGTCGCCCCCGCGCGCCGCTGTCTCCGCCGCCCGCCTTCTTCCAGCCTGCCGCAGCCGTCCGATCCGAGCCGAGCGGTTCAGATCTAATCTGACCAAAGTCAGGTACCGGTCAACCCAGGTCAATCCCTGTCAGCCGTGCTGCTTTTGGTAAAAGGCCCCTGCTTTTCTATCTTTTTGCACTTGAGATCCATCTAGTTCAAAAGTAATTAGATCTAAGTCCTTTTTCTTCTATTTAGGCGCTCGCACTCTTTTATAAAATCCCGCCCGCCATCCTAGATCTGTTCTTTTATGCATTAGACATTCTATTTATATGTTTAATTAGGTTTTAGCCCTCGGTTTCTTTGAGTTTAGCCCCTGGAAGCTTAGTTTTCTCGCAGTTAAGCTCCCGAACCTTGTTTAGCTCATATCTTTAGCGTTTTAAATCTATTTTAAGCGATTCTTGCGCCAACAAGTTCATGTTGACGCATATATTAGTTTTATGATCTTGTTCTGCTCCGTTGCTACTGTTTGATGTATTATTTTCTTATTTTAGTCCTTTTTGCTTGTATGTACTTGTTTGATGCGCATAGAACGATCGCGGTTCAAGGGATTCGAAGAGCAAGGTTTTGAAGATTTTGAGCAGCAAGAGCAAGTTCAGCAAGGCAAGTCATGCTCTTGATCACAATTTGATCCTATGCAACCTTACTTTTATGTTCAATACACATATGCTATGCACTTTAAATATATAAACATGACGGGTCCTATTTAAGGTGTGCCTAGTTTTATCCCTACACCTTGATCAACCTGGATTTACTTTACTGTTGGGTAATTCTTGCTTAGTTGCTCTAACTGGGTATGGTGGTATTAATGAACCAATGATTAAACTTATTTTACTTATGCTATACCTTCCATTAATACAAGATCACCATGCTTAATTGGAACATGGAGCGACCACTCAGGAAAATAGTATAACCATAAGAACAACATGGCTCTGGTCTTTGACTAATTAATTTGAGACTCTAGTTTGAAATAGTCTTACCAAAAGGGTCAAAAGGGTAAAAGGGGCGGCGGCAAATGGGGTATAACCCAGCCCTCAGACTGATATGCTCTATGGTAGCTTTGTAGTCTTGAGAGAGGTTTATGCTCTGCTACTAATCCGGAAACCTTAGCGGGCTACTTCTTATTAGGGAATCTTTCTAAAGGCCTCGTAGCATCCCTATGCAATCACACCTAGTATTGTGCTTAGCCCACATAGCATGGTTAGGTCTAAAGTTCTTTTGAACTTTTACGCGACTTGTGGTGAAAGGGTACAATCTCTGTGGAGTGTAAAACTGTTATAATAGCCGTGCTCACTGTCAAGAGCGGCCTAGATCCTCACTTGATTAATTTATCAAAAGTTGAATTAAATTGATGTTATTTATTGCTGTGATCTTTATTTATGTTCATGCTTAATATGGGTGGTATAAATTTATAGTAATTGCTAATAAAATTTGGCCAACCAATTAAAATGCTGAAATATTATTAAACCATAGCCTATTCTTGCATAGCCTTACACTACACATTCCCACGCTTGTTGAGTACCAACCATAAGTGTACTCACCCTTGCTAAAACCACTATTCAGAGTCAACTTTGAGAAGGTTCCTGAAAACTTTGAAGAGTTCTAGGTGTACGTGTGCCACCAGTCAACTATTTGTGGAGTCGTCATCGTTGTTGGAGTTCCGCTGCTAGAATAAAGACTCGATTAAAGATTTTCGATCATGTAATAAATTTAATACTCTCTCTTTACGTTTTGGCACTGTCTATGGTATTTACTGAAGTCGTTTCATGTGTGAAACTTGATCCTGACACACATATAATACATATAATTTATTCATCTAGTTTTGCCTTTAAAATCGAATGTGACACCTGGGGTGTTACACGTGAGACCAGAGAACCCGGCCAATCGGATGTGACACCTAGGGTGTTACACGTGGAGACCAGAGAACCCGGCCGGTCAGCCAGCAAAATTTTGTTCAAGCAGAAGGCTTCTTAAGATTAGAAATTCCTATTCCATTCGTCCTTAAGATTAGAAATTCCTATTCCATTCGTCCTAAATCATAGGTTATTTCAGCTTTTGTATATTCATACCTTTTACTCCATCCGTTCCAAATTATAGGTCGTTTTGACTTTTCTAGGTTCATAAATATTATTATGCACCTAGACATACACTATATCTAGATGAATAATAATATTTATGAATTAAAAAAGCTAAAATGACCTACCATTTGAAACGGAGGGAGTATCTAATATATATTTAGATGCATAGCAAAATTTATAAATTTATAAATACCAAAACGACTGATAACTTGGGATGGATGGATTACATAACAATCTTGTTCTTGCGAACAAACTTTTGCATCATGTCTATTACAAAAAGCAGGAGTAAAAATAAAATTGAAGGCATTTTGAAACTTATACGTATGTCAACGGAATCTGTTTTAACTTTTAATAGCACATATGACATATGTTTACCTTTGTAAATCTACAAAGAAAAGTCCAAGCTGAAGTGTAAAATTGCCAACATATGGTTCGCCCGCACCATGTGTCACTCATGTTGCTGTGTTCTATTAGAAGAATTTACAGACCAAAATTACAAATCGGCTGACAAACGACAGAAGGCTCCAAATCGAACCTAAGAATTATTGCCGTTCTTCTCGACCTTTTTATTTTAGAAATAGAAAGAAAGTGTCCTATGCACAAATTGGGTAATTATAAAAGAATGAAAGTTCATGTGCATTAATTCCCGACACATTATCCAAAAACCTTCTTACTAGTAACTAATTATATGGAATATACAACCATGTTATTGAAGACAGCCCGCCAAGGCAGCAACATGACGAAGAAAGTTGTGCTTTGAAAAAAAAAACCTGATTCGCACAGTACAACTCCCAAGATCACCTCAACAGACAACAAAGGTAAGTATAAAAAAAAACAGACAACAAAGGTAAGTATAAAAAAAAAACCCAGACAACAAAGGCAAGTCCCAAGCTGAACTCAGGCAAAATATCCATAGAGCAAACAGTATCTTGCTGATGACGGAACACCTATTAGTATTAGGAGCCTTTTGGCATATCACAAATTTTGAAAGATTGTTGTGAGCTGACATATGATCACAAAAGGAATCTTTGGTATCAACAACTTGTAAATTTTGATCGAACTTAGCTAGATCTAGTCACATGTATACTTTTTTTCAGATGATATAAGAATGCTCCGTGAAAATCTAAAGGCGCTCAACTAGAACAAATCCATCTTTGGACAATTGTACAACTACTGAGATTACCAATCTTGGATCCATTCTGGAGCAGTAAGATCATCTGGGTCTTCAATTGGCACAGAAGGAGACGCTGTTAAGTCCTCGTTAAGAGTTTCTATACAGCTGTCCATCCGCTCAGTGATTTCATCAGGTACTGTGTAAGTCCCAGATGCTATTTGTTCCCAGTCAATGCCATCAAACCAGGGATGTTTCTTCACAGCTCCGGCACCACTGGTTCCGAGGCGCACATTTTCATCTACCACAAGTAGCTGTCAAGATGACATAGAAGAAATTTAGTGCTGTTGTATGAAATCTGAATATGTTGAAAATAAATGGACCGTTGAATTACAATTGTCAGGATTGGATATAACCTTGGTTATAAGGTCAATAACTTCCGCACTGAATATCAATGGCATAACAAGGTGGCCTTTGGCAATTTTTGAAACAGGTTCCAGTTCGCTCTCCCTCCAGGAACCGAATGGCATGTCAGACTGCAGCATGAAATAGATCAAGACTCCAAGGGCCCACCTGATCATACAAAATCAAATTACCCTGTCAAAATTTCTACTCAAGTATTCTGTCTCAAAAGCACACTCAAGTATTGTGCTGTCAGCACAAATTTCTTTATTTATTCTTTTTTGAGGTGTTTATCTCTCCATTTATTTTGTTGAGATGAAGGTATCTACTGCAGTTTGCATGTTTCACTCTGTTCTGACACTATCAGGTAGAGGAATATGTTGCACATGTATGGTCTCAAAAAAAAGTTGCACATGTACCTGACAAAAAAATTTGCCATGTGTGCTTAGAAGATAGAACTACCACAATCTTTGAATGAAAGGTCACTTAAGAAAATAACATTTCAATATTTGCATATTCAGCTGAAAAAATTGACCATGAGTTGCATAAACAGTATTATTCCATAGTTTAGAATACATGCGTGATACATTGATATGGAATGCTTATACAAGAAAGGGGTCAATAACCACTTACCAGTCAGCAGGAAATCCATGGCCCCTACCAAGAACTATCTCTGGTGCTAGAGAGTCAGCAATCCCACATGTTGTGTATGTCCTTTCACCTTCTATTTTCTTTGCAAACCTAAAATCAACCAGTTGCAGATGACCTGATCTGTCAAGCATAAGAATGTCTGCCGAAACACCTCTATAAATAATGGACTTCTGAAAATGCATAAATACATATCAGCATTGTATGTCAAGAGAGGCATCATAACACATATTCAGGATTAAATCTCAAACCAAATACATAATGTATAATATGTCAATTGCTCAGTAAAGAAGCAAATCACTAATCACCTGATGAAGTTCTTCTAGAGCAACAACAACTGAGGCTGCAAAGAATTTTGCAGATGATTCATTTAGTGGTGTGTGAAGTATTGAAGCCAGTGAGCAACAAAGGCAGCAATTCAGCAATATCCCAAGGTATGACTGATCAGCACAAGTACATAGGACTTCTGGCACACAAGTTGATTGGCTCAAGCTTTTCATAAGTTCCTTTTCCTCAAAGACTTGTACTTCCTTATGGAGATCCTGTACTCTCTTGATGTAAAACCTCTTTAAACTTCTGATCTTGTCTGGCCCATGATACAAGCAGGGAAAAAAAATTAAAACATGATTAACCAAAATATAGGAGGGTCTATCAAGGAAATTAATTGTCCCCATAATATAGATCAATATAATTAGACAGAATTGATTATCATACCAGAGCCCCTGATTCGGACGAGACCAATCTCACTGCACTCAGCAGCATATATGCACATTTTCCATTCCTGAGAAACATATACACAACTGAGTATCAGTAAAAAAAATACCAATGAGATCTCCTAAAGCATGCTAGAGAAGAAGAAAGGAGTACTAACCCCCTACCAAATCAGATAGCTGCACTCTCCTAAAGGGGAAGTCATCATCTGCAACATTCTCCTTAGTGACCAGAGATTCTTTAATCCTGCGCAGAGGCCATACAACAGGATAAGTTTGACAATTGACAAAATTTCTTGCCTTATCTCCATAAAATATATTTCAGAGACATTACCTGGAATCAGCTTGTGAAAGTTTAGGCAAAGGCCCAACAATTGTATCAAATTTCTCCTTTGCAATAGTAGAACAAGTCACATCACCAACTGCAATAGCAGTGAACGTAATGGTTTCACCAATGAGAGTCCATTCACCGAAGTGTCCTCCCTCACCTATCTCAACCACATAATTACCATTTTCTTGACTGCTTTGTGCCTGCTTTGTATGAGCACTAATGAGATCCCAAGCATCTGAGTTCATCTGATCAGCAGCCAATACAAGTCTCACACGACCCCTTTGAATGACATATAATGCAGAGACATCATCATTCTGAAAATAGTTTACAAGAGTAAAAACTAAGTTACTACCAGGTTGATTTTTTTAGAAAAAGGAAATGTTTTCGGCCTCTGCGACCGCACACAGCCATACTACCAGGTTGATAACCAGTAAAGAAGGGCAAATGCTCGAAAAGAGATCATAAGCAACTGTTTATTCACTCCAGTTACCTTGTCTACTATTGTTTGACCATCTGCAAAAGATACTTCAACAAGTGACTCAGCAAGTTGACTTAGTTGAAGCACTGTAAATCTTGTAAACAGCTCTACTGATCGGAGCAACTTCAATGATGCAATGTTTGAAAATTCTGACATCAGAATTCCCCGGAAATCCTCCCTCTTTAGAGCCCATAATGTTCCACTGGTCACAGCACGAACAGAAGCTTGAAGTGGCTTATTGTGCCTGTTTATGACAAAAATAAATGATGACTAGATGAATCAAACAGAGAGTACAGCCTGTTAAGCCACTTGAATTTAATCAATTTATTCCATTACATTAAGTCTTGGCATGGTAGGTTTCAGAATTCAGATTCAAGAATCCAAACAAAATAGTAATATGTTGTCTTTACTAATTCTCAGGAGTTAGCTGTTGGTCGATGAGTATTATATTCAAATAAGAGCCTTTACGAGGGTAGTTCGAAATTAAGGTTCCAAACTCCAGAGGGACACAGACAAAGTTATTCCCCAAATGGGATTCATCCCCTCATGTAAGAGTATAAGAGGAAAAAGAAAATGCATGACCGATCAATACAGGGATGCGGATAGCTACTTACTAATATTCATACCATGTACCATGTATTTTTTTTTAAAGATGAATGGTAGTGGTATAATAACCTACAGTTTATAGGTATATCCACTGCTATTCGTTATTCAAAACTTTTCCAATGATGATACTGATATAATGAACTGTACATATGGACTCACATCAGTGCTAGCTCCCCAAAGGAAGATAGCTTGTCTGCTGTATACCGATGCAGAACCTTGGTTGTTTCCTTTCCTTCTTCTTCCTGTTCCATGTAAATCAGCTTAGTCTCCGAAAATTGCGTGACATAAAAACTCGATGTCCCCCTGATTGTCTTATCTTAAGAAGATTGTGCCGCGACTCGAACCCGGGCTGGGTCAGCGAACCGCTTCTTTGGCGTGTTCTGCTGTCCAGTTGCACCGTGAGAGTGTTGGCAAATTGCGTGACAAAGATCAGGCAAAGAGGAATTTTATCAACTGACTTTATTGAAAGTTGAACCACATGGTCAGAATAAGTTCAGAATGTACTCAGCCTAAGGGACATGTATTTAAAAAGTTAGGCAGTGACCAAAGTTCTGGCATTCCCTTGAGTATCAATTTGTACAACAACTATCAGACAAGCAGCTTTATATATTACAACATCACTTTTTGCATCAGAGCATATATGAGAAACTACATGCATTTTGACCAAAAAAGCGCTGTTCTTTGAGATGACAAATAATGTGTTTCTTATCTTTGATAAAATCCTTCTGAACAAAAACTTTTACTAGCACAAAACTCACAATCTGACATCAAATTTACACATGTCATATATAATTAGAAATTTATACCTGAATGGCCAGAACTTCATACTCACCACTACCAACTACATAGAAGCAGTCACCATCGCCACCCTGCATCACACAATATCCTTATTCAGACTTATAAGCAACCTAAAAATGCAACCATACTTGAGATAACAAATATAGAAAGGTAATAACCTGCTGCACTACTATATCCCCAGGTTTCACCTCAACCCGTTGCATACAATCAAGTAGAACATGACATTGCGAGTCAGTAATCTTTCTGAAGAGGAAATGATCATGTAGTACCCGCTCAATATGCGCCTTCATATCATGGTATTTGAGGTTTGTCAGCAATAGGACAGCATGTAACTTATCAAATAACGAGAAAGTTTGTAGTGATCAAATCGTTAGACCTTACTTGTTCTTCCCATGTCTTTCGATGAGATGGAGATGATGGGACCCATAATTGGCCATTTTCTAGAGAACTTTCAAGAGCCCTCAATCTTGCGCGTGATAAATCATGTCTGGAACGCTGATTGTTTGTGTTGGAACTTACTATTAGTGGTGATTCGGAGCATGCCAGTCCTACTACTTGTGGTGAAGGCTGTAAAGACACTTTTGTAACAGTCTGGGTAGATTCCACCTAGTAGAACAGTGAAATTAAAAAATGGGAGGCTTCTTCAGGGAGTTTGATGAAACACGGTACAGAAATAACACGAAGAAACCACAAAGATAGTTTCATACATCAGTTAACCCATTAATATGCACAACTATGATTGTAATATCATCTGTGCGAGTTTCATACTGTAGCCAAAGACGATAGGACTCAGCAACAATTTCTGCACATGCATCTCGAGGATCCTTGTATTTAGAAATCTGCAAATTCAACACCATAGTGTTGAAAGTTTAGTCCATATATAGTTTAACTTCATTAGAAAATGAGCTATTTTACGGTACACAATACTACTACTTGTGGTATATAGTATATATAAGATCTAACTGTTCGTTATTATGGATAATTTAGTAACTATTAAATTATAAAAAGTGATATTTCAAATGGAATTGTCTTTTAAACTTTATTCTAGTGTAAAAAATAAAATTATATAGATGCCATTTGGGTTTTTTTACCATAATACCCTTATACTACCTATACTACTCATGTTTACTACCCATACCATATGTAAAGGTTTCAGTAGTATACAATTAATCTTGACTATTGGATATTTTCATACTAGTCCTTTTCGAACATTAGTATAGACTAGTATTGTGTAACGTAAAAGAGCTCTAGAAAATTTGGTTTTCATTAGAGGAAAGAATTTAAACATTTAATTCAAATAACACTTTATTGTAATTCCTAAAATGAGGGGTTTGACCAAGTACATAGAAAACAAAACAGACATTAGGGGACAATGAAAAGTATAATGAATTTCCCTCACAGGTGGACACCAACATAATTCCTATATGGTGAGTGATGACTGCATGCTAGTAGCAACTTCGCTAATTGCGTAGGAAGTATTTCATATCTAGTACATCCACACAAGTGCAGGGATCAATTTCAGATTTAAAGTGCTCCAAATGGTCTGAATTGTGAATGATACAAACAGTAAAGATTATGCACATAGTAGATGTAACTTACCATGTCGACAACTGTTTGACTGGAAAGGAACTCAAATACTCCATCACTAGCAAGAACAAAAAATGGATTTTTGGAATTGAGATCCAGAACAAAAATCTCGGGATCTGCAATGACACCAATGGACTCAGCAACAGAATCTCCAATGCTACGTGTAAAAGCAGTTCCTGGGTACATGCCATTTTGCACCCATAGCCTTGGAGGATCACCATCATCACTTTCTTCAGTACCCCAACACTGCACATCTGGGTTCTTTAGCCCCTCTATTTGATCCAAGGTCAGAACTCTAGCACCACATTCCTTGACCCTTTCAAGCTCATCAAACCGGTAAGGAGTTTGATCTATGGAGAGATCAACAGCAACAATATTGTCCCCTCGTTTTTCAGCAATAACAGCACGTGAATCGCCAGTATTTGCAACGTATATAGTTTTACCCCTGACCAATATAGTGATTGCTGTAGTACCACTCATGGAGTCATCCAAGTTGTCATCATGAAGCTGCGAGTTTGTTGCCACAAAAGCAGAATGAAGAGCTAGCACAGCATCTGTACGGAAGCGATTATCTCTGAGCAGGTTCTCACATAATCTTCGCTTCACAAACTGTGAGCACTGGGCTCCATACTCTCCATGACCATCAAACACACCAAAGAAGTGGTCATCAGGACTTGCTCCAAATGGGGTATGTATGCAGTAGCTATCTTGGTTTGGCTTGTCCAGTGATTCTGGATAGTAACCTCTTTGAGACAAGAAGGAGTATCTCAGGTCATAGTTACCCAAAGGGACCTGAACTTTGCGCGAACCATCAGGAGGAAGAAACTGTGATGAGACCCTTGATAGTCGACTGATGCCAACAGTTGATTCCCTTGTGTTCATTTGGTTCAACGAGTCGTCGTCTTCCCCGAGATCATCAGAAGAGTCATCTGAACCACCGATTCCCTTTCCCCTCCCCCGGCTTAACTTTCCCCTTGATTCTCTTGGGGAGTCAGGTGTCTGCCCAAGGCACCCACTTGAGCACAAAGAGCACTTCAGTTGTGAACAACACTTGGAAGCTGAACAGCCCATGAATCAGAGGTAAAAGCAGCTTTGGTCAGACCAGAATAGCACGAACAACATGAGCAACAGAAAAAAAAAATCCTCCACTGTATCAATGAATTGTCTGAGCGCATGGACCAACTCAGAATTTACAGAATCTGAGAAACTTAAACAGCCATTGACCACTCTTTAAACGGCACTTATTTTACATGTCAGAAGGCTCTCCCTTTGATAGTTTATTAACAATCAAAATGGTGTGAGTTGAGAGGAATCCGTCCAATGCTCACCTGAAATAAAACAAAATGCCTAGCAAGTCATCAATAGCCGGACAAAGTGCTTCAGAAACAAAATTAGCAAACTAACTGCTTTCCGAGAGAATTTATGCAAACCAGTTGTTGAAACAAAAAGTAAACAGCATATGTGACGTAGGAAGCTTCTGTTGTGCAGCATACGTAAATGCAATCTAATAAGTCTAATTCTCGTAGCTCTGAACTTTATGAACTCCAAGAAATGCTCTGTAAGTGATGAACATGGATGCTACACAAAAGCAAAAGGGTGATCAATGTTGCACCCACAACAGTAAAAAAAAAAAGAACATTTTGCATCCAGTTCTACCAAGATTTCTACAAAAGGAAAAGGACACTGTAGGAACTAGCAGAGTCCCCTGACCAAAAAGAGTCCCCGAACATCCACAGTTCACTTTTGCATGATATCTTTGCACAGCTACATACAGGCAAGAAGAGTAGAACTATCACTACCAAAAGAAGAAGAGTAGAACTATCACTACCAAAAGAGGACGAACAAGAAGTAAATGCCCAACTCCAAGAGCCCGAAAAAATGTGGAAGAGCCCGACATGGAACATTCGACAAGACTACTGACAAGTCTGTACTTGGTGTTCAAGAACCGCATAAAGACGAACAAGAAAAAAAGAAAAGAGTGTCAGGCATGTGGAGACTCACTGCAGCAGAGATCGGCAAAGGAGGAGGGGAGCACCGGCAGCCGCATATCCGGCTGCGTCGGCGGCAGCCTTTTGTGAGGAGAAGAACGGATAGGGAGAGAGAAAGAGAGGGAGGAGAGGAGAGGAGAGGGGAATTTGTGAGGTGGGTAGAGGAAGCAAGCAAGGCACAGCGGCCAAGCAGGGGGGAGAAAGAGAAAGGGAGAGGAGAGGTGGTGGTGGCAGTAGAGTAGCCGCTAGCTAGGCAGTGGAGGGAGGGAGGCAGGCTACAGGGTGGAAGGAATCGGTGATGGGCATTAATGCAGCGGAAAGGGAGAGCCGGAGAGGAGAAGCGACGCAAGCGTGGTGATGCCAACCCCACTACACCAGCCTCGTGGGTGCGGCTCTTTCTCGTTGTGAGGTCCTAGCCAAAAATGGTTCAAGTTCCAAGCAACTAATTTGACAAGGATTTGTGAGAAATGCAATGAGATTTGATCGAATTCGTCTGGCTTGTCTAAAAATAATTTTATTCTTTTGCCCATAAATAAGCCATTTAGATTACAATATGACTTTTTTTTTTATCGAAGTCAGCAGGGAATCTCCTACATATTTTTTTAATAACTTTTTTATTCACATTATGACTTATTATGACATCAAGAAGATAAAGAGGTTGGGAAAAAACACGTGACCACTGGCCTTGTATTTTTAGCTTCTCTTCACACTTACAATGCCGTGAGTATTTACGGAATATACAAAATGTTCCAATTCATATATGACGATATGACATTGGGTTCGGGTATGTTATAATTGAGCCTAACTTTTTGGTACAAAAGGCCCAAAATGAAAACCATAGTTCTCTTGAAACTACACTACAACCGATTCAGTTCGAAAATCTTAATCTACATATGTCATTACTTTTACTGTTAGCATACAACATTTAACCGAAGAAAATGCATACAAAAAAAGAGAAAAGGTTGGAGGTTAACTTAGCGATTGAAACACATAATCTCATCCAAATCCTACTGTTAGTGCTTGTTATTGAATTAAAGGATCGTGTTTTCGTTGATTTGTTTGAAGGAGTCAATAATTGAAAAGCAGCACCAATCTACTCTTTGGTAAGGACGGGTAAAGACACGACACTCTCACACACCCATCAGCCCATCACCATCACTTTCATCAGCTTAAAGAGTGTTAAGCTGGATAGTTGAAGCTATACTTTTATTCCCAACAAAAAGCCACACAATTTAACACAAACTAAAACAAAAAAGCCCCTATATAATTCAGTTTAATCATACCCTTACATTCTAGGCCTTTGATCGATTTATCCTCCAACATTAAAAATTTATCCGGAGCCAACAAAAAAATATATATAAAAAAAACCCTCTTTTCCTTGGAAACGACAGTTGGCAAAATTGAGTTAATCTGCCATTATACTCATCCAGGAAACAACATAAAAAGGTTGTCCAAGGCAAGAACTGCAGAAGCACAGTGCCCTAGCCTAAAGGGGCACAGGGAGGTAGCTCCCATTGCCATGGGCCCTGCAGGGGGAGAGTGAAATCTGGCAGGAAATGCCATGTCGGCACCTTCCCCTTTCAATGAATCAGCTGGTCCCTCCGCTCGCTCTGATCAGTTGGTGACCCGTTCACTCAACCAATAGCTTCACAACAGTGCTCTGCTCTAAGAGGAAAAGGAAATGGCCTTCACGGAATCAGCATTCAAGAAAACATCTTCCAATAAATATTCGCATTTGAATTGGCACTGGCAATATAGAAACAAATATTTTTTGTCTTTGAACCGGTAATATAAAAACTGCATTAGATTGTTAGTACTTTTTTTTTTAATGGAGGAGTAGATTGCTGGTTTGGGAGAAGACAATTTGGCTGGTCGATTAACTGACTGAATCTTCTTTCAGGACTTGGATTCAAAGGGTACATTGGGAATTTAATATACCCGGTCCGTTGTTTGCTTCTCGGTCACACGTCACCTTAAAAGTATTGAATTATTGTGATGTTTACTAAAGTGCGTGTTTAATTATTAGGATGTTACTAGATCTGGTTAGGCGCTGACAGTTCATCGACGTGCTTCATAGGATGTTTACTAAAGTGGTTTGGCATTTTGCTCCAGAAAAACTAGCTACCTGAAACTATTTCGAACTAAATGCTTCTTCAAATTTAATGACCAATTTTGGGTAACTGAGATTCCTGCAGACGGTAAAGAAGCAAAATTGGTAGGACCGATAAAAAGTAATTTTCCGTAGCTCACCACATACTTATTAGATGTTACTCTAGAACGACATAGTATAAGTTTACAGAGAGTAGTCTTTGACTTATATGATTTGGAAGCAATATTGTAGTGATCCTTAATTAATACAAGATAACTGATGCACTTGTATTTAAGGTATAATTATGTAGCAACATATCCGCTGAGATAATCCAAAATGAAGATGTTGCACTAGACTATTAGTAAAAGGAAGGTTAGTATGGCACTAGCTGTTACCTTCGGTCAACTTTAGTTGAAGTTTCATGTAGCTTATTTTTGTTGTATCAGATGTCAAGCTTTGTTGACCCGATCACGGTTGCTAAAGCTTTATATCGCATTGCTAGTACCATCCGGAAACTTCTTTGCCAATGTCAAAGTTCCGGCATCAAAACCAAACACTGGCTGGTTCGTCTTAAATTTGTTGGCATTTCCTAATATTAGCTCAACCTTAAGTTACGTCTGGACACTCCGATGATGGTGAAAACAGATACTTTCTTTAACAATCTACACCACTGTGTCTCTCGTTCTCATCATGGCACATGGGTTTTTTTTTCGGCCTGTTGGCGCCGTCGCTGAGCAGGCAAGGCAAAGCCCATGCGATCGAGTACGCGACGATATGGAGAGCACGGAAAGCTAGTGCTCGTAGCAAGGTAGGCGTGGCAAATTGTCCGCAAACGCCGCGCGAGAATGGAACCCGTGGGGGCAGCAGCAGCAGCAGCTGTCCATCGAGGTGACCGGCGGATGGCAAAGGAAATAGTCGTGAGGACTGAGGAAGCAGCACGGAGAGACTGATAGCACTGTGCTGGATGGAGGGGGTGTGTGGCTGTACGTAGATGCATGTGAGCTAGCAACCTTTTTCCTGTGGATCAAAGTGAACCTAGCTGTGTGTCTGTGACTCTGTCCATACGCCCGTATGGCCGTATGTGCATGTTCATCCTCCCGTCCTTTTCCACTTGCTGGTTAGAATATACAGCTTGATGGAACCGGACAACGTCGGAATGTGGAAAAGGGAGAGCCGCCTTCTAGACGACGCGAGAGGTGCGCGACGACCCAAACCTCTCGACCTTCGTCGGCCGCCACCACGTACGTACCGGTGACTGGTGGCGACGACAATGGTCAGCAGCGGCGCCGCCTACCTCTTCCTCCTTTTCCTTCCTTCTTTAATTCAATCTAGAGTTGGATTTCCTGCTTGATTGTGTCCAAGAGTTGTAGTATCGTTGATGCAGTTCGATCAGACAGCCGGGCGTTGCGCTCTTTCCAGATGAGCCAGATAACAACTATCTGAAGAGCGTGTCGAAGCCTCGCCTCCGTTCTTTGGCCTGCAGCACACAGACACTGTACTACTGTGATCACTCATGCTGTCATGCATGATTGGTGCTCGGTTTCTGTTCATCTGAATGGAGATCAGCATACATGCATCAGCCAGCAATCCTGACGCTATATAAGTTTGGACAGAAGGAGCTGGAAGAAGATGGGCTCAGTTCAGACTGGACAGCGAACACATGATTGCCGGCGCATCAGGGAGATGCAGAGTCCAGATCTAGCAGCCAGTGTGGGAGGAAGATTTGCTACAGGCTACAGCGCAACCATTTCCGGAATGTTTTCATATCAGTTGGCTATGACTGTTGCGTGCTTGCTAAAGGATTTCAGGAACAGATCACCGTTCTACAGTACCTCTCAAGAAAATTAATGAGGATCACATCGATTTCGACTTCAGAGCAGCCGGTTCGACTGGGAAAAACTTTTTCTTGTATTTCAAAAAAAAAAAAGCTACTCGCTCCATTTTTAAATATATAACGTTTAAGCAATCTAATTAGCTTGTCCTAAAGGTTATATATTTGAGAACAGAGGTAGTATATTATATTGCCAACCCAAAAATATGAAATATTATTGACAAAGATAATTCTTTTCAGGTTTATCAAATATTACATTGCTAGCACATGCTGTAAACATGTGCGTATTTGCGCTCTTTTAAATTTTAAGGGTATTTTATAAGTATATGAACACTATTAGAGAAGCACCATTTGGTTAAAAAAATATTTGTAGGCACTTGTTTAAAAAAATTCAACTTAAGTATGTCATTTTAAGTTCAAGCTCATTTAAAATAATTGACAAGTGGAAGAATGAAAAATAACACTAGAGATTTTCGTCATTAGATGAGAGGTGCTTGACAATGTTACCTTAGGCGCCAAATTGACAGCAATAAGCAAACTAATATATAGATTTTTTTTCCTTTACACATCATATTTAATTAGTGCAAAGAATTCAGTATTTACGTCTTTACATAATTACCAAAAATAAGAACTTTCCCAATTTGTAGAGATTAATTGTGGGCCGTGGCCAGGCCTGCTGACCACGCGTGGGCCGTGGGCTGTGGCCAGGCCGGACAAAGTCAATCAATGTTGGGCCTCCTTGGTATGGGTGGCAGGCAAGACAAAGAGGCTGGCCTTTCTATCGACAACACAACCGAGGTCCCCCATCCCCCCAGCAAGCCAGCAGTGATGATGATGAGTCCCGGCGGCGATCGGTCGCCCTTGGCGGGGCAGAGGCTCTGCTTCCGCTGCCACATCTTCTTCCTCACGCATCACGGGAAAGGCGATGCCACATGTACTGTACTGTAGCCACAAGACTAATCTTGACCATTCATTTTTATCCCATGATATTCATCCAACCGTTGAATTTTTTACGCACTCAAGATTCTCTCATCTACCCATGATTTATCTCACCGTTGATCTCAATATGAATGGTCTGGATAGATTATGCGTTCACATGCACATGTGAAAAATCCATATTTTTTACCCACTCAAGATTCTCTCATCTACCCTTGATTCATCTCACTGTTGCGTTCACATACACATGTGAAAAATCCATATCTAGTACAATCAGTCCATCAATCGCAGCATGAGGAGGGAGACGCGTAGAAATATGATTAACAGTAGACAACAATTATTGCAAATCATCACTCAAGTACCATTATATCGATGTCCCCAATTATGTGCACGTAGCTAAGTGCCATTATATCGATGTCCCCAATTATTCTAGTAGCTGAGTCATTGCAAATCATCACTCGAGTCGTTGGAGATTTTGACCGGCCGACTCTTCATGTGGACCTTGAAAATGATCAAAAGGGTAGCAGAAACCACCAGCATGACCGCAACAATTCCAAGAGCGGCATATAGTATCATCTTGTTGATGCGCCTGCGTGGGCGAGAGTAGTTGAGCGCCGCAGCTTCTCCTCCATTCAGCTTGAAGCTCCAACCAAGGATGTAATGTTCGCCATTCACCGAGGAAAATCCGGCGAGCAGCGGTGTGGTTGGCACAAACTGTGAGAAAGGATAAGATATGACTTGTGATAGCAGTGTCTTGGTGGGTTTGGACGAGGGGCAGCAAGGTGCTACCGTGACATTCGATCAACATGGCTTGGTTACTGTCAAAGTCCACCCACACCTGAATCAGCTGTCCACTGGTGAGGCTCAGGCCTCTAGCTATGGAACGCACCGTCAGAGGTACAGTAACCTACGCTAGTGGAGCCAAGGGAAGTCAATCTGCTTATGTCAATCCGTACGTGGTTGTCGTTGTTACTATGCCTGGAGTATTCCTCCTCGTTCCAGACGGTATCAAGCTCGTTGGCAAGGAGTTGATTTGTGTTGACATCAAAATTGTCGGACCTGTCCAGACCGGTCTTCCAACCGGTTAGACTGGTTTGGTCAAAATCCTCCAAATACAAATTGAACTTCACCATTGTGTAGCTCTCGTCGAGTAGATCAAAATTCATACGTAGAACGTCTGATTTGGTGTTTGGATGAGAGAGTTATGATATCGGGAAGATCTGCGCCCGAGGAGACAAGTCAGACCGGTTTGCAAACCAATCAGACCGGTTTAAGTCTGTAGAGTCCGAGTAGGAGTTGTATTTTTGCACTAGATTTGTAAGGGTTTCGACTCCTAACAGAGCAAGACCTCCCAACCCTATAAATATAAAGGGCCACGGCCGATTGAGGGTATCCAATCGATCAAAACTACATCTTTTATCTTTTTTACATTTTCCCTTTGCCCTAGCTTTTCCAATCAATTACCTGCTGTTCCTCCTTCATCTCTACGTCGATTGAGGGTGTTCTAGGTGGCCTGCCGATCCTAGAGCAACCCTGCGTGCGCTTGCCCTGACGGGATCCTTCCCGAGCGAGCGTTCGTTGGTCCATCATCGGGCTGCCCCGGCGAAACGGTCTGACCGGCCTGCATAACCGGTCTGTGCAAAGGTGCTGCAACGAGCTCCTCCGCACGCTGCACGTTCAGTGCTCAAGTATTTGGCGCGGCGTGTTTTCATGCCAACATACTTTTTGGTGACTCCGCTGGGGAAGAAGAAAGATATGTCGGTTACTATGGCCGATGGTAAAGGAGCTACTGCGGAAATCGACCCAAGAACATCATCGACATGACCGACGGAGATGTTCCGGATGTAAAGCACCAAGCCTTCGAGGAAAAAGCTTGAAGGGAAGCTGAGTGGAAGGAATTCATTCGGAAGACTCGTCAACAAGGAGTGCTGCAGATTAAAGAGTTTCAGTTTCCTCCTCTCCTTTATCAAGGATCAAAGGTAACACCTGATGTGAGTAAACCACTTGAACCTAATTTAGAAGTTGTTAATCTTATCGATGGGACTGTTAGTGCTACTTTTAATAACAAATTTGCTGCAGTCAAAAATTTGAATCTATAATTAATTCCCGTTTAGAGCGAGTAGAGGCCAAATTTGATAAACAATTTTCTGGTGATGATGTTAATGCATCTACTTCTAATACCGAAAATTTTAAAGATAGTGCACCGAAGAATCCATTAGATTTGCATATACCTAAAATTACCATTGGTGCATCACCAATAAACCACATACATAGCCGGACTACCATTGGTAATTCGACTGGTGGAGGGAATGCAACGATGACTACGAATGCTATGATGCCGCATACGGTTGTGTGTACGTTCACATTCTCCCTTGCCTAATGCTAATAGCTCATTGCAACATGTTTCTAACACATTACCGAACCAAGCACCAACATATAGTACACCACAGCCTACTTTAACTTGAGCACAATATCCGGATCGGCTAGTAATCCTGAAGCCGCTTATGGGATGGAAGGATTTAGAGAAGGGATGCTTGAGTTGTTTAGACAAACTTTTGGTACGGAGCCTAAAGTTAAGAGTCGGTCATACTAAAGACCGTATCATGATAGTTATGAGTATATTTCATACCCAGGATTTAAAACACCAGAGTTTGCTAAATTCAATGGTGATGATGGTAGAAGTACATTAGAACATATAGGGCAATTTATTATACAATGTGGTGAAGCAAGTTCTGATGATATTTGTAAGATGAAGGTGTTTCCTTTATCTCTATCGGGTGCTGCATTTACTTGGTTTATTTCTTTGTCACCCAACTCAGTTTAACCTTTGCTGATATAGAGAATAAATTTCATGATTATTTCTTTACTGGTGAAACTGAGTTAAAATTGGCACACATTACTTCGGTTAAGCAAAAAACCAATGAATTTGTTTCTGAGTATATTAGGAGATTTAGAGACACTAGAAACCGATACTATAGTTTGACAATTTCTGATAGAGATCTAGCTGATCTTGCTTATGCTAGTTTCCTTGATATTCATAAAGAGAAGTTAGATGGTCAAGAATTCCTAGATGTTAGTCGGTTATTGCAAAAAGCTCTAGCTAATAAAAACTGACTTAAAGAATCTAGGAATTTACAAAAATCCAATGAAAAGTCTAGTCGTCCTGTTTATGCACTTAATTGTGAATCTTGCAACCCGGACGATGAAGGCAAAGAGGTTTATGCTGCTGAATTTGTTTGGTCACCTAAAGATAAACCCAGTACTTATGCTTCTCTAAAGCCGGTCAATAAAAATTGGCAAGAGGATGTTAAATTCACTTTTGATACAACCAAGTGTGATAGGATTTTTGATGAGTTGCTAAAAAAGGAAAAATCAGATTGTCTCATGCCAAACCGCGGATTGAAGAGTTAAAACTGCATGCCTATTGCAAATGGCACAATTCTCATCCTCATGCATCAAATGATTGTAATGTTTTCTGCAGACAAATATAGTCAACCATTAATGAAGGATGACTAGTGATTCATGCAATGCAGGTTGATGAGAATCCTTTTCATGTAAATGCCTTTATGAACACCATTGAAATACAAAATCCTAAAGTGCTAATTCGGCCACATCAAGCTGAAAAGACTAAAGGAAAAAAATGTAATCATTGGTGAGGAAAAACAGAAGGAAAAAATGCTGTTGCAGAAGGCCCCTCAAAGTGCATTGAAGATTTCAACGCTCGGGGGGTAAGGCAAAAGCAAGGACGCCAGTGCTGCAAAGACCGGTCTGACCGGTCTCAGAACTGGTCTGACCAGCTCATCTAGGAGCAGTGGGGCTGACTTCAAATTGAAGAACAAGGTGAAGCCAACCTTTGAAGAGCTTTTGGCCAGGCTAACCAGAAACAAGGAAGTCGACCAAACAAAGGTAAAAGGTTGAATTCTTCATCGAAACACAAAAAACAACCATACTTTTATGAACCTCAAGTTAATTATGTTGCTGCACCTTATTCATTATTCATGTATTGGACCAACTACACCATGGTCTTGGTCATATCCTTGCTATTATTCACTTTTGGATTGTGGTAGTTTATATATGCAACCATATACCATTCAATACCCTCCTATATGTCCAAATTATGATTCAATGCAAAGACCGATTGTTGCTAATAATGATCTGGTCAGAAGTGCATGTATTGGCCATAAAGTAGATGAGAAATACAGCAAGAAAGATTCAAAATCCCCACAACTGAGGTGGTGTCTTTTAGGCTTGTCTCATACTCAAAAGAGAAGATTACAATGACTACAGAAGCAAGGATCGGTGGAGCAACATGCAGAGGTGATGCTGGCTAGGTCAGCAGCTACTAAGCAGGTATGGAGTCCAAAGCAAGTTGTTCCTTGAATTAAAAGCAAGTTTTATGGCCGATAAGGTGTTTTGCCCTAGAGAAAAAAATATATGGCCGATGCATTGTTCATCATTGTCCCTAGGCAATTTTGGTTTAGGAGAGTGTTTTCTAGCATGCATGCTTTGCTAAAAAACAGGGGGGCATGTGTTGACGACCAAAATTTGCACACCTGGTCAGACCTGTCCAGATCGGTCTCCCAACCGGTCAGACCGGTTTGGTCAAAGTCATCCAAATGCAAATTGGACTTTACCATTGTGTAACTCTCGTTGAGTAGATCAAAATTCATATGTAGAATGTCTGATTTGGAGTTCGATGAGAGAGTTATGACATCGGGAAGATTTGCCGCTGAGGAGACAAGTCAGACCAGTTTGCAGACCGGTTTAGGTCTATAGACCAGTTTGCAGATCGGTTTAGGTCTATAGAGTCCAAGTAGGAGTTGTATTTTTTATGAGATTTATAAGGGTTTTGACTCCTAATGGGGCAAGACCTCCCCACCCTATAAATATAATAGGTCACGACTGATTGAGGGTATCCAATCGATCAAAAAGATATCTTTTATCTTTTTTACATTTTTCCTTTGCCCTAACTTTTCCAATCTATTACTTGTTGTTCCTAATTCGTCTCTACGTCGATTGAGGGTCTTCTAGGTGGCCTGCTGTCCCTAGAGCAACCTTGCGTGTGCCTGCCCTGATGGGGTCCCTCCCAGGTGAGTGTTCGTTGGTCCACATCGTCGGGCTGCCCCGGCGAACTCGTCTGACCAGCCTGCATAACCAGTCTAATCGACCTGTGCGAAGGTGCTACAACGAGCGCACGTTGCACGTTCAATGCTCGAGTATTTGATGCGGCACGTTTTCGTGCCAATAATTTGTCATGATATCATGATTTCTAAGGGCAACAAAATACTCGGCAAGAATGACACCAGACAGATTCCTGTTGGAACAGAGTACAAATGCAAGACCATGGCTCCTCGTGTAAGGCCTGATGATGGAGAAGACAAATGTTGTGGAGAAGGATGCCAGCAGCCTTACTTGTGCATACACATATATATGGATTGGACCAAATCAGGAGAACTCAGACATCACCCGACCACATGGCGTGCATGAAGCACCACCACACATCCCTCCCCTCGATCGTCCTTTTCCGCTCATTACAAATCCTCTAGCTTTTTTTTGAAGGGACAAATCCTCTAGCTTGAATGTTCCTTATCCACTCAAGCTACTTCATTTTCGTTATCATCCAACCTGGCTGCAACTTTCCCAAATTGGAATAATAGTCCGCCCGTGTTATTTCAGAACTAGTCAAAAACGCAAGCAGACAAGTAATATGGTTAGCCAGGATTGAAATGGGGGAGGGGGGGCAAGATGATCATAAACATCCTCTTTAAACCGTAGATGCTTGTGACTCGCTCGAGATACACACAAGATGATTGTGCTAAGACGAAAACAAAAACGATTACCACAGTGTTTCGCAGACTGATTCACCAAGATGTTTGAGAGTGCGATATACTAAAACTAGATTTGTGGAAGAAAGTTGTTGAAGAAGCACTAATATATAGAAAAGGACAAAATATTGTGTATTTGTGTACTGCAAGTACTAGTTTGAAGTGTTGGATAAAATTAAACTGGAAACAAATTAACATGATCAAGCTCAATCCATGGATGCGGATGCACTTGGGAGCTTATTAGTTTGGCTCAAATAAGTAGTTTTGTATTGAAATTAGTTACTATTTATCTCAATACTTACTTATCAAGAACTTATTTAACTCACATTTTCAAATGCTCTACCCACATATATTAGCTAAAGTTTCGATGTGGTGATCTAGTAGTGATCTTTTGTTTCCTATTTCCTTTCGACAGTTCTCATGCAAAAGAAGCAGCCCAAGATTATGAAGGGCAAGGCAATGAAAGGGAAACCTTTGGAGAAGAGGGTGGCATGATCATCCATGGATCTGTTACTTACACAAAGTAAGTAATTGTGCTGTCTCTTTCTTGTCATGTTTATCTTCTGATCGAGTAAGGTACTTGAAAGATTCTTGCAAAACTGGAATCGCTGCATCCTCATGTCCCAACATATACTTGAGGGTCACCGTGGGTCCACCAAGCACTTCATCTCCACGCCACTACTACTCAGTTTGCGGTAGTTCTGCAAACTACACGTATGAGGCGTGAAACACGGTTCTGTTCATGTGGCTTTCAAGTCATACACAATGATACCCGATATATGAAATTTGTGGCTTGATCTGACTGGATATATAGAAGCTACAATTGATGTATATCCACTCCCAACTGATTCTTCATCTGTGCTTTGATCAGTAGGATGATCTGCTTTCTCTGCATGTTTTGTATTCTATAGGAGGGGATAGTTAAAGTGCTAGAAAACCTATATTTGTTTTTTGGGGTGATCCTTACTAAGTATATCAATAGGATAGCATCTTAATTAAATAGTATGATCTCTGTTATTAAATATATGATGTTTAGGACAAACTAATTAGTTTATATCTTTAAAATGGAGGGAGTAGCATTAAAAAGTTGTTTTCCTACTGAAATATAGACAACCAAACTGCTAATAATGGGAAGCTCGAAGATGTCCCGAGTAATCATTGAAAAGCATGAAATTTGACCAAAACCTACAACATTCTGAAAGGGTCTCAAGGCCTTATGCTCGTCGAGTATGACTATTCTTTAAATCTTCTTATGCTGCACGTAGCTAAGTGAGACCATATATATTACTCCCTCCATCCCAAATTATAAGTCATTCCAAGAATCTTGGAGAGTCAAAGCATCTCAAGTTTGACCAAAATTATATAGAAAATTATAAAGATTTATGACATAAAATAGGTATAATATGAAAATATAATTGATGAAGAATCTAATGGTACTTAGATGACATCATAAATGTTATTATATTATCATATAAATTTGGTCAAATTTGAGATATTTTGACTCTCCAAGATTCTTGGAATGACTTATAATTTGGGATGGATGAGTACTAGGTAAATAATCTCAAATGAAAACTGCTCTAGTTCCATGCACATTGAGTGGACAATATTATAGGATTTGATACATACACCAAATTAATGGAAACTCTGCCACAGAACAGCACATCAGAACCAAGGCAGCTCTATAGGCAATCAACGCTAAGAAAGAGCACGATTGTAATTATCATCAAAAATTTTGATCACCTTCCTCTGGAAAGATTGGTTATAGTCGTGGTTGGACATGACATGGAATGCTGTTCGTGCATTTCATCCTATCTCACATCGATGCAGCTCAACAAACTATCAGGTTGCAAGACTGTTGGGAGAGCTGCATCCCTCTCAAGGTACTGCATGACAAGGCGCATGCGAGGCCTAGCATTCGGCAAGGGGTGGGAGCAGAGCAAGCCAAGCTTCAGCACCAGCTCTATCTCCTCCTCCACATAGTCATCCAGCATTCCAGCCTCGGGTCGATGGCGGCGGTAATGGAGCCACATCGCCATGCCGCAAGCACCCAGTTTGCAAGCGCAAGAGGCTCCCCATCGGCACTGTTCACCCAGATTGGCCGCCTTGCACAGGCGACCTCCATCATCAACACACCGAAGGCAAGGACGTAAGTTGCTTTGGTTGCCTTGCCAAGCCGGGCCAGCTCGGGGGCAATGTAACCCCACGTTCCTGCCACGTGTGTTGTGTGAGCGTCAGCTCCATGAGCATGGGACCTTGCGAGGCTGAAGTCACCCAGCCTCGCATTCATCTCGCTGTCAAGAAACACATTGATGGTTTTGATGTCCCGGTGGATGATGACCTGCTCCCAGTCCTCATGTAGGTAGAAAAGACCGGATGCAATGCCTTTGATGATGCGGAACCTTTGAGCCCAGCACAGAATGGTGGTGCTATGATCTTGAGTATGCAAGTAGCAGTCGAGGCTTCCATTAGGCATGTAGTCGTAGACCAAGAGGAGTTGTTGCTTATGCGGCAATACCCAAGAAGTTGCACAAGATTGCGACGGTGGAGATGACCAAGGATGGCTATCTCGGCCTTCATCAAAAGCAGACAAGACGTCCAGCTCTATATAAACGTTGGATAGTTGCAAGAGACTAATGGTTTGATCTGAAACTACAAATTTCCACCGTAACAAACGCCCATGCGAGGGATCATAGTAACTTCCGAACCCTGGGGCACTCTTTTTTTGAGGATGAGCGCGGTGGCGCTTCCCCGCCGATGACCTTCTGGTCCCCGGAGAATCGCCGGAACCCTGCGCCGCCGATCAGTCTCTTCCGCTACCTTTTGTGTGACCTTCTTTCTGCTCCTCCTCCATGGATACTTCGATGGTAGACCTTCGTCCTGGTCTTCAATTCTCAAAAAAGGTACGATCCCTCCTTGGAGCGTCGATCTCTGCCTCTCCTTCCTCTGGATCGAGTTTCTGTTTGCTTGCAACTTTCACCAGATCAAAGTTGAAGTTGACTGTTGAACATGTTGGCTTCTTATTGCAATCAGCTTTGGGAGGTTCATCTGACCTCTTCCAAGTTTCTGAATTGGAAGATTGGATTTTCAAGTTTTGTGTCTCTTCCAAGGAAGTTGAATTATTGGTTTATCAATTGGGGATCTTCCAATGTGACATTTTCAAGGTGGTTTTTCATCTCTATAATGACCGGGGGATTCAGTTTGCAAGATCTGTCCTTTCCTCAGCTCAAGGAATTAGTTCGGAGTGGACAACAGTGGTTTCTAAGAAAGAAAATCTTCATGGTCACCTGCCTTTGACTGGATCAAATCTAATTCCAATTAGATCATCCTCTCCAGGTGCATATGCCCGGTATAATCACAGGGGTACTATTTTTGTCTTTAATCATTTGGGCAAGAATTGGATCACGCAACAGCATCCACCAGCGAAGAACACGGGACCTTTGCGATTTTAAAAATCAAGTTCGCCATTTACCAGAGTTAATTTGGGGCTTAATTTGGGGTCATCAATGCAAGATTCTATTGCATTTTCAGCAAGGTCATCTGCTAATTTGGCGCTGGATTTGAATGTGGCACCAGCCTCTCATTTGGGTCGTCTGTCATGCTCCCAGTGCTTTTCTAATAAGCATAACCGGGCCTCATGCCTTCGGCCTGTTAGATGTGGGCTGTGTTTCAGACTGGGCCATGTGGCCAACTTTTGCAGATATCCACCAAGGTTGCCTAGCATGTCCATGGACATGACTTTCTCTAATTCGGTACCTCAGTCCGGTTGGGAAAATGCAAATGTTCACCGGTGGTTTCAAACCTCTAAGTCTATGGTGAATGGGCCCTCAGCAACCATATCGCCAGTTGTAGGAAACTTCCAACATCTGGGTCGGTACCTGCTGGGTGTTCCTGCCATTGCTCCGGAAGTAATAGTTCTTTGGCAACTCTCTCCTGTAGCCGTAATCGCCAGTGCTGTCGCTCCATCTTCCAAGCTTCCATCGCCGCAATCGCAGTTGCCTAGCTCTTCGCTGCCACCGCAATCCAGCCGCGGCGATCTCCCTCTCTTTGCTGAAGCGCATCCGCATTGTTTCTCGCTTCCCAACTGTCAGTTCTTCTTCTCAGGTGACCCGACTTGGCGGCAGGCGGAATCTTCGGAGCATCCGCCTCTACCCCCAATGGCATACAGATTTGTGGATCCTACTCCTTTTCTTCCTCGCGGTTGTCAGCGGCAGTTGGTGGGCTTCCGTAAGCCAATGTCCAGGGTTATTCTTGGTGGTCTACGAAGAAATCAAAGTGATGTGGTGATAGCAACCATCGAGCCCCTCCCGCAGCAATAGGTATCCTTTCAATCCATAAGAGATATGCTCGATGACTTCTTGAGGAATCGGTGTCGAATGGGGGTCCATTCTATACAGCCATGCCCTTATGGTCAAGCCTATGTTCGTTTTCATTTTGTCCATGAAAAAGATTTCCTGATTGGTGGGCCCCCCCATGAGCGTCAGTATAGGATCTCTTTCTCTAATCATAATAAGGGATGGAATAATAGACTTATAACATTGAACTGTGAAGTCTGGATCATGATTCTAGGCTTCAACATTGACTATTGGACAAAATCAGACTTAGAGAAGGCTATTGCAGAATTTGGTCGGCTTCGGGTTTGGGAAGAGTATCCTAACAATCTGGCCAAAATTGTTGCTAAAATAAGAGTTGTTGATCTCTCGGAGATACCATGGTTCCTAGTCTGTTCAGAGGGTGAAGATTTTGAAGGGAATTCATGGACTGCTCAGTGTGAAATTTTACAATACAGAATGCTAGGTGGGGGTCCTACTGATGAAGGATAACCACCAGATGATGTGGAGCCAACTCTATTTGACTTTTTTGGCTATGGGCAACCTTCTGGGAATGTGGCAAGTCCTGTGGCAAATCCAAGGAATGCTAATCTCAATGCTAATCAGCCTGTTAATCAGGAGCCGACACCATAATAGGGCCTCTGGCCTGATGGGTCGGAAGCACAAGACAATGGGCCTTTCATTGGCCCACAAATAGCCCATGAAGACCCAGATGTTCCTATTGTTCAGGCATTACCTGCACCAAATCCTGTGAATCATGGACAGGGAGAAGAAGGGGATAATCCAGATATTGATTTGAACATGGCCATTGGTGATGATTTGGGAGGAATTGATAATATGGCTCCATCAGATGAGGAAATAGATGAGGCAGTCAATGATGCAGAAAATAATCAAGTGATTGAAGGGTCAGATAACTCTAACAATGATTTTCCTATAGCTAATCAGGAGATGGAGCATCCTGTGCATGTTGAGATTTTCATTCCCCATGCTGATGGCCAACCTGTTCAGATGGTGCAAGATGAAATAAATGAAAATGATCTTATGGGAGGTAATCAGGATCAGGATATACAGTTAGTAGAAGAGAATAATAATATCATGCACTTGGGCTATGTGGAAGTTATACAGCCTAGTCAAGATCCAGTTTTTGGTCAAATGGAATCCTTGTATCGCCCTCCTTCCAATCAGCCAAATGCTGAATTCTATAGGCAGTGGGCAAGGCATTTTTCTTCTGGATCTGATGAACCCAAGGTAGAGGTTCCTATTTCTTGGGCGTCGTTCTTTATGGCTCAACTGATTAACCCTGGGAATTTCGAGTGGGCCAAGAATTTCTTATCATCTCCAGCTTTGCAGTACCTAGAGCCTGATCAATTCCTGAAATTTTCGATTCCTATGAAATGCCCTTATTCCACAGCAACAGTTTTTGCCAAAACAACAGTTACTGCCACAGTTGATAACAAAGGCAAGGATATCATTTTTGAAGGTTCTGACAAATCTCTCATTGCAAGTTCCTCTGCTTCTCCCTTCACTACCACAAATAATTCTCAGAGTACTGGGCCCGGGCTACTTTCAACTGACTCCCCCAACAGCACACAGTCTTCTCTAGCTACGCCGGTTCAGGGTTTGCTTAAGAAAGTTGTAGCCTCTACTGGCCCATGGTCCAAGTCTTTACTTCAACAGGCCACCATGGTGGATAAGCTAACTCAGGATGTTGTTGGCAATACTCTCTCTGATGATGAACTTCGAAGAAGCAGGAGGACTACCAAACACAATAAAGGATTTAAAGCCTCGGGATGTAAAAACAAAAACTGCATTGGTTGCTCGGTAAAGCCACCGCTCTTGACACAGTCAGTGATTCGTAACCTGGGAGAATCTTTCTGTAAAATTGAATCTTCAAAGTTATCAGTAGCTGCTCTGAACAAGAAATCAAAGCCTGGAGCTCCCCTTGGTGGAAGGAAGCCAGCCAAGAAAAAAGCTGACAAGACTGAAGATGGTAATGTCACAAAGGATCAGAAGAAAAAGCCCAGAAAGTAGTAGACTTGGAAGGAAGATTAGATATTTTATTTTGCTTCTCAGGAATACACCTCTTATATTTTGCTTTGTAGTTATGGGCTTTTATCCCTCTAGGAGTAACTTTCTTTTTTGTCTTTGTACTGATGCTATCCATTCAGTACTATGGTTGTTAAACTCTTGTTTTATATCTTTTGATGAACTCTCTCCATAACAAAAGAGTCTGGAAGGTTTTGTGCTGGAATGTCAGGGGCATTAATTCTGACAAGAAGTGGCACTCAGTTAAAGATAAAATTTCTGAGAGTAATTGTGACATCATTTGCATCCAGGAAACAAAGAGAGAAGCTTTTGACAGTCTCTTCATCAAAAATTTTTGCCCCTCATCTTTTGACAAGTTTGAGTTTTTGCCCTCACAAGGGGCTTCTGGTGGCTTTGCAATAATCTGGAAATCTTCTGTGTTCCATGGAGAATTGGTGTTCATGAATCAATATGCTATTTCAGTGAAGTTATCTTCTAATCTTACTGACTGGGAATGGATCTTAACAAATGTTTATGGACCTTGTACTGCAGAGGGAAAAATAGCGTTCATTCAATGGTTTGAAAAGTTACGGATGCCAGATGATTTTGACTGGTTGGTGGTGGGTGATTTCAACCTCATAAGAGATCCATCTAATAGAAACAAGCCTGGGGGTAATTACAATGACATGTTCAGGTTCAATGAGGCAATTAACACCCTTGGCTTAGTGGAGATTCCCTTAAAATCAAAGCGCTTCACATGGTCAAATAAGCAACAAACACCTCTGTTCGAAAGGTTAGACTGGTTTTTCTCATCTAATTCTTGGGTTCTTAATCATCCAAACACAATGGCCTATCCTTTAGTGATGGAAACTTCAGATCATTCTCCATGTGTAATCAACATTGCTTCTGATATCCCGAAGGGCAAGCTTTTTAGATTCGAAAACTATTGGCTTGAACATGATCAATTCATGAACATAGTTTCACATGGTTGGTCGGTTCCAGTACAGGAAACTGATATAGCAAAAATTCTTACGCAAAAGTTCAAGAATCTTAGAAGGGTCCTAAGAGCATGGCAGTCTCAACTTTCAAATCTAAAGTCCCTCCTATCAAATGTGAAGTTGTCCCTCTCTTTTATGGAATTAATTGAAGAATATAGAGACTTGACTCTTGTTGAATGGAACTTCAAAGTTCTGTTGCAGGAACAGTTACAAAGCTTACTCAAACAGCAAAACATCTATTGGAAACAAAGAGGATCAATTAAATGGGTCAAGTTTGGTGATGAATCAACCAAATTCTTTCATGCGAATGCTACCATTAAACATGGTAAAAGCTTTATTAGATCCCTAGCAGATACATCAGGGTCCCCTAAATATAACCATTGGGATAACGAAGTAATTCTCTGGGAGGCATATAAAGCAAGATTGGGTACTTCTGAGTATAACTCTATGATTTTTGATCTAGAACAATTACTACATCAAGTTGAGGACCTAAGCTGCCTGGAGGAACCCTTTTCACATGAAGAGATAGATTCTGTAATCAGCTCTATGCCAAATGACAAAGCTCCGGGTCCGGATGGATTTAATACAAACTTCATAAAGAGGTGTTGGCCAATCATCAGGCAGGACTTTTATGCTCTTTGCGACACTTTTCATTCTGACAATGTCTCCTTACGAAGTATAAACGACTCATTAATCACTTTGATACCTAAAGTTGAGGGGGCAGCACAAGTATCCGACTATAGACCTATATCCCTTTTGAATACTTCAATGAAGCTCCTGGATAAACTTCTAGCCAATAGACTGCAAACTGTGATCCAATCACTTGTACATGTAAATCAATATGGTTTCATCAGGACAAGAACAATACAAGATTGTCTTGCTTGGGCATTTGAATACCTCCATTTATGTCACAAATCCAGAAAGGAGATAGTCATCCTCAAGCTTGATTTTGAAAAGCTTTTGATAAAATTGAGCATCAAGCCATGTTGTCAATCATGAAATAGAAGGACTTTGGAGATAAATGGATTCACTGGATGGAGCAAATCTTTGCCTCTGGTACATCTTCTATACTTTTGAATGGCGTCCCTGGGAAAAGATTTACCTGCAAGAGAGGAGTCCGGCAAGGGGATCCCCTTTCACCCCTTCTTTTTGTCTTAGGGGCTGACCTACTACAGACTGTTGTAAATGACTCCAAAGAACAAGGTCATCTCACACTTCCAATTCCACTGACCTACAATAATGATTTCCCCATTTTACAGTATGCTGATGACACCCTAATAATCATGGAGGGATGCCCTAATCAACTGTTACACTTGAAGCAGCTCCTCCACAATTTTGCTTTGTGCACTGGTCTAAAGGTCAATTTCTATAAATCAATGATGGTACCCATTAATATCACAGAGGAAAAATTACAGTTCCTGTCACAGACTTTTAGATGTGCTATTGGCAAACTTCCCTTTACTTACTTAGGGCTACCTCTTGGTCTTACCAAGCCAAAGATTGAGGAGTTTCTGCCTATGGTAACTAGATGTGAAAGGCGATTGGTATCCACATTAAATTTTCTGTCAGATGCAGGAAGACTTCAGTTGACAAATTCAATTTTCACAGCCATGCCAATGTTTCATATGTGCACTTTTTTGCTTCATAAGACAGTGTATAAATAAGTGGATAAATATAGAAAATGTTGCCTCTGGAGAAAATCTGATATAAATAATAGGCAACCACCAAAAGCTGCCTGGGATCTTGTTTGTTTGCCAAAGAAAGAGGGTGGCCTTGGAGTGTTTAATTTGAGGACTCAAAATGAAGCTCTTCTTCTCAAATACCTTCACAAATTCCTGAACAAGACAGACATTCCATGGGTACACCTAATTTGGGAGAAGTATTATGCTTCTGGCAGATTACCAGGATAAGTTCAAAAAGGATCCTTCTGGTGGAAAGATGTTGTGAAACTCCTGGACAAATTCAAAGGTCTAGCATCTGTAACTGTGCATAATGGCAAGACATGTCTTCTCTGGCATGATTTGTGGAATAATAAGATCCCTACACAAGACTATCCGCACTTATACTCTTTCACTAGAAAGGTTGACATCTCTATCAGGCAAGCATATGACCTGTCCAACTTGCATCAGCTTTTCAACTTGCCTTTATCCACTCAAGCTATGGATCAACTACTTCAATTGGGTACATATTTGAATGGAGTCCAATTTAATGAGGATCAAGACTGTTGGACATATATCTGGGGAAATTCACACTTCTCCTCATCAAAAGCCTATCATGCACTGTCTGGACATCGACAGGTGCACCCAGTTTTCAGGTGGCTTTGGAAATCTAAATGCCAGAGTAAGCACAAATTCTTTTTCTGGCTTCTACTCAATGATAGATTAAGTACCAGAAATGTCCTTCGAAGAAAACACATGGCTTTGCCCTCTTATTCTTGTGTCTTGTGTCAGCATAATAATGAGGAAACCTTGTTCCATCTTCTACTGCAGTGTCCCTTTGCACAAGAGTGCTGGATCAATATTAGTCTGTTTGCTAATTTGACAGATGAACCATACACAATCCTCACCAGCTTTAAACTCAACTGCAAGTTCCATTTTTTATGGAAATCATTGTTCTCATGAGCTGGTGTATTTGGATGGTGAGAAATGACTAGATTTTTAGAAGTATTACTCCTTCGGTTCAAGATGCTAAGATGAGGTTTAGGATTGTTTTTACTCAAGTTGTTCTATGAGTAAAAGAGGCTTGGAAGCAACCAATGTTAGAATGGCTAGAGCACTCATTGTAATCTTTCTGATTTCCTTTCTTTCCTTCTTTGTTTCCTAATTTGTACCTCTACAACTGTTGTTCTTTTCTATTAATATATATCCAGCAGGGGATCATCCCCTCCTGTTTCATCAAAAAACAAACGCCCATGCTTCGTGCAACATCCACCATCATCATTGGACTTCAAACATATGAAGAAAAAATCCCATAGCAACATGCGTGTCCATGTCCATGTTTCACGCGGCAGTAGTACCACTCAACCCCTATGCTATCTTCCTACTCCATGACAAACAGTTAGCTGACAAACAATTAGTTGGTATGTAAGTTACTATTTTAGATAAATTTGCTGCATTTGACCAAACCATTGATAGTTTGATCTTTTTTTTCCATAAAAAAATATGCAACTACACCTCTAATTCTTGGATACAGAAAATTCAGACACCTAAGGCACTTTTGTGCAAACTGAAACATACACTTATGCCACTGTAGTAGCTGAGTTCAGTTTATGAATACAAATTCTTAATGGAATCCAAAGAGATGGTACAAATAAGAGATACATTCAGCACTATAATTTCAACTTCACGTGTGGAGGGAAAAAACTTATATTACAAAATAGGAAATATTCCAAATCACTACCATGTACTATCAGCAAAGTTCGAATAACCACTAAACAATACTACTGTTTACATAACCCCTCTGTTTTCCTAATAAATCATAGCAATATTCACCTTTGACCCCACTGTAATCCAATTTTGCTGACTGGAGCCGTTTTGCTGACTCATGGTGCCACGCAGGCCGTCTGTCATGGCAATAAAGTTTGAGGTGCGAAGAACCCCTTGTGAACTGGCCTGGCCAGGTTCAATTCCCCTTCCCCATTCTTAGGCGCCTCCCTTCATCCTGCTCTCACCACAACTATGTACATGATGGCTACTGAGTGTAGCGAACATGGCCCGTTAGGCTATAGTTTGTGATTTTGGTGATTGAGTGACAACATACTCATTGGGACTAATGCTTTTATCAAGCATGTACCTTGTAGGTTTTCTAGATCCAAAGTGTGCAAACCAAACCATGGCAAGGTCAAAATCATGGTATTCAAGTATCCAAGCTATGATATTCTTGATATCCAAATCATGATATTCAAGTATCCAAAGCTATGGTATTCAAGTGACCAAGCCATGTTATCTAAGATTATTCTACGGTATTCAAGCATCCAAATGATAGAGAAAATGCAAGTGGCGGTATTCAACTCAGAAAATTCAGTACCATCGGATGATCCGACAGTGCATCGGAGCAACCGTCAGAGCAAGCATCGGACTAATTGGTAGAATGGAACAGTGAAAAATTTCAAGTGTACCAGATGATCCGACGGGGGGTTTTTTTACAAGCGTCGGAGCAATTTGCAGAGGAGGCTGAGAAAACTCTATAGCACTGGATGTTCCGACAATCAGAAGTTGGAGGCGTCAGATGAAGCACATTTACTTTAGAAAGTTCTAGAGAGGTTTTGGCCAGAAAACCATCATCATCGAATGATCCAATGGGAGCATTAGATGAAACGTCGGATGAATTCTTGAAGAAGTGAGGCGCAGGGGAGCCAACGGCTAGTTGCACCGGATATTCCAATGCTACCCAAAAATATACCATCGGAAGATTCGATGGTAGACTTTAACTAGCCATTGAAGCAACGGTTCTTTGAGGCTTTGGGCTATTTATACCCCATCCACTCGCCCATTTGAAGTTGCTGGAGTGTGCAGGAGTCCATTGGAGATCAAGACCTATCAAGAACATATCCAAGCCACCAAAAGTGCTTAAGTGATTTGTTAAAGGCTTAGAGCAACTCCAAGAGGCTGCTAATCTTACCCCCAATACCTTTTTTAGGAAAAAAGAGAGAAAAAATGAACTCCAACAATGCACCTAAACCTTCCCCAATTTTTTAGCGACGCTAAAAAACAGCCTGCCACCGCGTATATTTTAGCGTTGGCGTTCCTCCCCCAATCCTGATTCCCGCACGCCCGCGCGTCCCTTCCGATGGGTCCAATACGATGACGTGGCCTGTGTTTGAAATATTGGGGGCTATTTATTAGCGATCTGCTGTGGACTGATATGTTTTTGGGGGAAATTTTTTTTTGGAGAACCTCCAATACATAGTTTTAGGGAAAAAAAATTTAGGATACTCTTGGAGTTGCTCTTAGCACAAGCTTAGAAGAGTGATCAGTGCCATGATAGGCCTAGAGAAGAGCGAGTGCAAGGTGTGCTCACCTTGTGATCAGTTCAAGGAGTGAACCACAACTGTACAAGGTGTGCTGGCGCCTTGAAGCCTTGGTGGCTTGCCTGCAAGTTTTCGACCCTCCGGCTTGGTGTGGAGCGGTGTCGACGACCGTGTACGGGGGATATGGAGACCCCCTTCCTTCGTGGAGAAGCTCCTTAGTGGAGACGGCATCAAGGTGATTGGGGAACTTGGCGTGAGCCTTAGTGTTAAGTCAAGGGGTGTCCCGGAAGAGACTTTTGTACCGGTAAGCAATACTCTTGTGTGAGTGTTTCAACAACATAGACTAGTGGTAGCTTAGTGCCTACCGATATCATGGGATAAATCATCGTGTCAAGAGTTTGTTTCCCCTCATCCTCTTCTCTTTCATTTCCGCATTATATTCTTGCAACTTGTGTGCCTTTACATTCTTAGTGTAGTATCTTGCTAGGATTGACTCTAGGTTGCAAAACTTGTTTTGGATGACGGTTTCACACTAGATCAACCATAGTTTTACATCTTGATAGCATGATATAGTTTAAGTTTGATGCAAAAGTAGATTAACCATAGTTTTACATCTTGATAGCATGATATAGTTCAAATTTGATCTAAAAGTAGTAAAAATCATCAGTTAAGGTTCTTAGGCTACGAGCACTGTTCCTTTTACTGAGTTGAACGGACGGCAAGGAACCGCTTAACCCTCGCAGCGAGAGATGTCAGAGGCTCCCTGTGCTCCATGAGCCCAACATGGCCCAGGAAGATGGAGTAGTTTTCAGCCTTTGAGGCCGTGTCTTCCACCATGGACACCGCTTCCATCATGCGACAATTGTTGAAACAGCTCGCGTCATGGGGATCGTGTTCCATCATGTTTATGACTTGCTCGAGGATCACCCTCCTGATCCCTGGGCAGAGAGCACTGGGTTCCATGTTTGCATTCAGTGCATCGACGAGCCTCTTGACGAATCTATCCTTAATACAGCCATGCTCCAGTTCTCGGGCAAACTCTTCAGGAATGACTTTACATATCTGTGAACCAAGGCATATAAGGATCTCTAGTTCTGCACCCTCTGCATCCATTATTCTTTCTAGCACCTGCAATCAAAATACGGGGTTTTGTAGTAATGCATGAAACATGATTGATTGAAGAACATAATTCAACAAATTGTAGACATAAAGTAGCAATCTAAAATGTTCCCTTCTCGCTATACATGATCAACTTATGACACTGAACTAACATATAGCTTGGATTAGTAGCTCACCTCTCGCACGGAGTAAGATATTGCCTGCAAATCCAACTCGTTAAGCTCGTGTCGAGCGTGTAAGCACATATTCCGCAACAGACTTGCAGCCACACATCTATACTTATCATCATGGATCATAGTTGTGAGTTCCTTGATGAACACGTGCCCTGTTTCATATAACATAACCGAGCAGTTATGCGCACTCTCCATTGCCAACATTGCCAGCGCTTGCCCGGCGACCTTCCGTAGCTTGTGATCAGCATGTGTACCTAAAGGTCGGCCTAGGCTGAGAAATTCTTGCATGAGCCTCGTAATGATCACACGGATGCACCCAATCTCCTGCCTCGTGTTCCCATCGACAGCAAGGTTTCTTATGATTCCTGCCACCAATTTCCTGAATTCTTGGCTGCTCGAGCTGTCTGCAAGGATCTTTGCAAGGTTTCTTAGGAGGAAGGCATGCTTCGATATCTTGTGCCGAAGTGTAATGCCAATTTCTCCTTTGATGCTTGTGAGCCTGTGCAACAACTGTAATGATGAAGTCACAAGGACCTTCCCCTGAGTGTCAGTATACGTCGTGTCACTTCTACGGTAGCTTGTGAATCCTATGATCTTTGGAATGAGTCCTGTTGCTTTGACGATCTCCTCACAGTTGCTCTGATCACAACCAGCAATATTTTAAAGAATTGACATTCCCAGTGCAGGGAGCAAATCCTTGTCGGTGTCTGCCAGTGGCTCATCCTTAGGAATCGACGCCATACATCGCCAGCATCTGACTATCCAGGAGCTCTGCTCGGAAGTGCCAACTTGTTGCTGGGTTGAGCGATCTTGTGTTTCCAATAGGTTACCAGTGTCTGGAACTGCAATAAGCCTTTCCTCATGGTAACCAGAGCAATTCAGAACTGGATCATGCATTGTCTCTTGTTCATCATCATCTGTATCCATAAGTGGGTTTCCTCTTTCTCCCTGTTTGTTACCGTAATCAAGAAGTGTAGATACATTCTGAATTTTCCAAGGGATAGTGATCACTCGGAGGCCCTTTGCAAGCTCGGCGGTAACCTTGGCGGCGAATAATCTGATAGTAGCATTCCTGGGATCCGTCCAGTCTAGCATTTTGATCAATCTAGCTGAAGTGTTTGGACAAGTGGTGAGCTTTGCGAGGAGCTGTGTCTTAGTAGGCTCTGTCTGCAGAAGGTTGTGTATTAACTGGATCCCATGGAGCTGAATCTTGGGTGAGTCTGAGTTCAGGGAATCCATGGCAAAGCTGCTGAGGCTGATCTTCTTTGGAGCAAGCGCATCCTTTTCCATGCATTTCTCCAAAACATACCCGTGGTACAGTTTGATAGTTTCCATTCCCAGTTGATGACCTTTGAATCCACCATGACGGGCAAGGGATCTCCGAGGGATGAATGTGAAGATGTCGAGCGTGCAGGCCACAAGGTAAAGTATTCCTTGGCCGAGGACCATCCCATAGAAGATGCTTAGAGATGGGGCGAGGTTTGTCTTGTCCCCGGTGTTGTCACCATCATAGTAGTTATGTGGTATAAGACGCACTAGTGCGAGCACGACACGTAAGACTGCAGCAGGAATCTGTAAGTTGCCAAATGACTCGAGAACTATAGAATATAGCTCGTATCCCAGCATGCGACCTTGATATATTGGACCTTCCTGGATGAACACCATCATCGTTAGTGCAACATGACATGCACAAGTTCATAATTAGTCGACGCCAAAGCACTTGTTTGCTTCCTAGAGCATGATCAACCAGTTCGGTGATTCTTCGGAAACGTAGGCGGCTGATTGTAAGGAGAAGCACTGCTAAAAGCAATACGATAAATACTGTCCACTTGGCCATTGTGCTTCTGAAACGGCGTTCAGGCATTAAATCGGGGCCGTCGCTATAATGTATAGAGGGAGCCAACAATAGGATTGCAACTAAGGGGCTACACAAGGATATGGAACGGCGCGGTGGTATGTGCCCTAGTAACTTTAGAGCTCCTGGAGACAGAAACTGCCCAACTGCAGCGGTTAGTATTAGCATGCCAATAATAAGGATGCTTCCAAACTCTGGAGAAGCCTTCAGATGTTTCCTCGAGATCATGAACAGGTAATTGATAACATTGGAAAGGCTCACGATGACGACCATCCCCTTCCAGCCAAGAGATCTAACAGCACCTCTAGTATGGAAGAATACTTGGTAATCTAGTCTATTGTTACGGCTGAACATCCTGAAGTATACATAGTGCAACCAAACAAAAGACAGCAATAAGCAATCTGCAAATGGAATATGACAAAAGCATAAATCACAAAGTTCCTAGAAATGGAGCCATACTACCTCCTTATTTTTCCTAAATATGATGTGGGCCCTAATTCAAAGTAGATTCGGTGCAAAAGGAAAGAAAAAGATAATGCACGTGGACACAGGAAAATGAAAGAGACCGTCTCCGTATTTCTAGCTGGCATATATATCTCTTGTTTCTTCCTAATTTTGGCTTGTTCAACTATATGATAGCTTTGAATTACATTGTTGCATGCAGACAAAGACATTGTTCAAACTTTTTGCAAGTTGTACCGTTCATTTGTATCTTTATGTTTTGGTTTACATCATTCGCTCTTTCCAGGGTTGGGGATTAATTGAGTAGTATAGTCATCATCTTAGGTGTTGCTGATCATAAGTTTAACAAGATAAACTAGGATCAATGTGTTGGTATTGATGAACTCCTTGTTATGAATGTGTGTATGTAGATATTTGCCTATGATAAGTATGTGTGTTTGGTGAAAAGGAAATTTCAAGTTTTAATGCTGCTTGGGGTAATATAAAAATCATTAGTTATATATAATGGAAGTTTTATTAATTTTAAGAACATTACATCAAGACCGTATAAATGTCTGCCCCAAAAGGAGTTGGTTTTAGAACCAACACTGATTTGGCTTTTTCGTGCAAGTGTTTCTTAATGCATGGCCTGGCTTAAAGAATTAGTTGGACAATGTTAGAAAAAGGTTAAACGATAATGCTACACTTCGAGCGTCCAGACGCGTCGGACATTCCGCTCCAAAATATTTGGCGCTTCCTATCTATCCATTTCCACCATTCTTTTTCTTCCCCATCCCACTCCCGTGACCTTTCTTCTTCAAACTTCCACCCCGGCGTCCTCCTCGTCCACCCCGACGGCGGCGCGCTCCCCCACCCGGCGGCCTCGTCCCCCACCTGCTCTCCCACTCCGGCATCCTCCTCGCCCACCCCGGCGACCTCGTCCCCACCCCGGCATCCTCCTCGCGCACCCCGGCGGCGCCCCTCCCCCACTCCGGCGTCCTCACCCATCGGGGGCACCCAACGACCCCGGATCCGGTGGCCCTCTCCCCGACCCCGGCTCGATCCGAGCGGGGAAGGATCGGGCGGCGGCCATGTTGCAATAGGTATGTCACGATGTTGCAGTAAGGATTCTTGGATGTTGCAAGCTCTACCGTTTTTTCTTCCCCATCCCTTTCCTTCTTCAACCTTCCATCCCGACGTATTCCTCAACCATCCCGGCGGCGGCACGCTCCCCAACCCTGGCAGGCTCGTCTCGCACCCCGGTGGCCTCGTTCCCCACCCCAACGGCGGCGCGCTCCCCCACCACGGTGTCCTCCTCGTCCACCCCGGCGGCGGCGCGCTCCTCCACTCCGGGAACCTCGTCCCCCACCCTGGAGGCGCCCCTCCCCCCACTCCAGCATCCTCAACCAACCGGGAGCACCCAACGCCTTGGATCCGGTGGCCCTCTCCCCGACCCCGGCAAGATCCGAGCAGGGAAGGATCGGGCGGCGGCCATGGTGGATGACCTTCGGCGGCAGGCTGGTTGTCGTGGATCTGAGTGTTGCAATAGGTACCTCATGGTGTTGCAATAGTTATTTTTGGATGTTGCAACGGTAGCTTTTGATGTTTCATTTGTTTTGCAATAGTCTGACTTGCCAGCAATCGAGTGTTGCACCAACTTGTTCATGATGTTGCATATAGTTGTTTTGTTTATTTCGTCTCTTCTTCTTTCGTTGTTGCAATGTTGTAAGAGATGTTTTTTTGGTTGTTGCAATGTGTCTGTTTTGAATGTTGCACGAAGCAATTCGGGATGTTTCATGCACGTAAAGGTGTTGCAATCCTTGGTGTTGCAAGTGTTGATTTTTGATGTTTCGATAGTTATTTTTTAATGTTGCGACGGAGCGTCCAATAAAACAAAATTATCGGACGTCCGGGTGCTAGCACTTCCGTAGGTTAAAATAAAGAATTTGCTGGACTCAATAGGAAGACATGCAAGAACCAGAGCAAATCGTTACGAAGGTAGAAGGTTAGGTGACAAGAATAAAGTCCACAATGGATGAACGGGTTACTTCAGCGTGGGCAAGAACGGCTCAAGCTAGGAGGACAATTCATTCTTGGAAGGATCTTGTGGCCCTAGAATTTAGTAATTTGGTTCTTGAGGATTTTGGTGTTAGAGAGATGCATGTCTGATTGGAACTAGGGTGCGAGTCTCTACTTGGCGGGCGTGCCTTGCCAAAGATGCAAAACGTGACTGAATTTAAGAACAAGGGGCGAGTGCCGTCGTGTTGCTGGCTTGTGTACGTACCTTGCCGCTTCAAGGAAGACTATGGCTGTCGCAAACCAAAAGTCGTCGGTTGGGCGGAGCACCGTGGGGTAGCCGCCGAGCAGGACGACGGTGGCCCACGTGAACGCCAGCGTGCCGAGCGCGTTGCCCGCCCTCTCGACCAGCGCGACGGAGCGAACAAAGCAGTTGAGCATCTTCTCCGGTGAGGCTGCCTTGCCGCTGCGGCGAGCCGGAGCTTGGACGCAGTATGGCTCGCTGCCAGTGCTCTGCGCCATGGCATGGAACCAATCCTGAGCAGAGCCGCAGAGGGAGCATCCAGGCTATAGGCACTGTGGTAACGATACGGCAACACCACACACACACAGGCACCGTTGACTCAGCAGTCGGTCAAGTTACGGCATACGGCCACAAATTCTTGAGACTTTCCCGATGATTGAGCTAGACACAGTGAAAGTCACTCTCATCCATAAAGGGGTACGGATGTCAGAACATTCAAATTATCCGTATCCACAAATCGTTAATGTGATATCCATATTCACGTTTGATTTTGATAAGGATGCAAAAATAGATGTCAAAATCCAATTTTTAGTATATTTCCCTATCCAATTCTCTATCTGTTGTGGTAGAACGAAGGGAGAGTTGGCCGTTTTACCGGGCTTGCGTCCGGGAACTGTCTTGACATGAGATTTATTCTGGTTTAGAGCCACGAGGCACCCTACGTCGCGTCCAAGTGAGGTATGTCAGGGGCTCACCTTTTGCGAATGTGAGTATTCAAGTCCTTTCCTCGTGGAGGGTTACACGGTGGTATTTATAAGCTTAGGGTGAATCCTAGTAAAAAAACGATCTTACCCCTTGAATACAAGATGTTGATCAGAGGTTGACCAGGGTAAAGCTGTCCTTTACAACATTTACGGTAAATTATCATCTATATATTTAGCTTCAGCAGATCCTCATGTGTGGTCCCACACATGTCCTGAACAAGGTTAACATCTCAGCGCAACAAGTCCGTAGTTCTTCCTAAGGTTCCTCTTCTTGGTCAGCTCTTCCGGAATGCTTAGGATGAGACTCCTGGTACAACAGTTGGATCAGGGCTACAAGGAGTATCCTTCACTAGAGACCTTGGGATCGACGCCTTCGGAGGTAGGAGAGACATCTCCGACAATATCATATTAAAAAATGGGACGGAAGGATTCGAACCTCCGAGTAACGGGACCAAAACCCGCTGCCTTACCACTTGGCCACGCCCCATTTCGTTTTATGCAACACTAATAAACACTAGTGTTTTAATATATTATTCGTCAATCCCACTTCAATTACCTAAAAAATGAGGGATATTTTCTTGCTAGGATTCTAGACATGCGGATAATATAGAATCCAAAAAATGCATTGATCATTACATGGAATTCTATTAAGATATTATATGAAAGTCGAATTTCTTCCATTCTCATTTGAGAATGCGAATACAAGGAGGTATTTTGTGTTTGGGAAAGTCCGAAGAAAAAAGGATTTGGAATCCACCTTTTCTTTTGCTTTTTTCCCTTAGAAAAATAACTCAATCAAAATCCAATTATCTACTCTACAAGAACGAAATGCTTGTTATGCCTAATATACTTAGTTTAACCTGTATCTGTTTTAATTCTGTTCTTTGTCCGACTAGCTTTTTCTTCGCCAAATTACCCGAAGCTTATGCCATTTTCAACCCAATCGTGGATGTTATGCCTGTCATACCTGTACTCTTTTTTCTATTAGCGTTTGTTTGGCAAGCCGCTGTAAGTTTTCGATGAAATCTTTACTATTCCGTCTGCCAAATTGAATTGAATGATGTATTCATTCCAAAAAAATTTAAAAAAATGGAAATGGATAAGAGCCGAGAAGTCTTATATTATGAACCTTCGATTCTAAAATTTAAATTCTTCTACATTGAATGTATAGCTGCAGCAATAAATTGGGATCCGCCTTTCTACCCCCTGCGCCTACGTTGAGCAGGTACCTTTAGGTACCCACACAATACCTAAACTAATTTTTGATATTGATAAGAGTGCTTATTATAAAGCAATTCTTGCAATTTTTTTTAAGAATTGATTTTTGCATTTTTAGGTGTCAAAATAAACAAAACCCATCCTAGTGGATCTGTGTAGTAAGGAAAAATGGGTAATCTATTCCTTAACAAAAAAATCTTGGAGATTATGTAATGCTTACTCTCAAACTTTTTGTTTATACAGTAGTGATATTCTTTGTTTCCCTCTTTATCTTTGGATTCTTATCTAATGACCCAGGATTACCTTATTTGAAATCGATAAAATGACTGCTTCCTTTCTTGGCCTTGGAAAGTTTAAACTTCTTTATTTGATACTGAATTTAACTTTCATTCTTAATTTGACACTACCACAAATTCTGCTAAGTTCTTCCGTGAAGTTCCCTATTGAATCACCTGTTGACTTGATTCAATGTACCAAAGTACCCTCAACCACCTATCCAAATTCAATCAGCTAATAGCGGCTGCGCGTGAGGTATCGAGACTTGAGGGCGAGGATAGCCACACCTCACCGGCAGGGGTGAACCCACATTAAGCCTGCTCATTTCTGCTTGTTGCAGCTGTTTGGCTACGGCTGTACAGCCAATCAACAAGCAGCAGCAGTACAATTTTTTCTGAGAGGGCACAGGCCCTCACTCAGAATTTGGACGCCAAGGTAAAAACTAATTTTTCACCATACTCAAGCTCCATTGATCTAGCAGTTCTTAAGGTGCGCCCCCTCTTAAATTCTACCCTAGGTCCACCCCTGCTCGCGGGGGAGGCCAGGCCCGTGCTGTGACGCGGACGGGTTAGGTGACGGCGGGCGGCGGGCGAGATCGACTTCCCCATGGAGCGCGCGGGCGTCAGGTGCGCTGATGGCGCCATGGCGGCACCTGTGGCGGGGCACGATGGGATGCACGCATAACGAAGATGGGTGGACGGGCGGCGGCTGCTGCGGGGTACTGCTCAGAGGTGCAGAACCTGATCGTGGAGAAACCCGATGGACGTCCCGTTGCCGTCGCTGACGAACAGCCTGTAGCTCTGTGCTGCTGCCAGTTCTGAACTCTTCTGATCCTCAAGCGTGCGTGCAAGCCATTGTTTGGCGTAAACTTGCATAATTGAATCTGTTGATGTCTGATTCTCTATACGTAATTGAGCTGCTGTAATTTGCAGTGTTGATTTGTATGAGTAGTGTAGGTCTGACATGTGACCAGAATTAATTCCAAGGGAAGACCGAAGAGTATTCTGCTGTTGTGTGCTATTAGTATAGGTTAATCAGGATTACCTTGCTCATTAAGTCGCTGAACCGTTCGCAATACTCATGCTTTAGTCATTAGACCTCGTATACTTTCATTTTGCAAAATATTCAGTGACATACGGTTACATTCCAACTCAAGGGCAAAATTATCTTTTTACGTGTCACTTAACACCGTTGCCACGGAGAATTGGCTTTCGATGCGCCCTCTTTTGTTCCGGTTTAAAGTTGGCCCAGGATAAAAAGCTCACCAACCGGGACTAAAGCTCGGTCACTGGTGGGGAGCTCACCAACCAGGACCTTTTATCCCGGTTGCAAAGGCTAGTGGGAAAAAAAGAGCCTGAGAGGCCTTTTATCCCGGTTTGAAACACCAACCGGGATAAAAGACCCCCCCTTTTATCCCGGTTGGTGTTTCAAACCGGGATAAAAGGGTTCCAACGAGGTGATTGAAAAAGGACTAAATACCCCGAACCCTTTTATCCCGGTTTGCAACCGGGATAAAAGGGGGTCTTTTATCCCGGTTGGTGTTTCCAACCGGGATAAAAGGGTCCCCCACGAGTTAATACAAAAGGATAGCATCCCCTATCTAGTCAGATGTGGTGTGTAGGTGGGATGGTAAGGAAGCTACGTGCGAAGCTGGAGGTTGTGGGTTCGAATCCCACGCAGTGCGCACGCGCATATTTCGCGTGAAAAATCGCGTGACTTGTGACTTGGGATAAAGGGGGTCTTTTGTCCCGGCTGAGTGACCCGGGACACCCCTTTTGTCCCGATTGGTTTATCCCGGATGGATTTTCGGGAGATTTGTACCCTACCAACCGGGACTAAAGGCTAATTCTCTACTAATGTAAAAAAAATATGGCAATGTCATATTAGGAATGAAACTTGGACCTAGTGCCAAATAAGCAAGTTCAAGGGCTAAGGGTTAAGAAAGGAAGTAGTCATTTTACTAGTATCCAAATAAGCAAGTTCAAGGAGGGCTAAGAAAGGAAGTAGTCATTTTACTAGTATCAAATAGGGAATTTTCTCAAAAAGTATAGCACACACGACGTTACATCTGTATCCACAAAGAATAAAGAATAAAGCACATAGGGAAACTATCTAAAACCTATTTCTATGAATACGGATCAGAAACGGGTAGCACAAATTCGGATAATTTGAGCAATGGCAATTAACAAATATCAATTCACTCTATCGTCATTTTAGAATAAAGAATTCAATATAAAATATATAAGTACGGATCAAATATGACAACGTATCAATAAATATTACTCATGAAAAATAATTATATAAAATATTTTAATAATAATTATTAATAAATAAAATAAAATTATATAAAAATACGTACATTATTAAAATAAATAATTAAAAGCATATATAACAATAATAAAATAAAACATTTGAAAGTAATTAACATCAACAAAATGTTAGTTTAAGCTAAGCTAAAATAATATATTTATAGCATGGTTTAAAAGAGGTGTCCATTCTATACAAACATATTGGTTATATACACTACAAGAATGTGATCTATGACGAAAATTTTATCACACATTTATTCTCATCATAGATTTATGATATTTCTAGCTGAAAATATCATAAAATTTTACATCTGAGCAAATTTAGTGATAAAGTTACGGAACGTCATAAAATGTGCCACTGTAGCAAAAAAGAAATCGTCACTCGCTATTAAATGGTGATTTTGTGACAATATAAGGTCCGCGAAAACGTCATAAATCAACTAGGGTCCCACATGTAAGTTTAAGCTGATAAATAGGGTGATAAAATAAAAAGGAAAACGTGCTCCTCCCGTGGGTTGAACTTGTTACCGATCGAATGGAAAGTCTTTACCGCAACTAGATCCCACATGTAAGTTTTAGGTGAGTTGGTGGCAGAAGTTTTGGTAAATTATGTTAGTCTGAAATGAAAAAAGGAAAGAAAAATAAAAAGGAAATAGTGAAATAGTGTTGATAGCAAGGCTCGAACCTTTGACCTCTTGAAAGTGCTGAGATAGCACTACCACTAAAATATGAACTATGTATGTTTTTTTTGAAAGGACACATTTTATATATTTTGGTTCTAATAAGTGGGTCCACGTGCTAGTTGCAGACCTAAGTATGGGATATATTTCTCATTTCTCGACACGGCATACACTACTACAAGAGACTCACCAGCACCACGCTCCTATTGGTTGTGGCAAAGACTAGAGCTAGCATCAGTGTGCAGATCTGCAACCGTTCGTGGTGGGATGGCGAATGCTAGCAGGCCTAGCGGTGAAGGGAGGATGAGGAGGAGCTCCGGTGAGGTCAGTCCCCTGTTTTGTGCTGCTACTTTCTCCTATCGTCTAGGGAAGGGGATTTCTAGATTTGGGGATCTGGGTTGAAGATACTAGATTTCAATTTTGTTGTACCCTTAGATTTGCATTCCGATTGCTGTTAGAAGTTGATAGGCTATAGTTTATGAAGTGATTCTCCATCCTGATTTTAAGAGTTTATGCTAGAGAATCAAAGAGAATCACTTTCAACTACAAAATCACTTCTCTCAGAGAATCAACTCCCATAGGTGCATAGCAAAAATCATATATTTGATAATTTGAAATGGAGAGAGTAGTTTATAATTTGATAGGTTCATGTATTTTATTAGCTTCCACGGGTGCTTGGAGTGAAAACAAGTGCAAGCACAGGTTGCCTTTCTATGTGAGGTATGATTGGACATTTGACAACCCTAGGCGCCAGTATGCATGCTACTGCGAGGTAAATGATAACTTGTTTCAATTCTAATAAACCTTACTTCTACTTTTGATGTTAGTGTTACAAATGACGAATTGTATGAATGTAATTAGTGTTTGCAGAATAAAGGGATAAAATGCGCATCGTTTAGATGGGTTGATCCTGAATGGGATGCTAGGACTAAATGTGTTCTGGTGAAGCTGATGAAGAGGAAGAAAAAAGCTGAAGATGTAGCAAGATCGTGGGAAGAAGCATGGAGAATTGCTAAGAAGGAGGCCGATGACAAAATCTATGAGATTCACATGATGAAGCGAGGATACTTTGGGGATACAACCAATGAGCTGATGAACATGTCAAACAGAATTAGACACGATGCAGTGATGTCTCACCTAAAAATAGGAAATGATAACAAGAATATGAAAGCTGAAAACAATGCAAGGATGTGGAAGGAAGAATGCGCAAAGGCTAACAAGGAGCTTGAAGCAACTGCTGCTGAGCTACAGAAAGTGAAGGGACACCTGGATTAGGCCACTAATGTGGTGAAGAAGGTCAAGCAATCGCTACTGCAAGCCTCATATAGAAGGTCATTCAGGGATGATGGTGAGGCATAATGTGATGTTTGGTGTTAGTGCTAGGTAGACGGTTTAGAGGTGTGATCATCCTTGTATTTTGGTAGCTGATGATACTATCTGGCAAATTATGATAGCTATTAATGATGATTATGAACTTTGTAATGATAAAGAGCTATGACATGCCATCTTATGAAACCTGTTGATGATGTGATGTTTGCTGCTTATTGCTCCTGTGATGTTTGTTGTTATTGCTGAGGTAGATGGTTGAGAGGTGGGATCGCGCTTTGATTTTAGTAGCTGATGGTACTATCTGGCAAATTATGATAAGTAAGAATGATGATTATGAACTTTTTAGTGATGAATGGCTATGACATGCCATCTGATTATGCCGCTTTGGTTTAATCTACTTTCAATTTGAATCCAGCATATTTACCATTCAGGATTAAGATGCGCTCCATGATTGAGGAACACTAATAATATATATATATATATATTGGTACTATATATAGAAATGCATGGTCTGAAAATACAATGGATGGCACGGCTGTTACAAAATGAAAGATCACTTGCTCTACTCATAGCTAGGCAACAACCATGTTCCTCGTGACCAAATCCAGTTCTCAGGAACCTATGTAATGTGGATCGCAGGATCATTGTTGACGCCTGCCACATTTCTTAGTCCCTGCTGGTAGATCCAGTATTGCTCCTCTTCATCATGCCGATAAGTTCCTAAGAAGTAAATGTGATTTCCCTTCAGGTTAGGCAAGCCACAAATGGCATGCTCTTGTACAACAATGCACTTGTCAGGTCCAAACAGGATGACTAGAACTTTGGAGTTGTCTCCCAGGGAATAGGTTGCCAAATATCAGCATCTATCTCATTGATGTCCTAGGACCCAGTGCTATGCATCCTCTCCTCTCGAACAACAAAGAACAATCGGTCTCGACCTTGGAGTAGAGAAGACTTGCACAAGTCAAGAACCCATGATAACTGGAGTCCAACAGCTTGAGGAGGTGCTGGAAGATGATGCCCCAGCTAATGCTGGAAAGGTGACCTCAAAAAGATAATAATCCGTGACAGATGTGAATGTCATTGCTCCAGATTCACCGATATCTTTGGATTTTAGAATTCAAGGGTCAAACAGGCGTGCCTCACCTAAATGAGCGTAGTTCCAACTCTTACGGTATGCTTTAAACCTAATGAAATCTCTTGCATCACTGATCTTATTGGCGATGCTCACAACAAGATCTGGCATAAGATTTACCAAGGAAGGAACCATGATTGAGGAGAGATTGACTGGACAACCAAAAAAGAATGTAGAGGGAGAACAATATAGGACTCGTAATAAATAGAGAAGGGGGAAGTTATGGACGAGGTAGAGGTTGTAGTTCCAAGAAAGACAAATGATAAGGGAGTGGAAGCGGTTAGCGAATCGGTGTATTTTTTTTGCAGAAAGGACCTTCCAGAGTGACAACTATATATGTCTGTTCGTGTACACCGGATCGTCTTGTTTAACTACTATTTACCAGACCGGAATTTCCTATATAATGATGATATTTAGCTACTCATGGGTACATTTATCGCTTCTTTAAATGCTCCTTGGAAATAAAAACTAATGAAACTTTGCATTGTGTGGACCAGTTAGTTTCATAATATAAATATTATCACGAAATGAAATTAATGTATTGGAAATACGAAAGGGCCATTGATGTATATTGTAAACCATGAAATGAAATTAATTTATTGGAAATAGCACGATGACGTGGCATTCATGGAGAGATTGGAGGACCGCTTTATGATTTTACATTTCTTTGTGGGGAAACGGAGGGACAACCTCATCTGTGTTTATATTTCTACAGTATTACCCCATTCTCTTCCCTTGTCGAGTAAGCTACTTCTTCATTCCTGCAACGACCAAAAAAACCCAGTCTGATAGCACACCTCTTCCTCTCCCCATGGAGCCATAGTCTCCTAGAGCGATGGCGTATGGCACATCCTCTGATGAAGAGGAGAAATCTCCAAGGCTGACGGATCTAGAGCCGAGCGATTCATTGTCTCCTAGAGCAATAGCGGACAAATCCTCTGATGATTCGGAGTATGTGGAACAAATGGAAATCGCTGATCAGGTACCTCTCCGACTTTGCACCATCCGCAAGTCAGCTAGAGGTGGTTGTGGTTAGGGGCGTGGAAGCACCACCATTCGCCGAGGCACCACCGTCATCAAGCACAGGGCCCTAGGAGGTAGGAAGGGACCGCCATCATTCTCGTCAGTCGGCGGCCATGTAGGTCCGCCATCTTCCACAGGTGGCGACAATGGAGGTCCGCCATCTTCCATGGGCGGCGGCAATGGAGGTCCACCATCTTCCACGGGTGGCGCAATGGAGGTACGAGTTGTTCCACGGGCGGTGGCAATGGAGGGATAGCCTCATTCATGGGCGGCGGCCAAGGAGGTCCGCCATCTTCCATGGGTATCTCATCCTTGGGCAGCTGCATCAAGGCTCCAGACACACCATTGACCAAGAAACCGTGAAGAAGAAGAAGAAGTGGTGGTGGTAGTAGTAGTAGTAAAAATTATGATGCGGTTTTATCTTCAATCTTGATCCCATTGTGATGCGGTTTTCTCTTTTCGATCTAGGTCTAGTTGCTACGGTTTTCTTTTGTTAGTAAGAAGGCTTTAATTTAGTAGTACATCCGGTCAGTTCAAAAATAGAGCTACGGATTTTCCCCCTTCGTCAATTGTTGTTAGATCCACTGCTTACCAGCACCACATTCATAGGTTGCGCACATAGGCATAGATCCTACATCAATAGTTAAGGTCTTAGAGAGAACAAGTTCAAATCCATAGGAAAAGGGTAGGGGTACATCCATGCTACATATTTCATATTCCGTTAAGCTTTCTTAGGTATGCAACATAGTTTAAGTCTCCAATCCTAAGGCCTAGAACTTCATCAATATGAACTAGAGAATGAATTAGTGCACTCTCTATCGCTTCACATTAACGGTCGCATGCACTTCCATAAATCTTGAACAACAGAGAGGTAAACTCATATGCCCTGTAGAAAATGAGATGAGCCTGGAGCTTGAAATCTCTTGTGCTTATCGGATTTCCATCGGTGTAACTATAACTCAATACATCCAAGGTTGAGCCAGAATCGCATGAAAGCTCTTTGCTGCAATGGTTTGACCAAAGACATCCTAAAATAAACGTGATGAAAGTTAAAAAAATGTAACATAACTCATAAAAGAATGATTAAATATGTTCCATACCATGTCATGTAAATTGAGCTGACAAAGCCTCTCAGTAGTCATAGTCACATTGCTTTCTCCCTCCTCAAGCGCCTTTATTCAAAAATATGAGAAGTCTAGCACAAAGTACCCATGATCCTTAAGCAGTTGTAGACAGGCCTCCACGGTGGACTTTTCAAAAATGCTCCTAATTGGTGCTTCTTTACCCTATGCGATAATTGATACCATTGGGATGGCTTGTCCTGGTTGCATCGAGTTAGCCTATCCTCCTCAAACATGTACTTGAAAAGAGATGTTTACTCTCATAAAATTTCTTGCACCAACAACCTCGGATTGGACTAAAGGAGAAGTACCACCTAGAGCTTCGACAACATCTTTGAGCCATCTAATAGGTTCGATACACTACATTGTATGTAAGTATATTTAGGAATTATTCATGTGTAGCACCCAAAAAAACAATTACAAGAAGGAAAGAATATTACTATGTTTGGCATTGATCCTTAGCTTCGATCACCGGTAGGCAAGTCAATGACGCGATTAGAGAAGTAAATTCCAGGAGGACGAGCCAACAATGGCTCCTAGAAAATATAGCGTCTGCGGCCACCTCCATGGCCACCACCATCATGGCCAAGAACAGCCATTGGCCATAGTTAGCGACGTAGAGGCCCAGCGGTGGAGTCACGGCCGGCGGTGCAATAGAGGCTGGAGAGGAGGAGCCCGACACCTAAGCCCGCGAGGGAAGAGGGCGCGGTCGCACCATGGAGCACCGACGGCAGGAGCCCGCGGGGGAGGGGAGGTGCCGCGGCGACGGAGCCCGCAGGGGAGGGGAGGGGGCAAGGCGCTGGATCCGGTTTGTTCAAATGCCTAACAACAGACTTTCCCCCTTGTCCAACTTTACACAACTGTTGTGAGACCAAGAAGGCCTATTTCTATGGCTTTCATCTAGTTAGTTCAAAAATGTAGCAATGGACTTTCCCCCTTCCTCAGTAAAGATATCTTGGGACATGTCAACGTACCAATCACAAATGCAACAATGTATGTTACAACATAGATAAACATGACCATTTTATTACCAGCACCACATTCATAGGCCACAGCATACATAGGCATAGAACCATTGGTGGTACAAGCACAACGACAGACTCTAAAGGAATGAAGGATACATAGGCATACATCCACTGTCGGTACAATGACACACTCTAACGAATGAAGCACGACAAACATAGGCATACAAGTGGTGCACTGACATACTACTACCATCATGGCAACCCCACGGCAGTACGAAATTCAGCAAAATGGTCATCCTGATACAGATACTCTTCTAGAGAACGATGCCTCACCCTAGTATTCTACAGCCACGCAGGTGAAATAATGCGCATGGAATAAGAGGTCATGATTGGCCCATTGCTTGTGACCCATGTGGCAAAAAGGGCAGACCGACATACCATGGAGACGAACACGGTTGAGCCTGGACTGCTGAAGAAAAGCTAACACAGACCATTTTAGCTCATGCGATTCATCTAGTTCGATGAGGACGAGCCGCGGAGGTGGCATTTCAACGGGTAGCAGCAGAGGTAGTGGCCTGGGCCGCGGGTGAAAAGGTGGTGCCATGAGGTTCAGCTGATCCTGAGGTACCATTGCTAGCGGCTGAGTCGGAGGTGCCATGCGGACAGGGTGCTGCTGAGGTGCCGTTGCCAGCGGCAGAAGCTGAGGTGCCATCAGAACTGGCTACTACTGAGGTGCCATGGGGGCAGGCTGCTCCCACTTCTCCGACTCTTCCAAGTTCTATGGTCCATCTCTTCCATATTCGGCCATTCTCCACTACATACATAAAAGAGAAGAACAAAGGCACCATATGCTTATAATACTGACCATATCAATGCCATGTATATAGTAAACGAGATAGACAAGAAAATGACATCGCGTACCTCCAATCGAACAATGCAAGACGGTGAACAATTGAGTCGAGGCGTTGCCTTGCAAGAACATTGTGCACCCGCCTATTTATTGATGAACACTATGGTGGGCACGCGAGCTCGGTGTCAAAGGCTAAAGTTGCAATGAAAAATGTGAGATGCTCATAATATATTCAGGCCTAAACCTGCCTCGAATCTAGGTATGAACCTTCAGTTCTGCACATCGTTACATATGTGCACGACGGGTGTCACGGGATAAGCTCAACGTGTGCATGTGTACATTTTGCTGGACTATCCGGCATACAACACAAGACATTCCTGCAAAACAACTCATGCGAGATTATGAGTGATAGGTTCCCTTTTGAAGGTGAGTTTAATCTAAGAAAGATGTTGCCACCATTCATTTGTGATAGTTATAAGCATCAACTGTAGCTGGAGAAAGAGAATAATTGTGGCGTGTTCACAAATTGATAAGGTCGGATAGTCCTTACGTTGTTAGACGCATGGTGCAGGATGTCATGACTAGTCCCACTCTTGTGTGGTGCGTGGCTAAAAAGGTCTGCAAAGGGCATGGATTCGCTCTAGATGATTCTCGCATGCCAGCGGATCCTGAAAAACATGAACTGGCCGATGCGACAAGGCCTAGGCAGAATATGGCAGACTAAATGCCGCCAAAGAGCGGGAATTAAGACTGGTAACAGGCGTTCATGAATGACCATTTCAAAACAACGTGCATTTGTAGTTTCAGGAATCAAGATTGTCCGCACTGTAGGGATGTGTCGGTTCAAGATTGGTAACGGACGTTCACGACTGGCCGTTTCGAAAAGACACTCCCACCTATAAGAGGTAGTGTATCCACAAGTCAATCATTGTCATTTACAGCAGTTATGGCATTACACACTACCCTGTTCTCTACATCGCAAGTCGACTTCTCAGTCTCAAGCACGGAAGCAAAAGTAGAAGGAACTATTGCGCAGTACAAGGAATCCAGTACATTCATGATCGGTGGCTGTTAATGAAGGATACATTGCTACCCTACGGGTATTTATGATCCGTGGTACCCACCAGTAGGACTAGAAAGAATTTCCATCATCCTCGTTCTGATGAACAACACGCAAAAGGTAGGTGTCTCATTACTATAAATACACATGCTCACATATATTCTCGCATGGTCAACCCTGTAAATGTTTACACGTAGGTACGAGTCTTGTTCCGTGCGGTTGCTGGAGATGCAACTGACTATGATGATACGTTTTGAGTTCAAGATTTAAAGGAACTTGAATTCAGGAATGGAAACCTACAACAAGGCTTTAACTGCCTCGTGGGGCATCTGAGATTGAGCGTGTGGGACCATTCCAATTGTGTAAACATATCCTGCACTGTTACAGTATTGGAGGACGACTGCATTGAAATTCCACCTCCATTAGTAGGTAGAAGTATATGCACAACAATTGCAGCCCAAGCCCCTATGGACGTCATCTTCGACATAGGCGGCTGGGTGATTCGAGAAAGATGGGCCAATGTGGCGGCATTATATCGTGTGATGGAGGCATTGCTCTATGGCAGCAGAGTGGAGTCAAAGTCAGAAACTATTTCAATTAAAGATACTAACCCTACTGGCTTCTTGCTACTGATCAAATACGCCTGCGAAGGATTACTCCTAGAAGACGCTGATTTATGGGACACCCCTGTCAACGCCTAGCCCGTGTTACTCTCAATCGCCGACATGTACTGCATCGAATAGTTGAAGCTGCATTGTACGTCAAAGATGTGGGACATGGCGTGTGAGAAAACTGTGACCATATTTCTACGATGGGCATTTGAGACTAACTGCACCCAATTGCAGGAGAAGTGTATGTCTCTCATAGCGCTAATCTCACCGGACGGAATTCTCAAAGAGGATTTTGTGTTCGTGTGTTACCACCATCCCGAAGTTATCAAGAGGATCCACGTGCTTGCTTTAAAGAACGTCGAGTAGAGATTAGGAGGCCGCCGCCAGGATCCGCTGTAGTTTTAATGTATTATTTAAGTGTATTTTATCATGTAAACAGTCGAAACGGTACATTAATTTGCTACACTGAAGTACATTTGTAATGTAATAGTTGGATCATCCTGCTAAAATGAATCTATCAGGAAGGATAATCTATGGAGTGCTCATCAATGCCATGATGCCACGGACTATCCCAAACTCCCTTCTGGAACCGCTCGTCTACGTAAGGTCACTAACGCTTGAGTCTGAGTCCCAAGCGGTCCAACATGCCAGTGACCCAGGTCTTGTGGCAGCTTCCAAAGAGTTTCATCTCCCGTTACCGAGCACAAAGGCGGGATCTGAAATTTTGAATTCCCCGCTCCTCCTCCGGGTCCTCTCCTGTTATATATAAATAAAAGAGGGAAGCCAAGCCTACCACATCCCGCCTGGTAATTCCAAAATTAGTCCCCTCTCCTCTTTCTGCCGAATAGCCCTAGTAGATCTGTGGCGGCAACAACAAGCGTGACCTCGGCAACGCCGTCAAACTGGACTGGTGGCGGGCTACAATCGACTACGAGCAGCGGGCTTCCTCGACGACAGGCTTAAAGCTACAAGATTGTTCGAGGCTTTCGCTCTGTCAGCTTCCCAAGGCTACCACCGGCGACTGCTGTGCTCAAGTATGTGCAAAGAAGACCGAGGCAGCGGTGCATGCCCATGCTCCTCCATCGAGGCGGCATTCAGCATCTCCATTTCTTCATGTTTGTCAGTTCAGTGATCTCTTCCCCGTATCAGTAAATTCAATTATTAGATTGTTTTCCCATGCTTTTTGGCTTTCAATAATGTAGTTGCATGCTTTGGTGAATGTGGATCTGCTGTACCCTATTACGAGATTCGTAAAAAATTACTGCTCCAGCAGATCCCCTTTATCTTTCACCTTTTCCAATAATTATTTTTGTAGAACTTAATAGATAAAAAAAATTTAGTTTGCAGATGATCTCAACCATTGCCACATGCCCTTATGCTTGATTATTTGTCTATTCGTAATTTATACTTAAACAAATGCATCAATTAAAGTTTTGACTATATCCTGTTTCAGCCGGCCAAAGGGTCAACATCTATAGTCGCTCCTGTTCAGTCCAATTCCAGGGTAACAAACTAAACAAATGATGATTATTGATGTTCCTTCTTTCCTTAGTTTAAATCAATTACAAGTTCTCAAATCAATGCTGCTTCTTGCTAAAAAATCCTAATGAGGTAGCGGAGTACTCAAGAAGCTCTACCAAATCCTTATGCAGCAGTGTTGATAGGGAGCAAGTTAACGCCGACAAACAAGATGGGGTACAACTTCGATAATGGTTTGTTGCTCACCAGCAAGAGTTAGCTACCTTGAAAAAGAAGAAGATAGAAGAATCAGAATCTACTCTCAAATTGCAGTCAGCCGAGGCTGTGAACTTGAAGAAGATAACACAAGATAGTAAAGCACTCCTTCGTAAACTGCTAACCTATAGAATAGATTAAGATCAATGCTCTACTTTGTCTTGTGAGATTATGACTTGGATGCAGCTTTATTAATCTCTGTTATTTGTGAGACAGTTATCTTGTAATAGTTTGTGATATGTGATGAACAATATGGTAGTGGTTGTCTCGATGGGGAATAATAATTTATTTTCTTGTATACATAAATATGTGTTCTGTTTATTAATTTGCCAACCAGATCGGAATTAAAATAAAATCAATTATTTATCAGCCTGTTTGGTTAAATTTATGTTTACCTTAAGTGGGCTTAGCCCACGTATAATTAGGCCAAAAGTTAATTTCATTCATAAATGAGGACTAAAAGGGCCGCAAACAATTTGCAGAACTTTTGGGATCGAACCAATAACAAATAGGCCTACCGAAAATAATTTTGGGCTATCTGAACAACGTTGGCCTGTGGGAACAATTTTGGGCTCGACCCAACAACAAATGAGCCAAATTCAATATGACGAAACAATTTGTCACAGTTGTCATGCCACATCGGATGCCACATCAGATTCTGTCCATTGTGGCAAAACAGTAGGATCCAATTTATGATGTTTCTGTTTGACGATTCGTAGACGTTATAATCTTAATGACCCTCCAAAATAAGGAACGTCACTTGTCACGATTTATGACACTCGACTAATGATGAAGGGTTTTCATCACTCCCGCATCATAAATCATGATTTATGATGGAAAAAACGTGTTTATGACATTTTTTGATTCGTATAGGTCGGAAGATTTCTTGTAGTGATATCCATATCTATATTTATTTCAAATACGAATTCGGAATGGGATCATAAAAATAAATTCCAATACATTCATTTTAACTACCACATTAAAAACATACGAGGATACGGATACCCATATTTTCGTTTTATCTAATGTGAATATTGAATAATTCAAATATCCACGTACCACATGTAGAACTTTAGGTTTAGGTGCTGATAAAGATTAAAGAGTTTATACGTAACTGAATCCCAGCTTGATAGATGTCTACCAACAACGGGTTTGCAAAGCGGCAGCAGTGCACGCCAGATATCTGGCTGCAGCAAACGGCCAGGAGTTAAGGATAGCACGAGAAAGGGGTGCCAACCAACCAAGGCCGGCACAGCAGCGAGGCTGCACGTGGCACCACCACGCCGCAACAATGAGGGCTCTCCCGACGATGGCCGGCCGCGGGGCGGTGGCCTGCGCCGCCGCGCCCGTCCCCAGGAGGTCGCTGCTCCTCTCCACCGCCGCCGCAGGTGCGGCGCTGCAGCTGAACGCGGAGCAGCTGGCCGGGACCCGGCCGTTGCGGCTCACCAGGAACGCGACCGGCGGCGCGGCGGCGAAGATCCGGGCCTCGGCGGACGCGGCGCAGGCGGCCACCTTCAGCGGCGCGGACGAGGCCGCGGCGTGGGCCAAGAAGGACAACCGGCGCTTCCTCCACGTCGTCTACCGCGTCGGCGACCTCGACAAGACAATCAAGTACTACTACATGTGTTTGCCCATCTCTTAAATTACCACAGGAGACTTAAGTCACAAAGGCATCAACGTTCTCCCGGCCTGGTCCTGAACACAATGCAGGTTCTACACTGAATGCCTGGGTATGAAGCTGCTGAGGAAGAGGGACATACCCGAGGAGAAGTACACCAACGCGTTCCTCGGGTACGGGCCCGAGGACTCGCATTTCGTCGTCGAGCTCACCTACAGTTAGTGCCTGATCTGCACTCGATCGTGCCTCTGCGTCCTTCCTAGTCCTTTCCAAGAAGGCAATAACACGATCTATTTGCAAGATTGAGGATGCTGATTGCGGATCCACACAATCTATTTGCAGATTACGGGGTCGACAAGTATGACATCGGCGCAGGTTTCGGCCACTTCGGCATTGGAGTCGACGATGTAATACATCAGCTGTTTAGATTTTGACAGTGAGCAGTCAGAAACAAAATGCTCTGTGTTCTGATTGTCCGTAGAACTTTGCTGAATCTTGATGATTGGATGAAACAGGTGGCCAAGACAGTTGAGCTCGTCAGAGCAAAGGGAGGCAAGGTGACCAGGGAGCCCGGGCCCGTCAAGGGCGGCACGACCGTGATCGCCTTCGTCGAGGACCCTAACGGCTACAAGTTTGAGATCCTTGAGAGGCCGGGCACTCCAGAGCCCTTGTGCCAGGTGATGCTCCGCGTCGGCGATCTCGACCGCGCCATAAGCTTCTACGAGAAGGTAGCCATTGGTCATGAAAATTCATCAACCAGCAGGCAGTAGTATAATGTACTGTCTATCCGATTGATTACTCACCGTTGTTGTCCTGCTTGCCCGTGATCACAGGCCTGTGGAATGGAGCTGTTACGGAAGAGAGATAACCCTGAGTACAAGGTGACCACTCTGATTCAGCTACTCAACTCACAGTGAATTCCATGACATGTATGTTCATTGGAGAAGTGGTTCTGCAGTACACGGTGGCCATGATGGGTTACGGCCCTGAAGAGAAGAACGCAGTGCTGGAGCTGACCTACAACTATGGCGTCACCGAGTACGAGAAGGGGAACGCATATGCGCAGGTATGTGATGTGGATTCCCTGTATTGCATTTCAGCAACTGTACTTGAAGCTGAAATCTGGACATCAACATGTACACTGCCCACAGATCGCCCTTGGCACCGACGATGTCTACAAGACCGCGGAGGTGGTGAAGCTGTTCGGAGGGAAGGTGGTGCGGGAGCCGGGGCCCTTGCCGGGGATCAACACCAAGATCACGTCCATCCTGGACCCTGATGGCTGGAAATCGGTATCAGCCCTCTTGTTCTGAACTTCTGATATATTCATCTCAAATAATCTGCCAGACTGATCAAACTCACGCTATTTCATCTCCTTTTGCGCAGGTGTTTGTTGATAACATTGACTTTGCCAAGGAGCTGGAGTAGCCATGAAGAGCGAAATGTTTTTGTTCCTCTTTGTTCATCGGCTCATAAGTCATATATAAGCACACGGTCTCCCCTCGCGGGGCGCTCTTAAGCCTTGCAAATAGATCGTTTCTGAACAATAAGAAACAGAGGATACTGAGACAGCGGTGGCCCCAATTGAGAAGATACCGAAGAATGCAAAGCTAAGGCTATTTAGTTCCTACAGGTCTCGACACTCTAATTTGTTGTAACATATATAGCGCATATGTCAAAGCGTGAATGATTAAATTGGGGCAGTTTTGTTTTGTTTTCAATTAAGAAACACACACGTGCATACTACACGAGAATATCAAACTAATGACACCACCACGTTCACGCACATATTCACACATAGGAGAGATTAGACAGCAAACCTTGACACTACTGAGAGTAACTCCAACAGCCTTGCCATCTCCCTCTCAAGCTAAAATTTGATAAGTCTATTAGGAAATCTCAATCCAACAGAATTGCTATCCATCCTATCTGATTTGCCCAGTGCTCCCCCGTACTCTCCAAACTTGGCAAGCAAGTTTGACTTGCCAAATGTGCAAAATGAAGTCTATTGTAGTACGAAATGGAGACTTAAAAAAGGAAACTCGCAAGACCTTGAGTGAAATTTTCACACCAGCGTCCATCAGATTCACAAACACGCATGTAACAAAACCCACACGTCTAGCTGGCATCCTGTGCACTATTCGGACACAAACAGGTCGTCGGCTAGGTTGAGGAGAGCCAAATATGTGGATTCGGGAGTGCAGAGGAGGCCGCTGCTCCTCTGCACAGCCACTGCAGATTGTAGCGTACTCACGGACTTACCCAGAAGCTACTGTACTAATGCAGCTCAACTCGATGCAAAACCACAAGTACCAGCACCCCTACCCCGTCGGGAATGCTTTGTTGCGAGGAGCAGCCGTTGCCCGTTGAGGCTGACCAGTAACACGAGCAGCACGGCAGGGAAGATGAGGGCCTCCAGGACACCAAGAAAACAAGCGACCACTCAGCTCCTACCACGGGCCATGGTCTGCAGTTTGCTGTGGCAAAGTTGGGGTACGGCCCTGAAGACGGGAATGGAGTGCTGCAGCTAACATACATATGCCTGTGCATACAATGTTGACCCCTTTGCACTACCAACCGGCAAGCAACTTAACTCCTGGGAGTTCACGCAGGTAAATCACCATTGGCACCGACAAAGCCTACAGAGCCCACCGTGGAACTGGAGTAGCAATGTCACAGTAACTGTTTTTGTTCTTTGTTCATTGGCTCGTGGGGGAACATCTGCATGTAAATGAGCCTGTACACCCTGCAAAAACATTGTCTCAACACTAAGAACAAATGTATGTGCTTTGCCAGCTCCAGATGTGGAGATACCAAAGAATACAAAGCTTAGACTAATAGTTCCACCAGAATGTTGTGCAAAGATTAGACTAGTGTTGTGCAGTTCAAAGCTGGAAGTTCTGGATTCTAGGATAGCGGACAAGCTTGTTTTGTAGACTGCAGAAACTAACAGAGATGGTTTCCTATAAAGTACACTTCAAATTCCTAAAATTCAAGAACGGAACAGCACTTGATACACCTATGACACAGGTAAACCAGCAACATAACCAATTGAAGAATGATATTATCAACACTAGATGGGAGGATGGACACCAAAATTTATCAGTATAAACATGTGAATTATCTAGGTTCACTTCAACAACTTGAACCAAGCACTACCATTAGGCACGTTAACAGCTCTTGGATAATTAATGTACAGTTCATAGTACATTATCATTTTAAGGAAATTCATATGACCATTGGCTACAAAATGGCCACAAGAAAACTGCAGCTGGAGAAATCAAGAGGTGTTATGACTTCCTCATAATGTTATAAGCAGCTCATACCATTCCTGGCATTCAAACAAATCACATGGAATAAACCACGTCAGTGCCAGCATGACATACGTTGATGTTTTGCCTCCTCTCGAACAGATTGTTGTGGACTGAGATGCAGGAACCTTTATCTTGAGCCCTTGTGCTGCAGTATGTAGCTCTTGAAAGTCGGATATAGTAACGGGGATGAATACACTTGATCATTTTTCGCATGCCTATCTATTTGTTGCGAGATAGGCAAACTGGTGAGAGCAGTTGAAACATGCTAACAAAATCACAAACTTCTAAGATACCTCTTCGTAATCTTTGCATAGTGTGATTTGGTATCAAACACATTGGAAGCTGCAGCCAATCCAAATTGGATATCAAGCCACTTTCTGCAAGTAAAATGACAGCACGATATGGTCAGAATAATATTACGGAATGGAATCCAAATCAAGTTACTTCTAATAGTGTGACAGATAGCAATACCAAATTGTCTTACAAGTTAAACAAGTTGTAAGTCGCAAGCCGGGTAGAACACACACTGTCCCTCTGTAGCTGGCCCCTAATTAAAATGAAAGCTATCCTGCTGAATCCCCAAGTTTTCTTTAAGCATGGAATACATGCATCATTACTATATTTGGAAAGGACCCTGAATCAACGAGCCCAGATGGATGAGGAGTTACAATGTATCCACTCGAGTAGAGCACAAAATAGATTGCTGACATTCCTAAGCAAGTTTCCATATTATCCACAGATGGAAAAGAATAATAATAAACCAGAACAGCTAACCGATGCTGAATTCATAACCAGCATCAACCAATATTTCTGGTTGGTAGTAATCACCTCAAGCAATACAGATGCCCCCATAAAAACCCGACAGCTATTTTCAGCAATGGCTTCATGCATCAAGAATAAAAGCATTGAAGTTTGTCCAAGATTCTTCCATGAAACCACATCAGGCAGCCTACAATAGCAGATATACAGGTCATTAAGAAATTCAGGAAGAATATGAACACGAGTGACCAAAATGGTACAACCAAAGTAAGTTAAGACTATTAGCATTAATCTTGTTACTGGAGAGTTGTATCCAGGTTCAGCTAGTGTCTAGGTCCATTCATATTAGTGCTAGCTAGATTCTAGCTTGTAGTTAAAGAGAATAATATGCAGATCATATGGGCATTGACTGCATTAATTAGGAGGATATCATGGGCCGGTGTGCAGCCATGTATTGGCTATATATATGTGAGAAAACGATGAGGGCTAGTGTGGCCTGTGTTAATAAAATACTTGTGTGTTGCTGTGTCCTTACAGTGTGCCACCGGAGAAGAAATTCTAATTTCTTTGTAATAAACACCTAGAGAGAGGGAGTAGATTTCTAACAAAGATGTCCAAAATTATAAATCCTATTTCCATCTTGCACTTAGACCAAGAAAGCACTCAAGGCAAAAAAAAAAAGACTAGATTACCACTAATTATTATCTCTGAGCAAATCTTAAATGTATGCATAAAAACAATGCAAAGTAAGGGCAGTAATTATTGAGGTATACAAGAACCAACACATATTTTTCATGGGAAAGTAGAAGCCTTATGCTTATGAACAAAATCTTTCAAGATGCACACCTTATAATTTGAATGGTGGAAGTAGAACAATCAAACCAAGCAAGCATGGTTCAACAGACAAAGAACAGAAAACAATTTTGAAACAGGAAAATAATCATGTAGAAGTTTTAAAAAGAACTTATAAAAAGTGGGCTCCTTTTATGCTTTGACCATTATCTATAGGCAATCCCGAAATAGGAAAAGGACAGTTTTGGAATAAGAAAATAAACATGTAGCAGCTTTCCAATAAAATATATATGAAAAAACAAAAATAAAAAGCTCCGCCTGTCACAAACTATGTTCCTTTTGTGTATTAGAACATCATACTTAAAAGGTTTGTCTGTCACAAACTACATTCCTTTTGTGTTTCTGGCCAATAATTTTATACTTAATCCAGCACATTGCAGACTAAGTTGTTACCATGCCAATAAAGTTCCAGGAAAATTGGTTGTCTGGTTGGTGAACAAAATCATCACTTAAAGTTTGCCAATAAGAATTCGAATTATTAAATCAGGGTTTACATAGGTTTTAGTCCATTGAAGCCAAAATTACTAGAAAAAAAGGTGTGATTTCTTTTTACATTTGCTCCTAAGTTCATTGTCTTCCTAAATAAAGTACCATGAAAAAAGCAGTTCAAAATAAGTGGTTGTTTAATACTAGCCAAGGCCAAGTATAAATGCTAAAACCTTAGTGTAATACTAGCAGCAATAACTGCTTACAGTCCATTTCAGTAATGTGAAAATTTGGACAGAACTGGAAGGGTCAGGTCAACAAACCATCTCCAAAAGATTATCCATGTTTTAGCAAGATTAGCAAGAAAATGAACTTAGCAAAAATGGAATTGTACCAATTTTGTGTATGAAAGCAAATAGAGGCTAAAGCTGGTCAAGCTACAAAATTTCCGTAAACTATATGGCTTGCGAGCCTTTAAACTTCAAAATTTCCATTCAGTACAAGGGTGGCTTTCCAGAAGATATCCAGATGCATATATTAGGCACAACAAACCTTTTCTTCACTAATTGGAAACCACCTAATTGTAACAGGAAATATTTTTTACATATAACAACAAACCTTTTCTACAACATAGCAGTTTAAAAAAGGGGGTTGTTTAGCATTAACCAAGTTTTGCCATGCTGAAATCTTATTGTAACATTACCAGTAATTATAGGCCAGCACATTGTTCACGATGAATTAAGTTTTGGCAAGAAAACAAAACTGAGTGAAAACAAAAAAGGGAATGTCACAAAATTTGGAAAGTATTGAATGGAGGGTAAGTGCAGTCAGGCAACATTTAAATCAAAAGATATCGATCATATCATTGAAATTCCAGCACATCACGTATCAAGGTGATATGCATCCGAGTTTTACGATTTGATCCTATAACTTTCACTGTCATGATTTAGGAACATCTCAAACAATTTTAAGTTGTTCTAGGCCACATCAGTTGATCTGCATGTCATTTGGCTGATATGTGCCCGTCTAATATATAGCACTATGTCATACAGATCTATTTCGTTTCCGATACCTAAACATCAACTGGTAACTTGGTAAGATTATACTCCCCCGTTCCAAATTGTAGGTCATTTTAGCTTTTTTAGGTTCATGGATATTATTATGCATCTAGATATAGTGTATGTCTAGGTGCATGATAATATCTATGAACCTAGAAAAGTCAAAACGACCTACAATTTGGAACGGAGGAAGTACCAACTTGACAGCTAGGAAGTATATACATTTTTAAAAGGCAAAAAACAAAATCTTTGAGCTGTAAACACGTTACAACCTCTTAGTTTCCCTTCTTTTTCAAGAGAAATCTATTGGGAACATCTTTAGAACAAAAAAAAAAGGGAAACTTTGACTAGATATGGTGAATACTCTACATCACCACATGTTCCACATCATAGCAGTTCCAAATAGGTGATTGTTTGGCAGTCATGCTTACCATGATAAAACTTGAGCTATAAACAGATGGTGTAGCTATCCTAGGTACACACTCACCAATTAGCCTGATTGGGCTACAACCAACATCATAAGTGATAATCTTGTGTGCATTTTTGTGTCCTAAAACAATTATTTAAATATGGCCTATTTATAAGGTCCACTCTACTTCTTTTCAGTTTCATTTGGAAGATTTGGCATCTTAACCTATTTGTTTTTATTCAGCATTCTACAATTGATTTTGGATTGTAAGATTTGATATCTTGGCCTAGATCAATCACAGGATTGTTTTGGAACATATTTTTATCTGATATCGCTGATAGTTGTTCAGTGCACCATCAATCATTGTAATAATCATTATAACCTAGCCTGCAAGCATCAACAAACTACCAGGATGCAACATTAAGACAAATCCTTAACTATATGGGGAGAATATTCAACTGTAAAACCAAACATGCCACATGTAAGTGGGGAAAACACCAATACAACCATGAACCATCGGTAAATACACTCAAGATGCAAGACATAGTAGCACCGAAGGTAATCTCACCAACCGTTTACTAAATGATCCAAAGGTCAAATGCAGTTAGAGGGCCCTGGACTGTAACTTCCATGAGTGTGTGGGTCAATGGATCCATGTGTTTTTGAGATTGTCGCATTTTTTCTTGGAGCATCAACACGGCCAAGTGGTGCGGATTGCAGTAATGCATTATCCGGGCTAGCAGCCACTCTCTGCAATTGAAAATGGGGGACATTATTACCAATATAATATGTAAATCAGACTTTAGGCCTAACAGGTATTAAAATGTAGAGAGCTATGAAGAAAATGAAACGGTTCTTAATTCATATAGCACTTAAATATGTACAAGCAAAAAACCAAACATATGCTATAACTTGGCCGAGAGGTGAGCACGCTCCATTTTTAGAGTTGAACCACTCAACTCTGTCGCCCTCTCTCAAAAGTGCCTCATGCACACAACTCATGGAGATTCACTCACAAAGTCCTTCCTGTATTGTTCTCTCCCAAAAATGGTTATGAGCAAGCACAAATCACACATGCATTTGCAGCTACATTTTTCTCTGCCTTTTCTATTCTCAATACCACGGTACAAAACTAGGTGGCAAACTCACGACTCAACTAGCATATGCATTAACTACAGGCTCAGCTACTAACATCACTAACATGTGCACCATGCGCAAGCAGATATACCCATCCTACATGTGGGGTTTAACAGACCTTTTATCCACTCCAACTAAACTCTGGTACACAGTACAGGCCACTTATGTGTGCTTAGATAATTCCAGAGCACTGCACTCCAGCGTGCACTACCACATGCTCACCATGCAACATTTTTAAACTCCTACACATGACAAGTGCATAGTCGCATACATACATACATGACTAAGTACATCAAGATTTTATCCAAGACACGTTAAGTAAACTTGTCTTACCAATCTATCAGGATGCAGATTATTTGAACGGCTATTTTCAGCACTGGACTTGAATTGCATTCTGATTGCCGGGCGTTGCTCTGCATCAAGCAGACCTGCAGCTTCAACCGGGCGTGCAACACTAACTGGAAAAGGTATAATGTCATAAACATGCAACTGTAAACTGCAATTCTATAGAAGTTACAACAAAGAAGTTTATTATCATGACAAAAAATTCCAACGACACTAAACAGAACAACTATGCAAAACAATTTAAATCAGCAAGCACAATGCACTGCATATCAAGAAAGGAAACAACTATAAAAAAAAAGCACAACTATTTTGATACTAAATATAAAATGTGTGCGATCTGCTACCTTGGTGCTTGTCCACGTTCGTTGCAACTGGACGGCTGCTTGCCCCTGCATCTTGCTGCCATTGGTGCGAGAAAAATCAGCAAAGGTGCTGAAACATAATTCACACATATAACAATTGGGAAAAATAAGTTCAGTTCATTGGTTGCATCAAATCATATTAAAAGGTATTACCTTATGAAAACCCCAGCATATTGCAAAGAAAATTGAAATACTAAACAAAGTTATAGCTCCAGAAACAAGTACTCACAGAGCATCCTTGTTGAGCCTTCGCCTTCTGGGATTGCTTACACTTTAACAAAGTCCAGTCGTAGACATAATCAAACTGATAACCTGGAGAAGGCCAAACAATAAACAAGTTATCAAGAAAAATTATGGAAGTCATGATTAGAGATTACACACTATAATTCCAAATGGTATACCTTCACGGTCAAACAAATCCCGAAAGAGACGTCTCAAGAAACTATAATCAGGCCGCTGATCAAATGTCAGAGAATGGCAATAGTGGAAATAGGAAGCGAATTCCACAGGATGGGATTTACATAGAGCCTGTAACAAAAACCCATGAGTAATCTTCCCATCAATGATAAGTAAACATTCATAAATGTAAAACATGTTACTCAAACAACCTCAATAGGAGTTGAAAGCTTCTTCTCACTTATTTTGTCATACTTCTGTTTTTTTGTGGCTGCTTTCAAGCCCTGCCAGGGGAGACTGGACACAACAAATATTTAGTTGCACCAGATCCATTAATGTTTCATACACAAGCACAAGGATACATCAAAATCAAGATCAAAGATTATTGGCATATTTGACCAGTCGTTTTCAGAGGAATAGATTGATGTAAGTCAATGTACTACTTATTTAGGCTTCAGGAATAACATGTAACACTATACTCCCTCTGTCCCTTTTTATCTGTCTCTAGAAAACCGTGTTTCCCTCACAAACCCGCTTCCCGAGCGACAAATAATAAGGGACGGAGGGAGTATGTCTAAAAAGTTGCAGAAACACATGGTTTTCAGTAATGACCACTACACATGCAGCATTATTCTGGGACAATGGTAAGATAAAAAAAATACTGTAGAGAGATCATTAACACAAGTCATACCTTCCTCTGAGGAAATACAGAAGAACATATCCAATGGATTCCAAATCATCTCTACGGCTTTGCTCTGGTAACAAAAAGTAAGTGAATTAGCCAAAGGAAAACTCTAATAAACATGCCCATAATTTTGTTCAGTAATCTATGAAACGGGTGCCATTGTAGTGTTATAGTATACATCTGTGCAATAAAAGCATTCAAGATAGTGACACCAAGATATAAATACCAAATAGACTGGCCATATTACCCACCAATCCCAAGATGAGTGTTGCGACTTGCGTAACGAGCTGTGCCTGTCAAGTTTTTATTTTCTCTGCAAAAACAAACATGTACGTTAACTAGGATAAACATGTACTACCACAATTGTGAAAAGGAATAAAAATACAGAGAAAAAAAGAAAATGATAGTTCAGGGAGTAATGTGCAATTCACAGTCATGGGCTCACCTATAAGGTATATGGCGGTTGGTAGTTGAGTCACGATATCGCTTTGCAAGCCCGAAGTCAATGACATAAACCTGAGATAAGTCACGTATAATCACGATAAATATTCATGGTATAATGTAAGTGTCACTAGCCAATTTAGTACAAACCTGGTTAGCTTTTCTACCAAGGCCCATGAGGAAGTTATCAGGCTTGATATCTCTGTGCAGATAGCCTTTAGAATGCATAAATTCTATTCTTGTTATCTGCAAACGTAAATGAAAAATATCAGCTCAAACCAACCAACTACGACATGGGTATACAAAGACATGATATTAAGGTTAAATTAAGGAACAAAACACACAAGGACAAACAAAAGTGCATGCCAACAGGTTTCACTGTTTTGCTCATGTGCCATCCCAAACTAGCTATTTGTGTGTAATCCACTTGAATTTGAGTGTATGCCATGATGATTCATAAACTACAAGTACTACAAGTAAATCTGGATTTTGCTACTAAGAACAAGAAGATAATTTGAGTTTTACCACTATGCTATATGCTTCATGAAGTACCTTGGTCAAGAAGTATGGTCATGTCATTGCATATGTCACTATATTGCTAGAAGGTACTTGGCTGTCCTATAAGTTATCTCTAGGTGCCAATGGGAAGTAGATGAGTTGTTATATGTAAATTTATTTGTAAGTTGCATGTACCCACTACCTTATGAATAGAACTTGATGTTCCAATCATAAATCTTGGTCTACCTACCAGCACCTTGGAGTGGTTCCTCCAATTTAGTGTGCTGCATCATGTCACTGGTGCACACAAACAAAGGCAATTGAGAAGCCAGTGGACCACACACAAGTACCAGTGGCATAAGCATGAATAGCAAATTTAGGATGTGGTGTGAGTGTGGACCAAAAGAATCATGAACAAGCACCACTGAGAAATAAACTTAAGTGGTTGGCAGGTTTCACAACTTCATCACCATTAGCAAATAAAAATACAGTATTATTACCATCTGATCTGCTAGCATCAAGACCGTCTTCAGTGAGAATCTCCGGCCACAATAAACAAGAAGATCTTCAAGGCTTGGTCCGAGCAAATCAATAACAAGAATATTTTCATCACCATCAATGCCGCACCATTTGATGTTTGCAATACCAGCTACATGGAGTAAAAAATAGCAACAGTTACAACACATATAAATGCTACCACCTTCACTCATATATTTGAGAACGGAGGGAGTATAACAATAAATGAAGTTAAATTTGTTTGTAGCACATACTCCCTCCCTGAAGAGCATTGTACAGTTTAGCCTCATATAGCAACTGTGGATGATTAGTTTTACTGCTTTCCTGTACATAGCAATAAAGGAAAGATAAATTCCCAAAGAAGGATGGCAAAAATACATTTACACAACATAAATTAACTTATAATTTGAGAAGTAAAAACTCCCATCGGCTGCAACTTCATTAAATAACTACTCACCCAGTCATAATAGATGTCATTTTACAGGCATGGTTTGTGATTCATTTTTATTTTCTGAGGAAATTGTTTGCACATAATTCTTATATTCATTGCTTGTTAATGAGAGATGAATTAAGTCGCATACAGTTAACAGGACAGATTCTCCCTGGAAAACTGAAGTGTTAACTCCATCTTTGTTTTAAGTAGGGCGGCAATGTCACTCACCAAATGTCATGGCAGGAGGTAGGTGATAAGGGGCCTTCACATTAATGGGTTCGAGAACAACAAAGAAAGAATTAGGTCCGCAGTTGGTTCTATGCCTGGCTGGAGCACCACAAACCCATCTATTTAAATCAAATGAAGCTAACTTACAAATTCTAGGTACTACTACTGCAGAAATAGAATGGTGTCCTAAGACAAAGAACAAATACTTAGCAGTGCAGGAGCAGAGACATGAATGAATAGCATGCACAACCCTGAAAAGGTAAGAAAAGGTTTGACATAATAAGATGTCATGGAGCACCAACTTAACAAAACCCCCCAAAAGAAAATTAAAACTTGTATGTAATGCATTATCCACACCTCACGACAACTCTACAAGCAAAAATGCACAAGATTTTAACTAAATAAAGAAATCAAGGATAAAAAAAAACTACATCCATATTTTAGGGAGCAAATTTCCCTGACTATATAGTCACGTGGCTGGTGGTTCTGCCAAGCTAATCCCCATGATATTGCACACCAATATTGGAATGTTTGGCAAATAATATTCTGACGGTCTAGAGCTGCTCCCTAGCATATAATGTCAAATCACTGTCTACTTTAAAAAGTTAACACTCCAGTTAGTATTAACGATAGATATCCCACCGTGCAACATATCACTTTCCTGTTTCGCAGTCCCATGCTTCAATGCAAGGCACCAAGCATCAAAGATGGTCATAATCCATTGATATGAACTAGAATAAGAGACTGAATAGAGCCAAAAAAAGATTCATGACATCAAAACACAGGATCTTTTACCTTGCATTGTTCCCATCTATGAGCCTAAGGTAATGGAAAATTTGAAACTACAGGACCTTACACAACACTGAAACAATATGCACCTCAAAAACACTGCTCCTTTTAGTAGGAACACTTAAATTGCACCAAACCCATGATCACTGACGATTTTACGTGCAGCATCGTACAAAAGGGAAATAAAAGTTTTTAAATTCATTACACCACACCTTATGACAACTCTACAAGTAACGATGCACAGGATTTTAACAATATACAGAAATCAAGGATACAAAAAAACCGCATCAATTGATATTATCGGGAGTAAATTTCCCAGGCTAGACAGACACATGGCTGATTGTTCTGCCAGGCCAGACAGTCACATGATTGCACACAAATAATGGAATGTTTAGTGATTAGTCTAAATACTTCTCATGGTCCAAAGCTGCTTCCTATCATATAATTGTCAAATCACTGTCTACTTAAAAGTTATCTGTTCGGGGATAAAAAAAATTATGTTCCAGCTCTTATTAATGACAACTACTCCTCCGTGCAACATAGCACTTTCCTATCCCATAGCACCATGCTTCAATGCAAGGCGCCAGGCATCGCAATAGTAATAATCCATTGATATGAACAAGCATAAAAGAAACTGGATAGAGCCAAAATAAAAGATTCATATCATCAAAATACAAGGTCTTTCACCACAAAGGTCTCAAAAAGAAAAGGATCTTTTACCAGGAATTGTTCCCATCTATGAGGCTAAGGTAACGGAAAAGTAGCATTGTGGTGGCAGGAAAATTATTTGAAACTACAATAGCCGTTGGAAAATTTGAAACCACGATATACATTACAGAGCACTGAACCATCACACACCTCCAAAGCATTGATCCTTTTAGCTAAAACAACTCATAATCATGTACAACCCATGATCACAGAGGATTTGACGTCCAACCTAGTGTACTTAGCTTCATCAAATTCACAGTTCCCACAATACCAGCGGACAGCAACACATACGTGTGTTGCCCAGTTCTAATACTTCCAATCTCTAAAAGCAAATTAACTCAAAACTTATAAAAGTCGGACTGCGCAAGCATGCCCAACATGCCGCAAGCAAGCCTATGGAACCAACAGCTGTGGGGCGCCCAAATGTCAAATCCGCATTACAGAATTATCAAGCTCCACCACACAACCTATCGCCGAACCTATAGCGCATCCCGCAACAGGTGGCACCGTAGGCCGCGGAATTCTGAACGAATCCCAACAAAATCGAACGAACGCGGGGGAGGACTGAGGAGGATGTGCTCACGATTTTGACGGCCACGATCTCGTAAGTGTCGACGTGCGTCGCTGGAGACAGAGGGAGGACAACAACGAACGACACAGCACAAAATCCTCGTCAGATCCAGCATACCAAGCGAATCGAACAAAGGAGGGGCAAGGGATCGGGAACGAACCGAGGTAGATCTCGCCGAAGGAGCCGCTCCCAATCTTGCGGCCGAGCTTGTACTTGCTGCCGACGATCCGATCCATCTCCTCCTCCGCCTCCTCCTGGTCCTCTCTCTCAGCTCACCCTCCGGTCCGAGCCGCGTCGGCGGGTGGAAGGAAGGGGAACGGGGATAGACTAGGGTTTGGACTGCTGCGACGAAATGGGGAAGCAAGAGGAAAGAGGAGAGAGGCAAAGAGGTCGGAAAGGATTAGATTTGCAGGTCTCCTCGAGTCCTCCGGGTAACGGAACCGTTGTTGGAAAGAAAGGCTGACAACCTTTAGATAACGTCCATAATTTTTTTTAAAAAGTGATTTACGTGATTTTATAGGACTTTTAAATTGTTGTATAGAGATTTTTAAATTCCTTTAGCCGTGCGTGCTTTTGGAGGGAAGGATTGGAATTAGAGATGGCAACGGCACAAACCTCTGGATTTTGCCATCCCAAATCAGGCTCACGAATATAAAATCCGCTCGGTAAAAACTCGTGACGGATCACAGGTTTAATTTTATGCCAAGCACATACCACGGTTATAAAGCAAGAAAAAAATAATTGTCATACATACATATATATTCACAATTTAATATATATCCATACAACATTTATATAAATCACGGAAATATAGGAAGACAGTACATAAGAGCTATTCAAACATAATATCACATGTTAACAAAGCACTTCGTTAATAAATCAATGTCATAAATGCATAGTACAGATCTTAATAGATCAGCTAACAATTCAACTCATCATAGGAATTAGCACATACATATAAGAGTTGGACCTTGGCCATCAAAATTGATGTGTGGGCTAAAGACGTGGGCTTATTTGGTGGTATATATGGTAGGTTATAAAAAAACCCATGGGTTCACGGGTTCGGATTTTGTGTTCCCAAATCTATGTCAGCAAACCCGATGGGTCTGACAGAAAAATTGATCCACACCTATGCCCTAGTGGAGTAAAAATTCATAAGGTTGTGGGTTTCGGGCACCCATTGCCATCCATTGGGATCTATAAGCATAATAACAATGGGACTATAATTTTTTATTGTGGCTTTCTTGGCTTTTATTACTATTTTAAACTGAATCGGAGGCTCAAATGGAGACCCAGAAAATTCAGATCCAAAGCCATGGAATAAACTCACCATCCACTACATGGAGCCTATGTGCAATGTTTTCGAAACTATCCACTACATCAAAAAAAAAGATCAAACGGCCGATGCCTCTACGTCATGTTCCAATATAGGAAGGATATGTAGATTCTGTAAACAGTATAGCAAACATATTAATCTCAACCATATATATAGTCTATGTATAAATATATCATGTGGATGTCACATAATGACATAATTAAGCATTAGGCATTCAGCTAATAAAACACTTGCTTTTTCCAAACTTCTTGACAGGAAGTCACTAGCCAGCAAGAAAAGTTATAAGATTTGAGTGAGAAATATGTTATAAATATGATGTGCAATATGGTCTGCTTGTACAGCCTTGCACATAGTAGTGTTAAACTAGAACTGAACCATGCAAAGAGAATTCATCAAACACTCAAGAATATCACATAATGATTGCTACTCACTTCTCAGTGAAACAAGAAGTTATATACTAGAACAAATCAAATTCTATGGCCAAGAAAACACTTATCATCAAATCCTTTATGTCCTCTTTCTATCAATTGATTGAATGTATCTAGTAGCACTCAAGAAGACAGTATTTAAATGAGACATTGCTAGTCAGCGACATAATGGAAAAGTATTGGCTCCAATATTTGCTACCGCAATATCGCACAAATGCATCAAGGAGTATATGGCATTCAATGTTCTATCAATTATAACAATCATTCAGTTAGCATTTCTATCCGTTCTAGCAATATCACAATCAGCCAGCATTTCTATAGCATTTCTATATATGCCCTGGGTAGTAGTAGTTCATCAAAATATATAGGCCAATTTGTGGCTTGATTATCTGTTGATTTTCACGAGAATGCGTATGCAGTTGGATAAGCTGATTTTTAACTCATAATCGCAGTGATGTGGTGAGTGAGAGCACCAATTAGTCAGGTAAAGGAGAGTTGTGAACTCAGTACGCACAAACACATTTTGATCTCAGTGAGTTGAGTGGCAGAGTAGCAAATAGATTTCCAATGGTTTTGGTCCAAACAGGATGTAACATTACTGGACTCACCACCCACCCAAGTAGCATTTTTTATTCCGACCCGTAAAAAGATATGGGCCTCTAATTTACACTGGTTTTAGATTTAAACCGGACTTCCAAATATGACCTACTCACTCCGTCCTGAAGGCATTCTAAAAATTTAGGACATATAAGCAGGAGTAGCAGAAGACGCATTTACCACTGAGTTAATGACAATTGCAGATAATAAGGAATTTATTTTTAATAATAATCCACCAATCAACCCCTTACCCAGAAAAAATTAAATGAGCAATCATTCAAATATGTCTATAATGCCTTGTATTTGAGGATAAATTTGGAACACTTGAATGCCTCGTATTACATGACGGAGGGAGTAAAGCTAGGATCCTACCACCACATTTGAGCTTCCGACCGCCCCTGCATTTGGCCGACCGTCATTGAGATCCCACGCGTTCTTCGATCTCGCTTTCAGGGCAGCAGGTCGAGCTCTAGGGTGTGTTTGGTTGGGCTGTGGCTTTTGGAAAAGCTGCTGTGAGCTGTGGGCTGTGGAAAAGCAGCTGTGAGAAAGCAGCTGTGGGAAAAGCAGAAGACCGTTTGGTTAGAGGAGCTGTGAAACTGTAGGCTGTGTAAGAAATACCTGTAATGCCCCTAAAGGTCTGTGAGTGTGTTTATATGCAAATTGCTCGTAACAAAATAATGCGTTCACTAATTCAAATGTAAACCACTATTTTAGGAAGAAACAAAAAATAAATTTTAAATGTTTTTCATCCATTAAAGTAATTGGTCCACGTAAATAGAACTATATCGATCAAAAAGTTCTATACAAGGATGCCAACCCTCAACATTACTCTCCTCCTCTCGCACTAACCAAAGCATCAACTATCCTAGTACCTGACAACATAAAATAATTGAATTAGTATAAATAATTATGGTGCTTTTAATACTTCCATATATTCATAAGTTCTCTATTGCATTTTGTGATCTAAAAGTAGAGGCTCAATATGTTTATGTGTAAAAAGCATATTACTTGTAACCTGAGTATCGGTCACTAAAAAACTTATAAGTCGTTAGGTATTAGACTATAATTGAGTTTATTACATCTATCAGCAACTCTCTCTCTCCATTCTGAAAAGTTCATACCTTATATGCATACCGGTATTATAAATTTTTTTTTACATCTATCAGTAACTATGAATTCATCTATAAGCATACCAGTATTATAAAAAAAAAGTGTTACAAATTAAAAAAAAATTCATACCTTATATGCTCCTGGTCATTCACCAGGAGCAGGACAGGAACCGGCGATGGGGGGCGCCGGCGATGGGGGGCCCTCCCAAGGGGGCGGCGGACGGCCGGGGGCCACTCAAGGGCGGCGGCGGCGGGCGGTGAAGGGGGCGGCGGACGGCCGGCGGGCGGTGAAGGGCGCCGGCGGCGGGCGGTCAAGGGGCGGCGGCGGGCGGTGGGGCCGGTGGTGGCGGGTGGTCAACCTGGCGGCGGCGATGGGGGCTCCAGGGAGGCGGCGGCCGTCGGGGGCGATGGGGCGGCGGCGCGAGCCGTCGGGGCGATGGGGGCGGCGGCGCGAGGCCCGCCGGCCAGGGGCGGCAGCGCGAGGCCCGCTGGCGGCCAGGGGAGGCGGACGGCCGGCCGGCGGCAAGGGGAGGAAGCCCGGCGGCCAGGGGAGGCGAGAGGCGAGATGCGTTGTGTGCGTGCGGGAGAGAAAAATTAGATGAAAGGGTACATCATAACCAGTGGCAGGTGGGTAATTTTTTACCCCAAAAGCACTTGAAAGCGGGGGGAAGGTGCTTTTGATTTTATACTAGAGAAAAAGTAGCTTTTGGGCAAAAGCACGTAGAGCTTTTGGGCCCTTTGGTTGGCTTTTGGCTTTTGCAAAAGCAAAAGCAGGTTGGAAAGTCCAACCAAAGGGAGCCCTAGTAAGCCAAAGGAAGGAATGAGAATGTGCCACGGGAGGGTTGTAAGACGGAATCAAAGAGACAGGGCAATGATTGATCATGAATTAACCAAGTATATTCATATATTTGATGGGAGTATGCCAATATACAAGTATACATATTCTTTTTGGAAAAAAATAATACAGAGAACCGTGAACACAAAAAAAAATAAGAATCATCAAATGAAGTCTCAATCCATCTCAGTAAAAAAAAAGTAATAATAGTAACAGGCCATCGAAAGGCCCTTTTCCTCTTGTGTCGAGTTGATCAGTGCTGGGGCAGGTCGCACTCGACCGGCTTCTGGCCATTGACCCACCGCTTGTAGTCGACGCAGTAGTCGTAGATCCTGTAGGTGCCCTGCACCCACTGCATCTGCCCCAGCTCCGCGGGGCTCAGCTGGCACGCCCCGTTGTACGGCGTGGCGGCGGCGGCCGGGCAGCCGGTGGCGCAGCCGCCGCCGTACCCGCCGGAGCCGCACTCGCAGATGTTGAGGTGGATGTTGTCGTAGTTGGCGACGAAGGGCGCCTTGGACCAGTCGGTCTTGACGCGGCCGCCCTGCGTGGCCCAGTCCTCCGCCGCCCAGATGCTGGAGTAGGCGAACATCGGCCGGCTCGTCGGGAACGACACGCCGTGGCTCGCCTGGTAGTTGCGGAACACCCGGATGGGGACGCTGTCCACGTACCACCTGGCAAATATATGCATTGATCGATATATCAATGGATCTCAGTTTCTGTTCGTCGTCGTCGTCGCAGCCGCTGATGTCTATGCTGTGTTTGAGTTCATGTAATGATGGGAAGGGAGATACAGGAACTCAGGAAGTGGGATTTGATGATGATGATACTTACACGATCATGCAGGGGCTCCATGAGATGGTGTAGTTGTGGTAGCCGGTGGTGGGGTCGAACCAGGGCTTGAACTGCATCTCCTTGTTGCCGACGCCGTCGGCGTAGATGTTGGTGTGGAAGGTGTAGGGCTGCCCGGTCTCGTTGCCCAGGAACTCGAAGTCGATCTCGTCGTGGTTGTCGCCGACGGAGGATGCCTGGAGGAATGCAGATCATGTCATATTGGTGGTATCAGAATGAAGCAGGATGTTGCATTGACACGAGATGAAGCAGGCAGGAAGGCAGACTAGTAATTAGAGCAATCGTACGTAGTATGTCGTGACAGTGCCGGCCGAGTCGCCAGGGACGAGCTGGATGAGTGTTGACACGGTCCCGTAGATGAACTGCTTCTTTGTCCGGAGCATGCAGCCTGCAGGCCGGCAGGCCGTACGTAGCATAAGAATCATCGCGTGGTCATAGTCAGAGAGTATATTTCCATCTCATCGATCAAGACGATGGATGGGGATGGGATGATGCGGATAATCAACTAAGATGGGAGCGAGATAAAATTCAAGAACCGATAAGGCGATCAACGGATTCAGCACAGTACCTGAGTTTTTGCTGACCAGCGACATGGAGAGGCCGTTGCCGTCGCTGGTGAACCTCGCGTTCTGGGGTTCCCATGGGATGTCGCAATCGTCCCGGAAGTTGGCGGTGGCGAGGCCGGCCACCGCCGCGGCGACCGCGACCAGGAGGAGAGCCCTCGAGCCCTCCATCTTCTTCTTGCCGAAAGACAATGCGAGCCTGCTCCTCTACTTGGAAATGTTCTCAAACCGTTGAATGGCTGCTTGTATGCTTCTAGGCTTGATGACAAACAGACATACATACACCTGCTTATATACTAATAGTATGTCTGTCGTCCTAATGGTTTCCAGGGTTTCCAGTCAACAGAGAGTTGTTGGTACGCATGTCAGGGTGATAGGAAATTATTGTTTGTTATCATCTGCAGGCTGCACGTAGTGCTGCCAGCTTGTGATGTGATCTAGTTATTAGTAGTAGCTTGCTCCGGCAGCTGTCTCTGGTTTTTGACACGGTTAGTTCTCGGCCACAACGTTGCATACCGTGTAGCTGTCAAGGAAGGAGAGATGCACCTACGTGTTGCCTCGGTTCCAAATTGTAAGGGATCACCTGGAACCACCAAGGTCCGATCTGTACCAATTGTCAACTTCTCCATGTACATGACGAAGAACAGGTCTCGGGAATGATTATTGTATTGTCTGGTCAAATATGCCCTCGTTCAGATTATATTCTTGGCTGGTTCAACTGAGACATATAAATCTCCTGCCAATTTTGTTCCAGCTCTGGACTGAGGACTTGCAGATGTATTGTGTCGTGGGCACCATGTTGGCTCGTAAAATTGACGGTCGACCGTACCATCGCTACATATAGGAAGGATTAAGCAAGTTTAAGCTCCTACGTAAAGTGCCTAATCTCTTTGAATTTTCAATTCATGCCTGATTTGAACGAAAATTACCCACCAAACCACCTACTATCAAACCATAACAGCCAATTACAAGTTTACAACTCCACTCCAAGCGAACCGAGCATAGCTCAGCTGGTAAGATTTCTTATGGTGTAACCTACTTGGCAGGGTTTGAATTTTCGACTCGGCACTAGTGCTTGCTATTTTCTAAATTTAATTTAGGATTTAACCGGTATTATTCTTTCAATGGTAGGCGCCAGTGATGACTTCACTAGTAGAGAAACGACTTTCCATCCTGCTACATATGTCTCAGTCGTTTTTAGACCTAGGACTAAAAGAGCTTTAGTCCCAGGTCAAACGGCCACCACCGACAGCCACCTCCGATGGGAGCTCTAGTTCCGGTTATAATGACTAGAAACAACTAGAAACGCCCGCGCTATAAAAATCCCCTTCTTCCTCGCCGAGGCCGAGCCACTCATCAAACCGAGAGCTCGGGCTCCTTCTCCATGGCAAGGCTTCAAGCTTAGGGAGGTGCTGCCCAATTTTTTCTTCAATTTGTTGGGGATTTCACTTTAGTCTGTAAAGATTAGCTACTTCATCCTCCTTCATTTATTATTATTATGCTTTGTTTTATGCTTTAGCGATAGAGAAAATAAGTTTTTTTAGAACAAGGGAGAATGGAGAGGATTTTTTATTCATACATGTTTTTGAGCTAGAATTTGATGGATAGTTTGCTTGTTATATATGATTCATATTAGATAAATATCTTGATCAATATTAGGTACGGGGAAAATAGAGTAAATGTGTTTTTAACATTTAGTCATTACAATAAAATAGAGGTAAATAAATTGTAGGTGCAAGAAATAGAATTTGATCATTGCTACAATTTTTTAGATAGTTTTCATGTTAAATTAGAGTGACATGAAAATTACACCAGTCAACTTAACATGAAAACTACACCAGTCAACTTAATGCTAGAATTGTGGAACATAACAACAAAGATACACTAAAGACTACAGATGCTCCATAGTGGACTTCACGGAGTCAAGAATCCTGAAATAATGGTAGAACAGAAGAACTTCGAGTCCAAAAAATCTAGCTAAATATCATAAAAAAATCTTGATATAGTTTTCCAAATGTCGTTTGGAGCCACATTTTCATAATAGAAGTATATAGCCCAATAGCCTGTTCAGGCAGATATTTGTTTACTGAGCTTGACCCATTGGTTTTTGGTTGGTTTTGGCTTGCCAAAATGGGCCCTGCTCAGTGAACAGGTCTTTTGCTTGTACAGGCTATTGTGCCACCATACTTATATTATGAAAATATGGCACTTGCTCCAAAATACGTTTGGACACTTATTTCAAGACTCCTTTATGATATTCAACCAGAGTACGTGAACTCGAAGATCTTTTGTTCTACCATTATTTTTTTGTGCTGGAGGAGCGGAGGTGACTCTCCCTAGACTTTGGGGAAGATTGAGTCATGTGCAGAGATGGCTTGGAGGGCGAACATTCTGCTATGTTGTACCATTATTTTAGGATTATTGACTACGTGAAGTCCACTATGGAGCGTCTGTAATCTTTAGTATGTGTGTGTGTATATATATCTTTATTGTCTTGTTCCAGAATTTTAGCATTTTTATTTTTGTCGACCTAGTGAATGATATGAAGGTTGGCTGGTGCAATTTTCATGTGAATTATTTTTATCTTTATGAAGGTTGATTGGTGTAAATTATCAATATTGATCAAGTTCTTTATCTAATACGAAGATCTATGTACATTTTTCACGTAATACGATGTAGATAAATCGGTAATGGATGTACAATGCAGACAGACGTACCAAAGAGTTCGTTGATAGCTTGCATTATTTTCTCAAAGTGGCCAAAGCCATCAAGCTACAGAACGGATTCATATGTTGTCCATGCTTCAAATGCACTAATAAGAAGGACTAAACTTCCTAGGGGACTCTTCGTAGCTACTTGTTTAGATATGGTTTCATGTCTAATTATTTGGTTTGGATCAAGCACGATGAAACAAAGGTTATAATAGAAGATGGTGAATAAGAGGAGGATGATAACAACATTCCAGACTGAGCTGCAGGCCAAGCTTTTGTAGATACTACAATGGACGAGGCTGATGAAGAAGAGTTTGCAGAAGACGATCCTATTAATGATCTTGGTCAGGTGCTATGGGATGCACAGAAAGACTGTGAAATTAAGAAGAAATTAGAAAAGTTGCAGCGTATGATAGATGATCACAAAAAAATATTGTACCGAGATTGTAAGCAGGGGTATAAAAAGTTGGGTACCACACTGGAAATGCTGCAATGGAAGGCAAAAAATGGTATGTCCGATAAGACATTTCAGGGGATATTGAAAATTATAAAGAACATGCTTCCCGAGAATAATGAATTTCCGTCCACAACATATGAAGCTAAACATGTTGTTTGCCCTCTGGGATTGGAGGTTTAGAAGATACACGCATGCCCTAATAACTATATCCTCTATCGTGGTGATGAATACGAGAAATTGGATGCTTGTCCTGTGTGTGGATTGCTGTGGTATAAGATCAGGCGAGATGATCCTGGTAATGTTGAGGGTCAGCCTCCCAAGAATAGAATTCCTACGAAGTTGATGTGGTTTTCCCTATAATAGCACGTTTGAAGAGTTTGTTTAGAAACAAGGAGAATGCTAAGTTGATGCGATGGCATAAAGAAGAACGTAAGCAAGATGACATGCTGAGACACCCCGCTGATGGGGCCCAGTGGAGATCAATTCATAAAGCATTCCAGGTTTGGTTTAACTACTGATGGATTCAATCCATTCGGTGAGTTGAGTAGTGGTCACAGTTGTTGGGGATCGCCCAAAAATACGGTCACCCTCGAGGTTGTCTTTTTCAGCAAGATCCAGTTAACCTCGCAAAATCAAGACAATGGTTCAAGGTCGGTTAACCTCGCCAGGCCTGAATCGGTGTGAAAACCATGTTAACCTCGCGTCCCTTCTGTCGTTTTGGTCTCGAAGCTAAGAGTTGTTTGCCGATGGCTAAAATATGAAATGGCTTACCTCGAGCGCTCGAAGCTAACCTCGAGCGCCGAGCTCTTCACTATGTTCTACTCAGGGTCGTTGTTGAACTATACACGTCAAGGATGAAGGCACGAAGCTAAGCAACTTTTTCATCATGAGGCTAAGAAGCTTTCAAGCACAAGGCTCAGGAGTCTACCAACACAAGGCTAAAGATACAAAGGCATGAAAAGCATGACTACAAGGAGGCATGAGAAGCGTGAAAACCAGGAAGTGTGATTGGCATGACTGCCAGGGAGCGTAATAAGCGTGACTCGCTAGGAGAGTTCAATTTGTACAAGTTACCTCGAAAGATCTTTATGTACGACATATTCTAGGAATGTAGTAGGTGAGAAAGGGTATTTGTGGTATGTAAAATGGCCTCCGAGTTAGTATAAAAGGTCAGTCTGTTGCGTGGTTGAGCTGGTTTCCATTATTTTCGATGGCTTTCTTGACAGCTTCAAGGCAGTTGTGCCGGCGTTGAGCCCCAAAATACAAGCTGAAATAGCGACACTGTCCGCGATGTGCGGCGTCTTTGCCTTGAGCTGAACAAATCTTTTGACGTAACTTGCTAGAAGTTCCTTGTCTTTTTGCGTGCAGTTGTAAAGGTCTCCCACATCAGTCATAGCTTGGTGGAAACCTTGAAAGTTTTGGGCTAGCTTCACTTTTAAATCAGCCTAGCCGTGCATTGACTGTGGTGGAAGCAAGGAATACCAATTCAATGTGGCACATTCACATGCAATAATGAATGACTTCGCTAGCACGGTGTCGTCCCCCCGGCCGAGGCAACTACAGCTTCGTAGCTCATGAGAAACTGGTGAGGGTCAGACTGACCGTTGAATTTGGGCAACACTACTGCCTTATAAGTGGGTGGCCATGGAGCTATTTGTAGTGCAACAGACAATGGCAAGGTCTTGTTTATTGTTGCATAGAATCTCAAAGTTGGTGGCGTATCCTGCAAGCCAAAGCTATGGTTTGTGAATATCACGCGAGCGGCGTTGGTATTGCAGGTTTGTGCAGGTTGTGGTATCGGTTGCTGCGGTGTGCCTTGTAGGTATTCTAGCTCTTTTAGTTCTCTCTACAGCTGTTCCAATTGTTTCTTGGCTTCGTTCAACATGGCAAGTTTATCTGCTACTTCTCTCTAAGATTGTAGTTGTTGTGTGAAACTTTCTTTCTGCCTTTTCACTTGCTCCGGTTGCCTCAGGACCGAAGCTAGCTCATCCTCTGAGCCAATTTGTTGTTCATCTTCTGTTTGTATTTGTGGCCAATCCTCGTTGGAGGCATGTTGTGCGGTGTTTGCTTTTAGTGCCTTTGCATGTAGGACCTTCTGTATTCTCCTGTAACCCCCTTCCTTATCCATCTCAATTTGTTGCGTTGGTTCGGACGAAACAAGCTGTCGCTCCTCTATGACTTTGGGCTCTAAAACAACCTTCTTTTGTCTTTGTGGTGGCATCGTGGGCTCCTTAATGGCTTACAACACGAAAGGCGCCAAATGTTGGTGAGAACTTTGTTCAGAGCATAGTGTTATACGGAATAGAATTGAACGTGCAATCCACTTGGCCTCGATCCGGAGGATGAATTTTAGGTGGCTAATGTACCAATAGTTTTACATGTCGTTTACAATGAGGCAAGGCTATCCTTTTATAGTGCTCGAGGCAACTTTTTTACATGACTCATTTACCCATTCTTAAGCACTATATTCCTGGAATATGCCTTACAAATTGGTGATAAAAGTGTCACGTTTTCTTCGTTACCCGACAGCCCCGAGATTTGTGCTCTCACATGGTCCCGCAAATCACACTTCCTTATCGTTCACGTCATTGGGCGTACTGGCTTCACATCCAAAGTTCGATGTGGCTTCGGATGCTTTGAAGGGTTCGACGAGCTGGCTTGGCATCCGAAGTTCAACGTGGCTTCGGATGCTTTGAAGGGTTCAACGAGCTGGCTTCGCATCCGAAGTTCAATGTGGCTTCGGATGCTTCTTCACCTTTGCTTGGCTTCGCACATCGGTAGTTCATCCTCGGGTGTTCCCCTGTTGTCATTCTACACAGACATGATTTATTTGGAAAGATGAAGTCATTTGTATCAGAGAATGAGATAGAGGTTACGAAAACGGCGGGATATCCTTCCTTAGATTTCACTTGAAGCTCGCGTGCTTTGGGACCTGCCCGAGGTTAGAGGTTTTGACCTGAAAGTGAAACAGGTTGCGATTCGCACAACCTCGAGGTTAAACGTTATTTTGGGCGATCCCCAACAGTGAGAAGTGTGACTACCCAAAGGTGTGAGAAGCATGACTACGTAGAAGAATCCAATTTTTACACGTTACCCTAATGACCTTTATGTATGGCATATGCTAGGAATGTAGTAGGTGATAAAGGACATTTTTGGATGTAAAGTGGCTCACGAGTCACTTTAAAAGGGGAGCCCTACCCCGTTATAAAGGGAGACTCATTATTTTTTTGAAAACTTACAAGTGTTATTGCTTTCTTTACACATCTGTTGGTGTCGAGTCCCTTTGAGACCAACAGGAACTAAAGAGGCCACGTGCATGCGCCTGCATGGCGATCGAACCAGGACTATCTTTAGTCCTGGGTGAGTGACCCGGGACTAAAGAGGAGGACCTTTAGTCCCAAAAGATTAGTCCCGACTGGATATTCGAGAGATATGACTCTCTCCAACTAGGACTAATGCTCACTTCTCCACTGGTGGTTGTCAATCTCGAAGATCAGCCAACTCGAAGGTGCATACGGACAAAGTTGCGTGTGTGTATTCATTGAGTTAAGTGTATGTGTGTTTATGTGAGTGTCTACATCTTATTGTGTTTCCGAAAAATATTATGCTAGAAAAACTTTGTGCTAGCAGCTAGAATAGATTTGTGTTGCATGTTTAGCTGTGCGGGTGCTCACCCACCAGCACAGACCGCTCTCTGCTAGTAGGCGACGTTAGCCACCAGCCAGCACAGATGCTTTCTATGCTGGCGGGTGCTTATGATGCTCGTCAGGAATATGTATATTCCCATTCAATATATTATTTCCCATGAATTATTTATTATTTTTTCCTACTAGTTTTTAGCCGTCAAATTGAAAGATGTATCTTCAACCACATAACAACAAACTTGAATAATAAATAATTCACATTATTAAAAATTGCATCATACATAATATATAATTCACATTATTAAAAATCCAACATTTGGAATAGAGCTATTCTTTGCCATGCTAATATTAAAACTACAACTCCCATCTATGAAGATTTGTGCACTCGTCCGCCATCAACATGCCATCTTTATCAAAGAATGCTCCATCCTTATGACAAATCTCACGTAGGATGATCCTCACCATGTCCGTACAAATGTTGTCAATTTGTTTGTCTTCAATCTTCCTATAGTTATTGTCGATGATAGGCATCTACAGGTATACAATAAATGAAGATTAGGATGTATTACCATTAGAAAGTTAGCTCATGGTAGTGTATAACAGACTTACGTCTTCAGGGTTCGTCCGGTACCTCCCATTGTTTCTGATGAACTCGCACATGCAATATCCGCATAGCACAGAGCCGGGAGGTTGCTTGTGGCACTGCAAACAAATAGAAAAATGATGAGTTGTTATTAATGACAAGTCTACATTATATGAAAAAAATCAAGTTTTAATGTTCTTACAAATCTATGATATACTATTTTCATAGCTTTCATCCTTTCTGGATTGTGGACCCCACCTTTTAGTATGTAAAGCTTGTACACACTTTAAAGATATAAAGACAAGAGTTAGTAATACAACTTAGGTGCATAGAATGTCGACATGCATTTAAGTACCGCCAAGGAATGTCTTACTTTTGTATAATGCCTATGAAATCCTTATACCTATCAGGGTCATCTTCATCTGGACGCCTGCGGGACCTAGGTGGGCTTAGTTCGTACTCAGGTGGAGTAGAATATGATCCACAATCGTTGTTAGTATCTGAATCCTCCTCAGAGGATTCAACATTGTTCTTATTGTTGTCCGTCACTCTTAATATGCAAAGTTGGAGTACTTGCAATTAAAAATTATTTATGAATTTATATATATCAATATCATCAATTTAAACATATATATTATTCATGAATTTATTATTCATGAAAATTTCAATCCATAAATATTTATACACCAAATTTATTATTATATTTTTTCTACAATAATTTACAATCCAATAATTATATTTGCATGAAAAAAATAAAAAAACCAACCGCTCGAGCTTGGGGAGAGGAAGAGGCGCTTCGGCTCAAGGGAGAGGAAGAGGTGCGGCGGCCTCGAGGAGGACCGGTGGTGTCGTGGTGGCCTCGGGGAGGACCGGTAGCGGCGCGGGCTCGAGGATGAGCGACACCTCGAGGAGGAGCGGCGTCGCTGGGGAGGCGGCGCCATGCCGGTGGCTGGGGAGAAGGCGGCATGGCATAACGGAGCAGCTGCACGGCTTCGGGGAGGAGGCAACATCGGAGAGGAGGCGGCGTCGGGGAGGAGGCCGCGGCGATGCTCGTGGAGGAGGGCCGCGGCAACGCACGGGTGAGCGACGGGCGGCGGCGAGGAGGGCGGCGGTTTCGGCTAAAAAATATAATGAAACTCAATTTTATATTACATTGAAATGATAAATATAGTATTGTAATGGTTATAATATGATCATAGAATTTTATTTACAAAAATAATCCATGTCTAGTTATTTTCTCTCTCTTCCCACTTCTCTCTTCTGGGTTTAGGTCTAGATCTAGATGACAACCTAATGAAGCTAGAAATGATAGATAGAAGTTGAAAAGGAAGGTTGGAATGGCATAAACTTACGTTTTATAGCCACCTCCTCAAAAAAACAAAAACAAAAATAAAACATTCCTCCTTAGATTTGGTATTTTTGGAAATTTTTTCAAACTCCTCTGAGGTAAGCTCCAAAGGTTGTTTATTCGCAGCTTTATCTAGGTGACATTTGTGTTTGACTGGCCTAAGAACAGGTGCTCGTGCCCAAGGCTGATGTGATGTCAAAGTGCGCTGCTTGGTTGTGGACACCTGCGGTCTGAGCCAATAGACAATAGCAAGCTCCGCGAGCTAGACAGTGAGCTTAATTTGCATCATTGCAGATGGCAAGCCAATCATCAAGGGGTTTTTAGTTCAAAAAAATCATCAAGGGGCCCGGTGATCTTCACCTACAACACCTTTCAAACGCCGCAGGGCTTCCCCATTATTGCCAGCGCCAAGCCACAGTGCTGATTAGATTATTATAGAGTTCACGAAGATATGATGAATTTATAGAAAAATTCATTATGCTGTTTTGATATGCATCCTTGAATCGATGGATTTGACATGCTTTTGTCATATTCACAGTAACATGGTGATAATGTGAACAAGGAGGTATAAAGTCTCCATTTGAACTCGAAACTGCTAGATTGATAGCTTGAGAATCATTTTCTTTTTGCACAGCTTTTTTTTAATTTGAAAAGAACACCAACAGTTTTTTGATTTGTATGTACATAGTATATGATTAGTTAGGTAAGGTGGACGCTGAACACCTTCCATAGCCTGTCACGTACCATCACTACTACAGAATGTTTTTCACCGCTGACTCCCCCATCCCTGCGGTTTATACCTGTTGTCGAATGTTTAGATACTAATTAGAAGTATTAAACATAGACTAATTATAAAACTAATTGTACAGATGGAGGCTAATTTGCGAGATGAATCTATTAAGCCTAATTAGTCCATGATTTGACAATATGGTGCTACAGTAAACATGTGCTAATGATGGATTAATTAGACTTAATAGATTCGTCTCGGGAATTAGCCTCCATCTGTGTAATTAGTTTTATAATTAACTTATGTTAAGTTCTTCTAATTAATCTTTGAATATTCGATGTGATATAAATTTTAATTTGTACATAAGATCCAAACACGTGCTTAGATGCCGGAAACACGTGCTTAGATGCCGGTGGTGATTGTTCAGCGGATCACTGCCGGACCGGTGGCCAGTGGTGAAAATGCCTCGTCACTGCCGTTCTGCAACACCAGCCGGCAGTGATGCTGTCCACGTCACCACCGGCCTGCATCTTGGGCCGGCAGTGATGGGCCACAACAACCACCGGCCAGGTTCTAGGGCCGGCAGTGATGCCCTGGGCGCTGGCTGCCAGGCCCCTGGCAGGCTGCTGGTAGCAGTGTGTGCTGCCATGTTGGTGATGCTCTATTATCAAATTTAACTTATAAATGTAATAAGCATAAGAAATCAAATGATATTATTGGTTCCATCAAATACAAATGACTAGTCAATGCATCAAACTCAAATGACTAGTGCATATGTCGAACTCAAATGACAAGTCGATACATCAAATTGAAATGAAAAGTGCATACATCGAGCTTAAACGACAAGTCCATACATCAAACATATATTAAATAAGCTTGACAGGAACAAATCACTCGCCAATTGATGGAACTGTCCATTTTATTTCACACTTCATCCATAATGAACCCAGCAAACTCCTCTTGAAGTGCCCATATATCTCTTAGTAGCAACTGTGAAGTCACACACGCACGCACGCAACCAAGTTATACGGACCTGGTGATCGCAAGCGGACACGTCATCTCCAGTGTAGTTGTGCATGAAACACATTACATAGAACCCACATTGATCATTGGGCACCGGCTGCCTTAGGATGAATTTGGTCATTTATAATGAAATCCTTCCAAAAAGGTCTATGTTTTTTTTCTATATATGGTACTTCTTGAATGCCCTACGTGGCATTAAGAGCAGTGAATATAACAAGATGGAAGCATATCTGGCAACAATATAAGTGTGATAGGATGATTATCTGTGTTTACTTGTTTAGACAGTTGATGAGACGTTGGATCAATTCTCTTGGCTCCCTTTGAGTCCTAAACCAGGATCGTGCTTTCGTCCAAGTTGAAAGCAATGAGTACATAATGGTAAATGCAAATTACAACGTACAACACGCGCGCGCGCGCGCGCACGCACACGCACACGATATACTGTACTTCACCCTTTTGTTAGAAATACCGACCATACACATGTTCACTAACGTCATCAACGCTCTGTTTGCAAAAATTTCAATACTTTACGTGAAATTGGACAAAGTCATTATGGCTTTAGAAATGACATGTACCTGCTTGATGTGGGCATGTTGACGATTTTGATCCAAACTTTCACTATTAGAAAACAAAAATTGTTGTAATGGGACTAAAATTGTGGCAATACCTACTTATAGCCATAATTTCACTTTTGTTGGCAGGTGTGGCAAGTACTTGTGTGGTTAAATGATTGGACCATGGTTTTTTGTTTTGTTGCAATATAACTATGATAACTGCCGAAAAATTTTCAGATTGTGGCAATATCACCTAAATATATATTGCCACAATTTGTACGCAGTTGCAATATTGTTAATTACAAAAGATCATTTTTGGTAGTGTTTGTGCATGTACATGATTATCGGTGTTGTCCTACTATGGTGGCCATGCATGGCATTCACGTTGATCCAATACCCTTATTAGGATCAATAATTATGGTACGCATATATCAGGGTGACAGGAAATCATTATTTCGTATGTAATCTGTAGGTTTCCACGTAATGCTGCCAGCTTGTGATGTGATGATCTAGGAGGTTGGTCTGAAACGCGCAGCAGCTCCGGCAGCTGTCTCTGGTTTTTGACATGGTTACCTGGTTAGTGCTCGGCACGACGTTGCATACAGCGTACTGTCAAGGAGGGGGAGAGAGAGACGTACTAGTGATCGCCAATTAACAAGTCGTATAATTCTGGGGGAAGCGTCCAATCTGTACCAATTGGCATCTTCTCCATGTACGCGAAGTCGCGAACAGGTTACGGGAATGATTATTGTATTGTCTGGTCAAACATGCCCTCGTTCAGATTATATTCTTGGCTGGTTCAACTGAGACGTACATGCCCTCGTTCAGATTATATTCTTTTGCTAATAATAATCCAGTCTGGACTGTGAGGATCTGCAGATGTCTTTGTGTCGTGGGCAGCACGTTGACTTGTAGAATTGTCGGTCGACCGTACCGTCTCTACATATAAAAGGGGTTAACTTAAGAAAGTTTAAGCTCCTACTTAAAGTGCCTAATCTCTTCGCATTTTGAATTTATGCCTGATTTGAGGAAAAATTCCCCACCTAAACACCTACCGACTACTATCAAACCATAATGACCAATTATGATTCTACTCTAGGCATGAAAGAAAACCAATCCTTCGGTCTAGTCCTCGCAGCTTTCCACAAGATTTTTCTTTACATACCTTCTACTGTTTCAGATCCGTGGTACACTATATGGACAGTTGAAATTGCATCTCGATCATAATTGGGCTAGCAGTCGCACAACGTGGTGCGCCAGTAATACATGGTGAGTGGACAGAGGAGGATGGGAATATAAGCAAACTCTAATCTTTGAATGATCTTTTCCCTTAAACCATGCATGCAATTTAAAACCTGTTTGACCATGATATTCGTTGCAATTAATACTACAAAATGAGATCCAATATGACTATTTTTTTGTATTTTTTAAAATTAATATTTTAGATAAACTATCTCAATATTTTTAAATGTAAAAAGGTTGGTAAATGTAAAAAAATGTTGAGCCAAAAAAAGTTCGTGTATGAAAAAAAGTTGGTGTGTGTAACAGTTGTTGAACAATAATGCTGGTGAATGTAAAAAAAACTTGAAGAAACATATTGGTATATATAAAAAATGTTGGTTAACGTCAAGAAATTTTGGTGACAAGTAAGCCAAATGTGTTACAAAATGTTAATAAATATCAACAAACATTGATGAATGCCTAAGGGATATGGGTACCCTATGGGTCCCCACCGACTAGGATACTGGCCAGTCCTAACAAGTGGGCCCGCTCGACCGGAACGTGCGGGTTAAGGACATGAAGATACTTGGAGCATAAGTTAAGGAGGCAGGGCGATTCAAATCAGCCCGAATATTGCGGAACACGTGTTGTAGTCCGACTCAGATTACCTTTTATGTAACTACCAAGTAGGGGTGATTGTAGATCCTCCCCAACGACTCAGATTAACACGTGTTGGACTGCCGGACTTATAAATCCGATACTTGGCATGCCAGGTAGGGGTGATTGTAGATCCTCCCTAACGAGCTTGATGGCATCTCGCCTCGGTATCATCTTCCCCGAGAGTACGAAGAACTTCCTTGCGCTCACCCACCCACCACGTCCGGTTCTGAACCACGTCCGGTTCTGAAAGCCGGGAATAGTTCGCACGGTGGCCGGTTAAAGTCCATGACATCGCTGGGGCTCTAGCAACTTCAGTAGTAGCGGTATCACCGGCGACCTATCAGTTCGCACCATCGTCATGCACTTTGTCGCAGTCGCCATCATCGGGCACCTTGCATTACCGTCGTCGATGGATCAAGGAGATACCTGTGCATGTTGGCATACATGCACAAGCATAACATGACGGCATACAGGAACGGCCGAAGGCCCTGTCAGATAAGCGTGAAGGGTGCTCGGCATGCACTTCGCAAATGAGGAATCTGACTTTTACGTGATCGGTCCATCCATGGAATAGGAAGCTCCTTCTCTTCCTTTTGGTTATTTTATTTATTCTACATCTCTTATTTTTTGGACGGCTAACAAGGATTACACTAAGCACGTTCTATTTCTGTACACATGCAAATCGGGACTACTCCTTGCATGGCTTGGCCTGCGGGTCTATGACTTCTGCTCGAACGCCTTCCACAGCAGAGCAGCGTTAATGATTGACGCCAACACACGTACGACAACTTAGACCACTCGACCCTCGGACAGGACGCTGACTTTCTGACTCGTTCAAGAATCAAGCTAAGGTTTATTTATAATTAAATATTTTACAGCATCCATAGACTCCTCCATGTCTTTATGACTTCCGCAGACCACTTTGGTCATACCCCGATTGCTCATACAGCTTAATCCAGGGGCGGATCCAGGGGGGCTAGGGGAGCTGCAGCCCCCCCCCCCTCCGAGAGCCTGATTGTAGACAAAGCCTCAAATCACCATTAATTTCTACTTCTAGTCCTTAATCTCTACTATTTAGCCCCCCCGAGGTGTTCATCCTGGTTTCGCCCCTGGCTTAATCCATCCCCTACACAGGCAGTCAGGACTGCGACCTGCGAGTGCCTAGTGCACACTCTCGCTCTTTCGCACAGTTTCGACTGCTTTGTGATCTCTTTTATGTCTTGTACATCTTTTCTTAATGGTTGCTAAAGTACTCAGGTAGTACATGCCTTAATCCGTGAAATATTGACTCATCCTGCGCGTCTCTTATATGCCAGCATCGGGTTAGCCCTAGCGCTATAGCCTGAGATAACTCGTCCTCTCCGTGAGTAGTGGTTAGTAGGGCTAGGTGCTTGAACGTAACAAGCTAACTACCTGGGGAAATTACACGACCTACAAGAGCAGGATGTGCAAGAATTTACTGTTGGGATACGAGGTAGGCTACACTAGCGCAAATCAAAATTTTCTACCGCGTATAACCAGGAAGAACTGCCGTATAAGGATCACGGGATTACCACTCGACGCACTACTGGTGCGGAAGATGTAGATTTGCGTCGATGCAGTGAAGACGATCACGTAGTCGTACGTAGTCGATCAACGTAGTCGTACGTAGTCGATCACGTCCAGCAGCTCCTCAGCAGCTCGTCTACGTGCACAGCAAGATCGCCTCCGGTACCGTGGCTCGTCGTCGGCTCGTCGCGGCTCGTCGGCAGCTCGTCGGCGGCTCGTCCAAGTGCTGCAGGCGCAACACCTCCAAGGTATCCACACGTGCAGGGAGGAAGCGTCGCAAGCCGGATTGCTAGATCCGCGAGTTGCAACAGGCGAGGGCGTGGGAGGCGCGGCAAGTGTGTTCAGCCAAAAGGTGTTGAACCCTAGGGCGCCCCCACCCCTCTATTTATAGGGGTTCCTGATGGGCCTCTGGATCCGAGGCCCATTAGTACTCCTAAACCTAATCCAACTCGGATCAGATCCGAATTGGGCTTCCAGCCCCTTAAGTGTGTGACCCTATGGGTTCGGATACGTATAGACATGGCCCGAGTACTCCTACTCGGCCCAATAGTCGGTAGCGGCCTCTAGCAAGACGTGCCAACTCTTATACGCATACGAAGATCATATCAGACGAACCATCACAACATAATATACATGCTATTCCCTTTGCCTCACGATATTTGGTCTAGCTTCAAGCCGACCGCTCTTTCTCGATCCTATGATTCGGAATCCCTTTGTAGGTTAACTCTTAACCGTACGTAGCATGGCCATGCATTTTCTGATCCGATCACTCGAGGGGCCCAGAGATATCACTCTCAATCAGAGAGGGGCAAATCCCATCTTGATTGACCATGTCTCATAGCATGCTTCTTGACAAACCCGAAAGCTACCTTTATAACTACCCTGTTACGGCGTAGCGTTTGATAGCCCCTAAGTAGGTCAATCCACATCTAGAATACATGCGACAATCTCAGGTCTAAGGACAAAGCGTATATGTTGTTTAAAGAGAGAACTACTTCTCGTGTTGGGTCAGTCCTAACACATGTCTCCACATGTGTCCACATTATTAGTTCAACATCTTCATGTCCATGACTTGTGAAACATAGTCATCAACTAATACATGTGCTAGTCTAATATTCATGTGTGTCCTCACATGAACTCCGACTAGGGACAACTTTAGAATAACCATACAAGTAAAGAGTTTCACATACAATTCACATAATTGCAAATCAATTCAAGTAGCCTTTAATGGATATTCAATGAACATAGTATACAAATCATGGATACAAATGGAATATCATCATCTCTATGATTGCCTCTAGGGCATACCTCCAACAGTCTCCCACTTGCACTAGAGTCAATCTAGAAGGTACCTAATACCCATAGCTCTTACATGCGCATCATGCTTAGCCTGCGGGAGTGGTTTTGTCAATGGATCAGAAATGTTCAGATCCGTGTGTATTTTGCATATCTTGATCTCACCCCGGTTAACGAAGTCTCGAATGAGATGAAATCGCCGCATTACGTGTTTGTTCTTCTGGTGGTTCCTTGGCTCCTTTGCTTGCGCAATTGCCCCATTATTATCACAGTAGAGATTCAATGGGCTGGACGCATTCGGGAACACACCAAGCTCAATGAGGAAATTCCTTATCCAAACACCTTCCTTCGCGGCTTCCGAAGCCGCGATGTACTCGGCTTCTGTCGTAGAATCGGCCACCGTCTCCTGCTTGGAACTCTTCCAACTAACAGCACCACCATTTAGCGTGAACACAAATCCTGATTGTGACTTTGAATCATCTCTGTCAGTTTGGAAACTAGCATCGGTGTAACCTGTTACAACGAGCTCCTCCTGACCTCCATAGACGAGGAACATATCTTTAGTCCTTCTCAAGTACTTAAGAATGTTTTTCACCGCTGTCCAGTGACTCTCACCTGGATCAGATTGGTGTCTGCTTGTCATACTTAGCGCATATGAAACATCTGGGCGAGTACTTATCATTGCATACATGATAGATCCAATAGCCGAGGCATATGGCACTCTACTCATGCGATCCCGCTCATCAGCAGTCGAAGGACACTGAGTCTTGCTGAGATGTATGCCATGTGACATAGGCAAGAACCCTTTCTTTGCCTCTTCCATGCTGAACCGCTTCAACACTTTGTCAATATAAGTATCTTGGCTCAAACCTATAAGCCTTCTCGATCTATCTCTATAGATCTTAATGCCCAGAATATATACCGCTTCCCCTAAGTCCTTCATCGAAAAACTATTTTTCAGTGAAGTCTTTACGGACTCAAGCATAGGAATGTTATTTCCAATCAGTAATATGTCATCCACATATAAGATTAGAAATACTACAGAGCTCCCACTAACCTTCTTGTAAACACAAGACTCTTCTTCGTTCTTGGTGAAGTCAAACCCTTTGACCACTTCATCAAAACGAATGTTCCAACTCCTAGATGCTTGCTTCAATCCATAAATGGATCTCTGAAGCTTGCATACCTTTCCAGCATTTTTCGGATCGACAAAACCCTCGGGCTGTATCATATACACGTCCTCAGCTAGGTTTCCATTCAGGAAAGCTGTCTTGACATCCATCTGCCATATCTCATAATCGAAATATGCAGCTATAGCTAGAATAATCCGAATGGACTTAAGCATCACTACGGGCGAGAAGGTCTCGTCGTAGTCAACTCCTTGAACTTGTCGAAAACCTTTTGCGACAAGTCGTGCTTTATAGATGTGAACATTTCCATCCATGTCCTTTTTCTTCTTATAGATCCACTTGCACTCTATGGCTTTAACACCATCAGGCGGGTCAACCAAGTTCCAAACTTGATTGTCTCCCATGGACTCTATTTCAGATTGCATGGCACTCTGCCATTTTTCGGAGTCTGGGTCCATCATTTCTTCTGCATATGTCGCAGGCTCATCATTGTCCAACAATAATATTTCCCGCATTTCGCGGAGCCTTGCCGACCTTCGTGGTTGTGGCGGTGCTTCTCTTGCCATGGGTATCTCAACTTGTTCTGCTACGTTAGCATCACTCATTGATTCTTGCCCGATTGGCTCATCTTGAACTTCTTCAAGATGCACTGTCTTTCCACTCTTTTCTCCTTTGAGAAACTCTTTCTCTAGGAAAACCCCGTTCCGAGCGACAAACACTTTGCCTTCTGATCGGTTGTAGAAATAATATCCCAAAGTTTCCTTTGGATATCCCACGAAAATGCACTTATCCGACTTGGGTGTGATCTTGTCCGACTGAAGTCGCTTGACAAACACTTCACATCCCCAAATCTTTAGAAAAGACAAACTAGGAACCTTTCCAGTCCACATCTCATATGGTGTCTTAACTACGGATTTAGATGGTACCCTATTAAGTGTGAAAGCTGCTGTTTCTAGAGCGTATCCCCAAAATGACAACGGTAGGTCCGACTGGCTCATCATTGATCGAACCATGTCTAACAAAGTTCGATTACGTCGCTCGGACACACCGTTTCTCTGAGGTGTTCCAGGCGGCGTAAGTTGTGGAACAATTCCGCAACTCTTTAGATGATTGCTAAACTCGTGGCTCAAATACTCGCCTCCACGATCAGATCGTAAGGTCTTAATTTTCTTGCCACGCTGATTTTCAACTTCATTCTGAAATTCCTTGAACTTTTCAAAGGTTTCAGACTTGTGCCTCATCAAGTAGACATAGCCATATCTACTAAAATCATCAGTGAAAGTTATGAAGTATTGGAATCCTCCTCTAGCCGTCGTGCTCATTGGTCCGCATACATCACTATGTACGAGTTCCAACAAGTCTACTGCTCTCTCAGGAAATCCTGTGAAAGGCGTCTTGGTCATCTTGCCTAGCAAGCAAGCCTCACATGTCTCGTATGATTCAAAATCAAACGAAGTTAGAAGTCCATCAGAATGGAGCTTCTTCATGCGCTTATCACTTATGTGACCCAAACGACAATGCCACAAGTAGGTAGGACTCAAATCATTAGGCCGAGGCCTTTTAGCACTTACATTACAGATAGGTGAACCATCAAGATTTAAAACAAATAATCCATTCACAATGGGTGCAAAAGCCATAAACATATTATTCTTAGAGATCACACAACCATTGTTTTCACTCGCAAATGAATAACCATCCTTCATCAAACATGAAGGAGATAAAATGTTTCGACTTAAACTAGGAACAAAATAACAATTATTCAACTCCATAATAAATCCTGACGGGAGGTGGAGTTGCATCGTCCCGACGGTCAAAGCAACAACTCTTGCATTATTGCCCACGCGGAAATCAACTTCTCCTCTTTCCACGCTTCTACTTATCATTCCCTGCATCGAATTGCAAATATGAGCAACCGATCCGGTATCAAATACCCAAGAATTAATAACTGTATCAGCGAGAAATATGTTGTCTATAACATAAACAACAAGCGTACCTGAGGTAGAAGTACTCTTACTTCCGCCGTTCTTCAACGAAGCTAGGTACTGCTTGCAGTTTCTCTTCCAGTGACCAAGTTCATGACAGTAAAAGCACTCTTTATCTGGAGCAGGTCCAGGTCCAGCTTTAACCTTGGGCGGTGGGTTTGGCTTGGACGTTCCAGCTTTGCCCTTCTTCTTCCAAGAATTGCCCTTCTTCTTAAAGCTGTGCTTGTTCTGTATCGCCATCACATGGCTGGTACTAGCGCTTTTCTTTATGTCAGCCTCTGCTGTTTTAAGCATGCCACACAGCTCATTCAGACCCTTCTCCGTCCCATGCATATGGTAGTTCGAGATGAAGTTCCCATAGCTAGGAGGAAGAGACGAAAGAATGAAATCAGTGGCCAACTCTTGGCCCAGTGGGAAGCCTAGCTTCTCCAACCGTTGAGTGTAACCAACCATCTTGATTACGTGTGGTCCTACTGCTGCGCCTTCTGCTAGCTTGCTCTCAACAAAGGCCTTAGACACATTGAACCTTTCAGTCCTGGCCTGTGTTTGGAACATGTCTCTAAGCGCCACGATCATATCGTGCGCCTCATGGTTTGTTTCGAACTGCATCTGCAGCTCGGGTTCCATGCAAGCAAGCATAAGGCAGCTTACTTCGAGGTTAGCATCACATGCTTTCTTGTAAGCATTCTTAGCAGCGGCGGGTGCATCCTCAGCAGGTTCTTCTGGTAGTGGGTTGTCTAGAACATCTTCCTTTTTCTCAGCCCTGAGAACAATTCTCAGGTTGCGGATCCAATCCGAGTAGTTTGTTCCATTCAACTTGTCCTTCTCAAGGACCGAACGCAAAGCAAAAGATGTGGTGGTGTTGCTAGGTGCCATTTAATCTACAACAAAAGTAATGCAAAATACACTAAGACAAACGTATCCATGATAGAGCAAATTACATTAAACTATTTTAACAGAATCTACTCCCACTAAAATCAATATCCCTCTATTGAAACTTAGTGATTCAGGATCCACAACTAACAAGTCTACTAGTGAGCTTTAGCATCACCGCTAGCAAACGAGGTAGGTCGGTAAGCAACTTTTGCTAATCATATCACATATGACTCCTGTTGTTGGGTGACATCTCTATGTCTCGGCGCCCAACCTTTATGCCCCAAGGTCCTTAACCGTTAAGATAACCTTGTTAAGCAAACCAACCCTTATGCGTGTAAGTGTCCGACACAAACCCGTCTAGTCAAGGAAAACTAGTGGCACCCTAATTTCATAGACCCACCACTAATTGTACAAGACATGGGACGGCGCAAGTTTTAGTTGGGAGGGCATACTAACTTAAACTTTGTGAGGGATCGTTCTACTTCTAACATCACAGCATGCAGAAAGTAAAACATAAAACAGAATAGCATTCACACAGTTGTGACACAGTATGGCCCGTTTTTCTTATGGTGATCTCCATCTCCATAGAACCTGTTCACCATGGTGATCTCCATCTCCATGTTCCATGTGCGCCATCCTCCTGGTGATGAGTCCTCCAAGAACTAGAGCATGCTATTACGCCTAATAGCTAGTAAAGAATCTAGTAATGAAGATTACATAGTTGCTTGGATCATCACAGATTGGTACGCAGACCATTAATTACAATAAAGTGACAACACATATGGCTCCTGCCGTGTTGCCGTACGCGCGACACGCAGGTCACGAATTAGTTACACACATGCATCACATATACAAGGGGGCCATACTGATCACAAGATATATACATACATCCTGCAAAAGAGAGTTAGGCGTCCTAACGTTCCAAACTTGGGAGGCCCGAAACTCCATCTTCCAAGCCGAATTTGGCAAATCTAATTTCGCCGAAAACGGCGAAGCGGTTGAAATTCACGTGTAACTTTTTCTGTAGATCAATTTTCGTATAGAAATCGCCCCGATCCGAGATCGTACCGAAAAGTTACGGCTGATTTACCGAAGCATGCGCATACGGCAAAATCCCGACCCCGGCAGTAGATCACATCTACTATTGCACATCTAATGCGCCTGGCGTATGACCCTGGATCTCGATTTGACCAATCATATTGATCTTCCCTCACTGCAACTGGATTTACGTGTATCACTTAACTCCGATGGCGGAAACCGACCGGTAGGAGTATGTCGTTACACTACCATTGCAGCAAGGGCACGAAATCAGGACATAGATCAAACAGAGAACTCGCATATCTCCATATGCACACATCCCGAATCCAAAACTAAGCAGCTAAGGCTCTTGATACCACTGTTGGGATACGAGGTAGGCTACACTAGCGCAAATCAAAATTTTCTACCGCGTATAACCAGGAAGAACTGCCGTATAAGGATCACGGGATTACCACTCGACGCACTACTGGTGCGGAAGATGTAGATTTGCGTCGATGCAGTGAAGACGATCACGTAGTCGTACGTAGTCGATCAACGTAGTCGTACGTAGTCGATCACGTCCAGCAGCTCGTCAGCAGCTCGTCTACGTGCACAGCAAGATCGCCTCCGGTACCGTGGCTCGTCGTCGGCTCGTCGCGGCTCGTCGGCAGCTCGTCGGCGGCTCGTCCAAGTGCTGCAGGCGCAACACCTCCAAGGTATCCACACGTGCAGGGAGGAAGCGTCGCAAGCCGGATTGCTAGATCCGCGAGTTGCAACAGGCGAGGGCGTGGGAGGCGCGGCAAGTGTGTTCAGCCAAAAGGTGTTGAACCCTAGGGCGCCCCCACCCCTCTATTTATAGGGGTTCCTGATGGGCCTCTGGATCCGAGGCCCATTAGTACTCCTAAACCTAATCCAACTCGGATCAGATCCGAATTGGGCTTCCAGCCCCTTAAGTGTGTGACCCTATGGGTTCGGATACGTATAGACATGGCCCGAGTACTCCTACTCGGCCCAATAGTCGGTAGCGGCCTCTAGCAAGACGTGCCAACTCCTATACGCATACGAAGATCATATCAGACGAACCATCACAACATAATATACATGCTATTCCCTTTGCCTCACGATATTTGGTCTAGCTTCAAGACGACCGCTCTTTCTCGATCCTATGATTCGGAATCCCTTTGTAGGTTAACTCTTAACCGTACGTAGCATGGCCATGCATTTTCTGATCCGATCACTCGAGGGGCTCAGAGATATCACTCTCAATCAGAGAGGGGCAAATCCCATCTTGATTGACCATGTCTCATAGCATGCTTCTTGACAAACCCGAAAGCTACCTTTATAACTACCCTGTTACGGCGTAGCGTTTGATAGCCCCTAAGTAGGTCAATCCACATCTAGAATACATGCGACAATCTCAGGTCTAAGGACAAAGCGTATATGTTGTTTAAAGAGAGAACTACTTCTCGTGTTGGGTCAGTCCTAACACATGTCTCCACATGTGTCCACATTATTAGTTCAACATCTCCATGTCCATGACTTGTGAAACACAGTCATCAACTAATACATGTGCTAGTCTAATATTCATGTGTGTCCTCACATGAACTCCGACTAGGGACAACTTTAGAATAACCATACAAGTAAAGAGTTTCACATACAATTCACATAATTGCAAATCAATTCAAGTAGCCTTTAATGGATATTCAATGAACACAGTATACAAATCATGGATACAAATGGAATATCATCATCTCTATGATTGCCTCTAGGGCATACCTCCAACATTTACGTCTACAGCGAATCAAACTTCCGAGTTGTTCAATTATTAAATGATCTACACCATACTACATAATGTTTGTATTGTCCTTTTAACAACTAAAAAACTACTCGGCGTGCCTCCCGTCGCCTAGCCGACCTCTTTGGCTCGGGGCAGGAGGTGACTTGGCGTACTTCTGTGGCTCGTTCGGCTCCTAGGTTCAGGGGCTGGGCGCCACAGACAACTCGACGTGCCTCCCGTCGCCCAGCCGACCACTCTGGCTCGGGGAGGGAGGCGACTCGACGTGCTTCCGCGACTCGTCCGGCTCCCAGGCTCGGGGGCTAGGTGCCACAGACGACTCAGTGTGCCTCCCGTCGCCCGACTGACCTCTTTGGCTCGGGGCGGGAGGCGACTCGACGTGCTTCCGAGACTCGTCTAGCTCCCAGGCTCAGGGGCTGGGCGCCACAGACGACTCGGCGTGCCTCCCATCGCTGGGCCGACCTCTTTGGCTCGAGGCGGGAGGTAACTCGGCGTACTTCTGTGACTCGTCTGGCTCCTAGGCTCGGGGGCTGGGCGTCGCAGATGACTTGGCATGCCTCCCGTCGCCCGGTCGACCTCTCTGGCTCGGGGTGGGAGGTGACTTGACATGCTTCCACGACTCGTCCGGATCCCAAGCTCGGGGGTTGGATGCCACAGACGACTCGGCGTGCCTCCCGTCGCCTAGCCGACCTCTCTAGCTCGGGGCAGGAGGTGACTCGATGTGCTTTCATGACTCTTTCGGCTCCCAGGATCGGGGGCTGGGTGCCGCAGATGACTCGACGTGCGTCCTGTCACCCGGCCAACCTCTCTGGCTTGGGGCAGGATGCGACTCGGCGTGCCTCCATGGCTCTGCCAGTCCTCGTCCTCAGGGACTGGGCGTCTATTCCAGGTTGGCGTGCCTCCGCAGCTCCACCAGTCCTCGTCCTCAAAAGTTAGGTGACTATCTCAGGTTGGCGTGCCTCCGCGGTTCAGCCAGTCCTTGCCCTCGGGGGCTGGGCACCTATTTCAGGTCAGCATGCCTCCGTGGCTCCACCAATCCTCGTCCTTGGGGGCTGGGTGCCTATTTCTTGTTGGCATGCCCTCGTGGCTTCGCCCATCCTTGTGTTCAGGCACTTGGATCTGCTTCTGGGATCAATTTCTTCTTCCTTTTTTGACCATTGGACTGATTATACTAATCGATTCGATGCTCGGGGGCTACTCGTATTGGGTGCGTCTTGCGACGCCCTCCATGTCCTTCGCTTCGACCTGCTGGATGCTCGACATCCATCAACTTGGCACTCAACTTCGCTCTGCATGTATGGCTCTGCGTTCGCTCGGATTTTCTTCTTTTTAGAGCACTGTGCAGCTTCTCTGTCACTATGACGCCATCATAGCTTCAGCCGACCACATTTCAAGCTTCGCTGCGATATCCTCTCCTGTTCATCTACACATCGCTCGGGGGCTTGAGGGATATGGGTACCCCATGGGTCCCCACCGACTAGGATACTGGCCGATCCTGACAAGTGAGCCCGCCCGACTGGAACGTGCAGGCCAAGGACATGAAGATACTTGTAGCACAAGTAAAGGAGGCCGGGTGATTCAAATCAGCCTGGATATTGTGGAACACGTGTTGTAATCCGATTCAGATTACCTTCCATGTAACTACCAAGTAGATTAAATGGACTTGTAACCCTAGGTCATCAGCCTATATAAGATGGCTAAGGGAGCCTCCCGAGGGCATCGAATCTCTCACGCAATACAAGCCACCAAGCATACAGGACGTAGGTATTACTCTCCAGAGGCCCGAACCTATCTAAAACCCTCGTGTCCCTTGTGTTCTCAACATCACCTTTTAGTTCAATCACCTCCATCTATAAATCAACCACTTGGGTCACTACTGAAGAACTGACCTTCCATCTAGCCCCTTTAGTCCTGGTTAACATTGGACGGGGAGGGGGAGGGATTTAGTCCTGGTTGTAAATACCAACTGGGACTAACCCCCTAGTCCCGATTGTAATGCATAGAAATATCACACCGACGGCCGCACTCTTTTGTCCCGGTTGGAAACTCCAACCAAGACAAACGACACCCCCTTTTATTACCAACAGGGACAAGGGGGGTCTTTTGTTCCGGTTGGAATTTCCAACCGGGACAAAAGGGGTAGTATTTTGTCCTAGTTGGAATTTTCAACCTGGACAAAATCTCCTCCCCTATAAATCTAACTAGCCCGAAAGCTCTTCTTCCTCCCCCAGCCCGAGCCACTCCACCAGAGACATTTGGTCTCCTCTCCATGGCGAGCAAGCAACCTTATTGGAGGTGCTGCTCAAATTTTTTTCCTCATTTCCATGGGAATTTCACTCATGCAAAGTGTTTTGAAGGTTAACTACTTCATCCTCCCTTCATTTATTATTATTATACTTTATTTTATGCTTTAGAGAGGGAGACAAATAAGTTTTTTTAGAATGAGGGAGAATGGAGAGGATTTTTATTTATACATATTTTTAAGCTAGAATCTCATGGATAGCTTGTTTGTTATATATAATTCATATTAGTTAAAAGAACTTGATCAATATTAGGTATGGGAAAACATAGAGTAAATATATTTTTTATATTTAGTCATTGCAATAAAATTAAGGTAAATCAATTGTAGGTGTAATAAAATAGAACTTGGTCATTGCTACAGTTTTTCATGTCACTACAATTCAACAATAATTGTATTTCTTTGACCAATAATTTATTTATCTCATGTTTAAGGTAAGAACTAAATATTATAAACACACTTACTCTATTTTTTTCCCCAACCTAATATCGATCAAGTTCTTAATGTAATACGAAGCCTTATGTTCATTTTCCACGTAATACGATGCAGATGGACCAGCAATGGATGTACCACCTCCGTTCCTCCAATCCCAGAGACCGGTGTCTGCACACGGCATAATGTGCTTACACTATTCTCTGCACATAACTCAATCTTCTCTGAAGTCTATGGAGAGTCACCTCCGCTCCTCCAGTACCAGAAAATAATGGTAGAACAGAAGAGCTTCAAGTCCACAAACTCAGGCTAAATATCATAAAAGAATCTTGAAATAGTATTCCAAACGTCTTTTGGAGCCTAATTCTCCTAATAGAAGTATGCTGGCTCAATATCCTCTTCAGGCATAGATCTGTTTACTGACCTTGACCTAGCGGCTTTTGGATGGTTTTGGCTTGCCACCATGGGCCATGCTCAGTGAACAAATCTTTTGCCTGGACAGGCTATTGTGTGTGTGACACCACACTTCTATTATGAGAATGTGACACTTGCTCCAAAAGATATTTGGATAATTATTTCAAGATTCATTATGATATTCAGCCCGAGTATGTGGATTCAAAGATCTTCTGTTGTACCATTGGTACTGGATATGTGGAGGTAACTCTCAATAGACTTCGGAGAAGAGTGAGTTAAGTGCAGAGATGGCTTGGAGGGTGAACATTCTGCTATGTTCTATCATAATTTCAGATAATTGACTATGTGAACTCCACTATGGAGCATCTATAATCTTTAGTGTATATGTATCTTTATTGTCTTGTTATGAGTGTAATGTTTATATGTATCTTTAGTGAATGTTATGAATATTGAATGGTGTAATTTTCATGTGAATTGTTTTTATCTTTATGAAGGTTGATTGGTGTAAATTATGAATATCGATCAAGTTGTTTATCTAATATGAAGATATGTCCATTTCTCATGTAATAATTTATTTACCTAATGTTTTTTGCAAGGACTAAATATTATAATCACATTAACTCTATTTTTTCCTCTACCTAATATTGATCGAGTTCTTTATCTAATACGAGGACCTATGTCCATTTCTTATGTAATACGATGCAGATGGACCGACAATGGATGTATAACGCGGACATACGGACCAAGGAGTTTGTTGATGGTTTGCATTATTTTCTCGAAGTGGCCAAAGCCAACAAACCAGAGAATGGATTCATATGTTGTCAATGCTTCCAATGCAGTAACAAGAAGGACTACTCTTCCTTGGGACTGTTAACAGCCATTGTTTTAGATACGGTCTCATGCCTAACTATTTGGTTTGGACCAAGCAAGGCGGAAGAGGGGTTATAATGGAAGGTGGCAAAGAAGAAGAGGATGATAACAACATTTCGGACTAGGCTGCAGGCCAAGCTTTTGCAGATACTACAATGGGCGAGGCTGATGAAGATGAGTTTGCAAAAGATGGCACTATTGATGATCTTGTCAGGTGCTACGGGATGCAGAAAGAGATTGCAAAACGGAAAAAGAATCAGAAAAGTTGCAGCGCATGATAGATGACCATAAAAAATTATTGTACCCAGATTGCAAGCAGGGGTATAAAAAACTGGGTACCACACTAGAAATTCTACAATGGAAGGTAAAAAATGGTGTGTCCGATAAGGCATTTCAGGGGATATTGAAATTGTAAAGAACAATCTTCCTGTGAATAATGAATTGCCATCCACAACATATGAAGCTAAATAGGTTGTTTGCCCTCTGGGATTCGAGGTTCAGATGATACACGCATGCCCTAATGACCGTATCCTCTATCAGGGTGATGAATACGAGAAATTCGATGCTTGTCCTGTGTGCGAAGCGCTGCGGTATAAGATCAGGCGAGATGATCTTGGTGATGTCAAGGGGCAGCCTCCCAAGAAAAGAGTTCCCGCGAAGGTGACGTGGTATTTCGCTATAATACCACGTTTGAAGCATTTGTTCAGAAACATGGCGAATGCTAAGTTGATGCGATGGCACAAAGAAGAACGTAAGCAAGATGAGATGCTGAGACACCCCGCGGATGGGGCCCAGTGAAGATCAATTGATAGAGCATTCCTAGACTTTGAAAGTGATGCAAGGAACATAAGATTTGGTTTAAGTATTGATGGATTCAATCCATTCGGTGAGTTGAGTAGTGGTCATAGTACTTGGCCTGTGACCCTATGTATGTTCAACCTTCCTCCTTGGCTGTGCATGAAGCGGAAGTTCATTATGATGCCAGTGCTTATCCAAGGCCCAAAACAACTCGGCAACAACATTGACGTGTACCTAAGACGGTTGGTAGATGAACTTTTACTGCTGTTGACGCCAGATTTTGACACATTTTGGATCGGCGTCAAGAGAGGAAAGGATTGGCCGATACGGTGGATTAAAAGGTTACGATTGGGAATCGGTCGATTGGTACTACAGTTGGAAATCGGCCGATTGGCGCTACAGTGTTTCGAGCGATTGGCGAATGGAGTTGGTGGGGGTCGGCCGATTGGGAGGCTGGAGCGATTGGGCCAATATGGGCTTAAGGTGGGCCAGAAAATGAAGATAGAGAAAGATTGGCCCGTAGGAATATTATAACCAACTCCGATACGAGTTGTGTTTGTAAATATTCGTTTTCGTTTAAAATTAGAGATACATCCTAGTCGGTTAGGAAATCAGTTGTAACAAGCTATAAATAGCCATCTTTAAAGATTTGTACACAACACATCAATCAATACAAACAACTTACTTTTTCATCGTACTTTACTTTCGAGTCGGCGACTTCGCCCATACTTATTTTTTCACGAGTTCGTACGGGTTGGCAGGGCTGCATCGACACGATCTCTGGACAATTTTTTAAGTTCCGTTTATCGAGTAATATCTAAGCTTTAACTTCGGGCGCATCGCTGTCGTTTCGTTTAGATTTATTCACAAGTTATCTATATTTACTAGAATTATAGGCTTTGTCTATTGTTCTAGTTCTATCACCAGTTATCCATCTTGAGATTTGAACTGTCGGCTTTATCACTGTTATTTTTATTTATCATTATACAGCCGATTAGATCTATTTGAAGTGTTGCTTCGTAGTGTTGTCTAGTCTGCTTTGGTAGATTCTTTATAATCGCTGCATGATTGTCGGCTATTCTATAGCCGGTTATCTTCATAGCAAATCGGCTGATTCGCTGATATGCTTTTCGAGACAGATTGGAACTTTAGCCGATCGAAATCTCTGAAATTTAATACGTTTCTTTCCTTGTCAATCAACAGGTCAGATTGACTGGCACGCCGCGCGAACCGTACCAGGGCGATCACCCGAACAGGAGTTAAGCAGATTCTCTCGGGTCGTGTGTCCGACGCTGAGGGTCATCGGCCAACTTTTAGCGCCAACAATAGCTCTAGAAGGAAGAAGGTGTACGTGTGTGTGATAAGGATAAACAAGAGAGCTTTGACCTACGAGCATTGTTGTTCGTAACCATCAATGATTGGCCTGCTGTGAGTAACCTTTCAGTACATACAAACAAGGGATATCGGGCCTACATCCATTGTTTAGATGACACAGACAGCATGTATTTGAAACACTGTAGGAAGGTCGTATATAAGGGGCATTGTCGATTTCTTCTTGCTAACCACCTGTTAAGAAAGAAAGGGATGCATTTCAAAGGGGCGCCAGACCATTGTAAAAACCTGCACACCTTAATGGAAAGCGTGTATTTGAAATGATAAAGGATATAAGGGTAGTCTTTGGAAAGGGTCTTGGTAGCGAACCTGTTCTGAATGACGATAACGGACGTGCACCCATGTGGAAGAAGAAGTCTATATTTTGGGAGCTACCTTATTGGGAATCCTAGAGGTCCGAATGCAATAGACGTGATGCACCTGACGAAGAATCTTTGCGTGAATGTGCTAGGCTTCATGGGTTGTTATGGGAACTCAAAAGATACATTGGAAGCACGACAGAACCTAAAACGTATGAAGCAACAAGATGACCTACATCCGGAAAAGAGAGATAACAGATAGCACTACTTACGTCCTGCCAATTACACTCTCAGCAAGGATGAGAAGGATAGCATGTTTGAATGTATGAATAGTATCAAGGTTCCATCTGGGTACTCCTCGAATATAAAGGGAATAATAAATATAAAAGAAAAGAAATTCACAAATCTCAAGACACATGACTGCCACATGTTGATGACCTAGTTGCTTCTGGTTGCACTGAGGGGTATTCTACCAGAGAATGTACGATTGGCGCTTGTAAAGCTATGCACGTTTCTCAATACGATTTCGTAGAAGGCAATCGATCCAACCCAGCTACTAAAGCTACAGAACGATGTGGTACAATATCTTGTCAGCTTTGAGTTAGTATTTCCACCATCCTTCTTCAATATTATGACGAACCTTCTGGTTCACCTAGTCAAAGTGATTAGTATTCTCGGTCTAGTATTCCTGCACAATATGTGGCCTTTTGAGAGGTTCATGTTAGTTCTAAAAACTACGTTCATAATCATGCCCATCCTGGAGGAAGCATCACCAAGGGATATGGAATAGAGGAGGTCATTGAGTTTTGTATTGATTTTATTAACTCAATTAATTTGATTGGGGTTCCAACAACACGCCATGAGGGGAGGCTGCGGGGAACGAGCACCCTTGGAAGGAAATCAAGTTTGAGCAATGATACTGATTTGTTCCACAAAGCACACTTCACTGTTCTGCAACAATCATCCTTTGTGGCTCCGTATATCGAGGAACACAAGCATATTCTATTTTCCCAATACCCGACAAAATCCAATACCTAGATTATACATCATCACATGGATACTTTTCCCTCTTGGTTAAGTCAACACCTTATGGAAAACTCCACGATTCATGAACAACTCACTTGGTTAGCCAAGGGACCTTCTAGCACAATCGTGAAATTCCAAGGTTACGAGATAAATTGTTATACATTTTACACGAGAGCCCAAGACCAGAAAAGCACAATCAGAATAGTGGTGTCCGCATAGATGCCATAGACAGCAACAGGAGTAAGGACTCGTATTATGGTTTCATAGAGGAGATTTGGAAACTCGAATACGGACTGCTTAACATCCCTCTTTTTTGTTGCCAATGGATGAAGCTAACTAAAGGTGGCGTAATGAAAGATCAGTATGCAATGAAAATAGTGGACCTGACCAAGACTGGATACAATGATGAACCATTCGTCCTTGCCAATGATGTGCACAAGGTCTAGCAAACCCAAGAAAAATTCAGAAGATAAGAAAAACGATGGGAGCCAAAGCGCCACATAGTTCTTCCAGGTAAAAGAAAAATCGTGGGAGTCTAGGACAAAATAGATCAGTCAGATGATTATGATCAGTTTGATGGCATGCCTCCATTCGCAGTTGAAGTTGACCCAAGCATCATGCTAGCCAAAGAAGAGGCTCCGTACTTACGCCACGATCATGACCAAGGAACTTTCGTCAAGAAGAGGTTTTTTAATGTTAAATTGTAATGCACTAAATATGGTTCACTTTATGTAATGCTCTATGGCCATCAGAAGCTTTGAATTATATTGTAATGCTCTATGGTGAACATTAATATACTACTTGATACAATTTTTAATTTAATGTATCTATGATTTCATGTGTATTTAAATTAGTTGAGGTGAAGATTTATTCGATCAATATAAACAATGTTAACTTAACCACATACATCAATTGCATTTTTTGCATGTTGAAATTATTTAATTGAATAGCTCGTTGATGATTGTGATGCATTAAAATAATTAATTTAGAAACTTAAACAACTAGTATAGAATTATAATTGATTCAAACTTATTTTAAATATACTTGCTAATTTAATATATTTTTTAATGTTCAAAACATGTAAAGTTTTTATTTTTTATTCAACAAAACCAGTGGAAAACATATATAAATTGCAATCGGGACTAAAGGGTGCATTTTCAGCTCCCGCGCGAAAATTACCCTTTAGTCCCGGGTGCAAGTTGCAACCGGGACAAAAGGGGGGGCCTTTAGTTCCGGGTGACCTTTGCAACTGGACTAAAGGGCCTTTAGTCCCAATTACAAAGTCAACTCGGGACTAGGGGGTTATATACGCCCGCTTGTCTCCCAGGCTTCCTCGTCTCCACACTTCAAGATCCCGCCGCCGCCCTTTCGTCTCCTGGCCCATCCGACGGCCGTCGCCCCGTCGTCACCCACCGTCCCCCGTCGTTGCGCCCGCCCCAACCGCCGTCGTCCGCCCGCGCCGTCGCCCCGCCGTCAATCACGCCCGCCCCGACCGCCGTCGCCTCACCGTCCCCGCCTTCAGCCCGCCGCCGCGCCATCACCCTGCTACCCCCGCCATCGCCCCGCCACCGCGCCGCTTTGGCCCTCCAGCCACGCGCGGTATGGGCCAGCGCACCGCCCCCTCCCCCCTCCCCCTCCCACTCTCGAATCACCGGGGCCCTTGCCGACGCAAGCCCGTGGCTAGCTGATGAAAGGGCCCGACTTTTATTGTTTTATTCTTTAGAAAATTAGTATGATTTAGTATAAATTAGTAGAATTTAGTATAAATTAGTATGATTTAGTATAAATTACTAGAATTTAGTATAATTTAGTATACATTTAGTATAATTTAGAATAAATGCTTAGTATAATTTAGTGTACATCAGTATAGTTTAGTATAAATGATTAGAAAATTAGTATAAATTAGTAGATTTTTATAGAAATGCTTAGAAAATTAGTATAATTTAGTAGAAATTTGGTAGACGTGTTGTATATATAATTTAATATTATTTTTTGTGACAATATACAAGTAGAGGTGTTGTATATAATTGCATGATTTTTTTTAATGTTTAATTTCATGTAAGTTTCATGTAATGAATTTGGTAGAGGTGTTGTATATATAATTTAATGTATGATTTCATGTGTATATTCCAATCAGTTTCTTTTATTTCATGGTTGTTCTATGATTTCATGTTTATACATTAATTGTACTACTTGATACAATTTTTAATTTAATGTATCTATGATTTCATGTGTGTTTAAATTAGTTGAGATGGGAGATGAAGGTATTTAGTGGAGCAGACTATTGCTGGTGGTAGTGGCTCCAACGTTCCAATAACGTACACCAAGGCGGACATGTTCCTCAACTTGTCCGATGATGGCAATGATGAGCCCGAGCACCGCGTTGATGACAACACGGAACAAAACCTTGTCTTGACGGAAGTTTCCAGCGAGGTATATATGATTTTTATTGTTTTACCCCATCTATAATTTCATACTCATTATTACTATGTACTAATTAACGAATCTTGAACTGTTAACCCTCTGGATCGAAGAAGCAAAATAAGCCCCAAGGTCGTATAAAGATAATGGAGGGAAGGCTTCACATCATAGAAGTGACAGAAGATGGCAAGCCTATTGCTCCCAAACATATGGCTAGAAAGTTCGTGAGTCAGATCGGGGCAATTGTAAGGGACAACGTGCCCATCAGCACCAGAGAGTGGAAGGGTAAAGAAACTGATCCATACGTGCTCCCGCAGACACAAAAGGATATGTTGTGGGCACATGTCAAGAAACACTTCACACTTTCTGAAGGTGTAGAAGAAAAAGATGTGAAAGAGTGGATGCTGAAGAAGATTTCAACCCAATTCCAGACATTCAAGAAGAATCTAGATGCCAACTTTATCAAGAAGGGTCAAACTCCAAATTTCGATGAGTGGCCAAAGTTAGGGACCAGTGGAACTCATTTGTCGAATACAAGATGAGCGAAGGTAGCACGAATAAGGTTCGCATCAATATTGCCAATGCTAGCAAGAAGGAGTCTCATCATTGTCTAGGGCGATGTGGTTACATTATTGCAATTCCCAAATGGCCCAAGATGGAACAAGACCTAATCGATCGAGGTATCGTACCAACAACTATTGACTGACCCGATTGATCGAAAAATTGGTACTCATGGAGGCAACCTGAGCCAAGAGGATGGGACACTTATCTTCAATGAAACAATACGTCAGAAGGTCAAAAGGCTTATAAAAGCATTGAAGATGCTAAAGCTGGGAGGTTGAAGGTGGATAGAGAGAACGATGAGCTCACATTGGCGCTCAGGAATCCCGAGCACCCAGAACACTGCCGAGGCTATGGGGTCGTTCCGTGGAAGTTTGCTTTCCAAAAGGACATCAAGTCGTACCGAAGCTGCAAGCGAAGAAAGGAACAGCAAGAGGAGAGTTGGTGGCGCATGTTAGAAGCCAAAGTGCATTCACAAGAAGTAAGAATGCTAGAAGAAATTAATCATTGAGTGGGCCTAGCAGTTACCAAGATGGCCCAATCTGGAGCACTGTCGGATCCCAACGTCGTCATCCCTTCTCAACGGCGAAGCAGCTGTGCTTCCACAGGGGTCCCCGATGAGCACATGCCAAGATTACCCATGGGTGACCAATGGTACCCTGTGGATGACATCACTCAGCGCACCTCATGCGAGCTGCATAGACCATTCGGCAACATCACTATTAAGGTATACATATATATAATTTTTGCAATCTTCTCAATTGATCCTCGCCTCGGGAGTTTAATAACTTCTTTATTTCTCCTATATGTATAGGTGGCGTACGGACATGCTTTATCAAACCTGCTAGGGCAGACAAGCTATGGCATGGAGATCCCAGGAGGTGATGGGGAAAGGACACTAGGAGATACACTTCACGGGATCATTCTATGGCACAAATGCTACATCATCATCCCTGGCACGGAAGCATCATTGCTCCCCGTAGATCCCTCGCAGCGACCATCTTCTCAAAACTCAAGATCGTCATCTCCAGCACATCCACCCCTAGGACTATCATCACCACCAGGACCATGACATCCTGCAGCGAGCAAGGAACCTGCAGCACCTCTGAATAAGTCGCGACCACCGCCTTCCAAGTCAAGGCAGCAAAAGAAAACAAAGAAGTCCAAACCCATTCATAAGCTACCGATTGATACGACTACTGAGGAGTTGCGGGAGCTATCCCAAGAAACTTGCAAGGAGCTCTTCAAAAAATACACTGAAGAAAGAAAAACAAAGGAGATGGAGCCAAAGCCAGTAGATCCAGCAAAATTAAAAAAATTTATTAGCATGTCAAAAGAAGTAAAGAGGACTCTACTATCGAACTACAATCGTTCATTAGTTAAGTCTGATGAGAAGAAAAATTGGCAAGGAGCGTCGTCTTCAAGTCGTACTGTCCCCTAGCGCGGGGATCTCCTAGATAAAGATGCTAAGACTATACGAGTAATGCCCTTAGAACAACAAATCAGAGTCATTGGATTTGCAAGATACAGGTTTGTCTCTTGCTGAAGTTCTAGGGCAAGTTGAACCACCAGCTCCAGAGCCAATTGTACGGAAGCTATCCACAAAGATGTACGAATTCCTTGAATGGTACATGAAGCAGTCTGCAGAGGCTCATGTTCGATCTTCGGGTTAAATCGATTAATTTTTTTATGAAGGTGAGAAATTCCTATGAACGGAATTTAAGGATATATATAAAGTGTACCATCAGGATGCCCTTGACGTCTCTCTCATCAGCGTCTGGGTTCTGTAAGTGTCTGTTTATCAATATGTAAGTGTCTTATTATTTTTTGTGTGTACGTCACCCTATTGACTTCGTCTTACATTTTATGTAGGATGCTAATTCAGAGGTGTCGTAGAGAATCGTACTTCAATGTTGGCTTCATGGATCCATCGCTCATTAACCAAGCTCAAATATGGGATCAACCAAAGAAAATATTGGAGGCGGTATACAATTTTTTGGACAAACAAAATTACAAGGAATACATACTACTGCCATATAACTTTAAGTAAGTGTGGGTACTGTCTATTTTTGTTTTCTTTTTTCCTTACCTATTTAATATTAGTTAGCTCTAATATGAACATTTATGTACGCAGTTTCCACTGGATCCTCTTAATAATTATGATTCATAGAAGCCACATCGTTGTGTTCGATTCGTGGAGGAAACCACCGAAGGAGTACGAAGACATTCAAGGCATGCTAAACTCGTAATAATTCTAAACCTTTATCTCTATGTAAAAGCTGGTTTCCTAAATTATCACCTAACACTGCATCATTCATTATTTTAATCCGTAGTGAATGGAAACGATTCCTTAAGACTCATCGTGGTAACTTCAAAGAAAAATTTACATTCAGAACAGACTTCCCGATACGTATGAAGTTTGCACATTTTGTACGTTCTATAACACGAATATTTCATAACTTGTTTTTTCCCACTAAAGTGCTTGAGACAGGAACAAGGTAATAATCTATGTGGATACTATTTCTACGAGCACACGAATAGTTTTGTGCATGGCAAGGTGCTATCGTTGCATGATCTAGATGTACATAAAATAAAACAATTAATAATTAATTGTTTTCTAGCTCCTTATATTTAATTGTTCGTGTAACATTCACATATTTCCAAATTACAGATGTGGAATATTCAAGAAAAACTCTTGGAGAAGGAGAGAATTTTGGAAGTATGTGAAGGTCTCATAGGATTCCTGGGATGAGGTGATGAATCCCACGAGGGAATTTTATTATGAGGACGTTCAATAACTGCACCAAGCAACACCATGACGGGACGATCCTAGGAATGAAGTATATAGACACTACTGCTATGAAATATATATACGACTTGCATACAATATTAATATTTGCATACAATATTAATATGACTTGCATACAATATTAATATGACTTGGATACAATATTAATATGAAAAAGAATTAAAAAAATATCTTGGTCGTGCATGCGCCATGCAAGCGCGCATGCACGTATCCCTTTTAATCCCGGTTGATAAAATAAACCGGGACTAAAGGAGCTCGTGCTGCGCTTGGCGTGGCGGCCCCTCTAGTCCCGGTTGGCCAACCGGGACTAAAGGGGGTATGTAGTCCCGGGTGACCTCCTTTTGTCTCGAAAATTTAATCTATGATGAATTTTCGGTATCTTTGAATCCTACCGGGACTAATGACGTGTTTTCCAGTAGTGGGTAATTCCTGATGGACTGTTGGGCTTATAAATCCGATAATGTCTAACAAAATTTAAAAATTATTCTACACGAACTTAATATGAACTTTAAAGGTACGTTATTTATCGACTGAAGGCAGGTGGTACGTGGACGTGGACAGCGTCGCCATCCGGGTGTTCCGCAACTACCAGGCGAGCCACGGCGTGGCATTCCCGACGAGCCGGCTCATGTACGCCTGTTTATATGGTAGCTCCTTTTACATCGCTGCGAGTGATGGGGCAGAGCTCCTCCGTAGCTGCAAATCCTTTCAACAAAGAAAAATGGAAAAGAAAAAAAAACCTCATTTCTGAAGCTCGCCAACGTATCAGTTTCAAAATTCAAGTCGAGGAGAACTATTATTTAATTTCCTTTTTCTTCTTAATCTAAAGATGCACAACTCTCCTATGTATTCGAGAAAAAAATATTATTTCTTCGCTTAATCGTATTTTCAAGTCACCATGAAGAGAAACAACTAGCAATATCCGAGGGCTGAACCGTGCATGTATACAACTTAATTAAGACGAATTATTCCCAACTCTATGGGGCTGTTTGGATACGAGATGCTAAACTTTAACAGTGTCACATCGAATGTTTGGATGCTAATTAGGAGGACTAAACATGAGCTAATTATAAAACTAATTGCAGAACCTTGTGCTAATTTGTGAGACGAATCTATTAAACCTAATTAATCCATCATTAGCAAATGGTTACTGTAGCACAACATTGTCAAACCATGGACTAATTAGGCTTAATAGATTCGTCTCGCGAATTATACTCCATCTGTGCAATTAGTTTTGTAATTAGCTTATGTTTAGTACTCCTAATTAGCATCCGAACATCCGATGTGACATGTGTTAAACTTTAACAAGGTGTTCCCAAACACCCCCTATGTATACTGTATCAGCACCGGGGCTTGGCGCTGACGACGTGGAAGTACACCGGGGTCTTCTTGGTACTAGAGCCTGTGGCGCGCCTCCGGTTCGCACTCCTCTGTTTCAGTTTTGAGCAAATAGACATACTGGACTTTCATCCTCTGTAGTATTTCATTGTATGATAATTAACTTTTTAAGTCGCAAGGGCTAAAGCTGATTTCTAAAGTTAATGGAGTTTCATAGAGAGTTTTATCAGTATTAATTTCTATACCACACTAGCAATTTTGTTGATTTGGTAAGATCTTTACGAGGAGAGAGAGGATGGAGTTTCATGAAATGAGAGATGAGTTTCATCCCCATAAAACCTAACAAGGCGCAATTACAAGTTTGCAGTCTTGATAACGGTACAATAAAACTATGCATTGAGACTGGTCTAATCTCTAAACCTAAACCTAGTGGCACAAATAGCAAGATGGAGTATTAAATAGTGAAACCTAATGTACCTTCAATTTATTTTAGTAAAGCAAAATCTTGTGAAAAGAAAAAAAACTCCATATCAGGTATGTATTTCACAACTAAAGTGAGACTCACAGCAGTTAACATTACCCACTTTAAGTTTCAATCATCTAAGAGCACACGGGCATAAGTATAATTCGAAATCATTGGTAGTTTGATGCAAAACAAGAGTAAATTTCCTTATCCTTCTTGGATAAGTTTTCTATTTGGAAAAGTCAAAACGAATAATAATTTGGGATGTAGGGAGTATAAACTACTGAGACAAGCAAACAAATGAAATTGTGGATACAATTGACCTACAATTAATGGCAACGAAGTTCAGAATTATGTTACCTAAGCATCACTGTAGTAACAGAGTTACAATTATTTTACCTAAAAAGGAATCAATAATAGATATTGTTGTGGACAAAAAAACATGTCTAAATTTACCAAAATCCGTCTAATCATCTGAATGTATGGCTGTTTCTTTTTGACAAATCAGCAAACAAATGCATGTACGGAGTACATAACATCATTGGTGTAAGAACCAAATTACATTCATTAATCTAAAATATAGTGCCAATTTTATGACAATGGCCAAAGCTTTGTCTCCACTAATTACAGCTGCCAAAGCCACTGGACAGGCAATGCATTTCTCATCGCAGAATACACACCCAAAACACTTGACCTCTCTCCATACAGCTACACGTTTCCAGCCAAGGGGTAAAAGAATGTTTTGCGAAGGCTACGAAGACCACGAGCACCTCTTTAAGGATTACGTCATGCATGCGAGGGACATATGGTCAGAACCTGGTACGTGCAGGTTCAACAGCTCGGACAGCTCGGCGACATCTGGGATGTCAGTTTCTTCGATGCTAATTACATGCTCCTCAGCTCAGAACCCTGATCGTCGCCTTCTTAAGTTCTTATAGAACATTTGGAAGGACATAAATGACATGGTCTTTAATGCCGCCCACAGGTCGCCAGCGCAGGTTCGGTGTTACACTCCATCGACATATGGGCAGATCGCATCCGCAAGCCAGTAGCTAGAACTTTTTCTCATTCTTGGAGTGCAGGACTACGGGATGTAGCATATAGCTAGCTGTGTATACTCTCCTCTCCACCCTAACCTCACAATGCACTGAACGCTTTACCTGCGTTCCACATCCGTTCAATGAAAGTTCAGGCGAGCAATTGCTTGTCGTATAAAAACAGAATGTTCAGCTGCAGCTCACTTGAACCAACAGCCATTTAAGTGAATGAGTTCAAAGCCTCAGAAAAGCCGACACACAACAAATGATCTATTCGGTGTTCCTTTTTCTGTATCAACGAAAGCAATACCATCAGTGAACAATGAAGCATAGCACACATAAAAACAAAGTTTCAGAAACTCTGCAGTGTACGCGTGCCTAATCATAGCAGTCCAAGGCAAGTCATCTCGCCTCGGCATTGCATCAAACAGCATACACATGGCGCCCATGTCGCCAACCTCGGCATCCCTAACAGGGTGCCTTTTGTTCTTTACAACCAACTGACAGAAAAATTTCTGCATATATAGCTGAGACTCAGGGTTCTTTGAAACCTCAATTTCCCTTCCAACAATCACATGCATTAGTGTTGCAAAACGGGATGGGAGTCTTGCATCAGAATGTGCAAATAGACTCTTAAAAACTCCTGGAATACCAGTAAACTTGTTAAACGGATAAATTATCCAGTTCACACGGATCAAACATGGTGGAGCAAACATAAATATATAGTTATAACGCAGGGTACGTATCCCCAAAAAATGATAGGAGAAATATAATTGCTCCGGTAGTATTGACAACTAACTTACCACCTGGCCTCCATCATCTATAGACATAGCTTGACACGATAGTGACAACAACAAGAAGCTAACAATATCAAATCAACACAGTTCAATTTTCATATATAGGTGCTTGCTTTAGCATGGACATTAAGTGTAAATATATTTCTATATGCTGCATATCATAAACTAAAAGACATGTTGTTACCTCCCTGACAGAGAAAGCCAGGCATCATAAGGTATACCTCTACAGTATGCCATTGTATTTCACGGTGTAGCTGAAAATTGGTATTCCCATGTGAGTTGTTTCTTTAGTGGTCACTAAAACGAGGCCTGTGAAAATGGAAGATTGTTACTCGCCAGGGGAAGATCATATTGGTTAGAACCTACGAAGAATGTCTTCACAAAGAACCGATTGAACAAAATATTTACCATAAGTTCGGTACTTCCCACTTATTATATTGAAAAGGGCGAGTACAAAGCTAACCGATTGAACAAAACATTTACCATACTTATGATTGAAGTTTCACCTGGGGATCTCGGTTGGATGGATCAATCTCTGAAGATTTTCTTCCTGCACATTTACCAGCAATTGAAATAGAATAACAACTGGTTTCAGTCTTGTTAATCAACTTGTCGATTATACTTGCCAGATTGAATATGTTGCCCCAATATGCAATATGGATACAGAAACACCAAAGCACATGCTCTGTGTAGTAAAATTGTTGCCTAAAAAGGTAGTGTTAGCACGTGCTTTGCTGAATAGAACTGGGCAGGAAACATCAACATCATTTAACCTTGAATAACACAGCAAAAATAATACAATCCCCTTTCAGACATTTCATTGAGCATATTGTGAGCAGCAGGCCAGCAGCCGTTGGAGGGAGAGAATGCAGAAGAAGCAACAGAAACTTACAGCTTGCACATGCCTTGGCAGCCTGGAGATGAGAAAAGCGACAGCCATGCATGACCTGTTGCCGTGGAAGGGGTGCAGCTTGCCGTTGCGCGACACACGCAGCAACGGAAGAAGACGGAGCTGGTCTGGTCACCAGGCGAGAGTCGCACTGGGATAAAGTGGGTGGAGGTGGTGGCGCCCAGACGTCGAAGAGAAAGAGGTGAGCATATGGGGGGAGGATGGGCGGAAGCAGGGCGGCTGAGGCGCCCGAGGATGCGCGGGGAGCCGGTGGGCGGCGCTCCAGTTCCAACGAGGGGATAGGTCCCCGCTGTGGCGGGTGTTCGGGGATGCCTTGCTCAGGGACACCATGGCGCCCTGCTACGACCTCGCCACGGCGGCGCCCTTCCTCTTCTCCCGCGCCGACATCGTCGACAGCGACAACTTGGACTTCCACCTCCGCGACGTCTGCGCCGCCACCTGTGCCGTCCGGTCGTTGGACGGGCGCACGGTTTATCGCCCCCGCATAAGGGGGTGTGGGGGGGGGGGTTGTGGCGGCCACCATCACGCATCTGCTCCACAACGAGCGGGAGTTCCCGCTCGCCGCCGGCGTCAACGACCTCCTCATCGTGTCCATCGGCTCCGGATCCTTCGCCGGCACCATCACCACAGCCGCCAACCCCGCGCTCGCCGTCGCCCGCCGAGATGGTCCGCCTCGCTGCCGAGGCTGCACAGGGAGGGGGAGGGACGCTCCAGGCCGCAGGCAGACGGGCGGCTCGGTCCATCGCGGGTTGCGCAAGTGGGATTCCGAAGCGCGGACCGCTGCGATGCCGCACGGACGGGAGGGATGCGCCGGGCTGCTGGGAACCGCGCGGACGGAGAGACGCGCGGGGCTGCGGCGCCGCGGCGGGCGGCAAAGACGAGGCGCCCCAAACCCTGGTCTCCTGGCCGCTGAAGCGACGAGTGCGTAGGGGTTGCAGACTTGCGGGTGGTGCAAAGCCGAATGGCTAGCGGCCGCAGACTTGCGGGTGGTTGCAGACTTGCGGTAGATATACATGGTGTTTACTCTATTTTTTTCCAATTTATTCATAAGCATACGTACTTCCAAACATGCTTGAATTGTAGTACATAATTCAAAAAAATTTAGCAAATATTGTTGTAGTTCTCAAATTCAAAAGCATCGTTAACTCTGAAAAAATACACATTCACGCATGTCCATAGGATACGCTGACTCATCGAAGTTGTGCTCGAAGTGTTTAGGTTGGAGGCAAAAGATGTTACGTTGACTTTAGATAGACCCGGGGCATCCAGTAGAGTTGGTATGATGGATTGTAGTCCCTATAAACTACGAGAATACATAAAAATCATCAAAAAAACTGCTCCAGCAGATGACCTGTATGCCAGAATACCTGAAAATCGTCAAAAAAATGCTCCAGAAGATGTCATGTATGGATTGCTATTTTAGACTATGAACTAAATTTCTCTCTCCGTAATCCAAATATACCAATCCAAAAGGTGGATCGCCATATTCTCTTTCTGTACATAGGAGTATAGATGTACATTCGGACCGCCCGGCCCGGTCCGGCACAGGCCCGGCATTGCCTGTTCATTTTCGTGTAGGGCCTAGCCTGTCACGACAACCCTGTCGTGCCATGCCGTGCCAGCCCACGGGCCTTACTAGCGGCCCGCACAGGCCCGTGAGGCCTTTTTTGCGTCAGGCCAGCCTGAAGAGCCCAGCCATTTTTACGTGTCGTGTTGGCCCATAGCCCGTCAAGAGGAAAAAGACCTAGATAACCAACAAATTTAGAAAAAGTGTGGATATGGCAGAAGTATTAGCAAAAGCATTGTCAAGTGTGACAGAGAAAATTTTATCCTGTAAACCAAACTCAGAAACTACTTGTTCAATATGCTCAGCAATGTTAACACCAGAATGGGAGCAATCAATCAACATAACAGCAATGACTCTCTTCTCTAATTCCCAATCAGCAAAAACAAAATGTGCAATAACACTAAGATAATCCTCCTTAGCATTGCCATACCAAATATCAGAAGTAAGACAGACAGAAGAAACATGAGACTTCAAAGTATCAAGAAGAGAAACACGATGCTCGGCAAAGTACTTGGTAAGACCTCTAGAAGTGGTCTGTCTAGTAACTTTAGCAAAACGAGGGTTATGAGCACACTGGATGTACTCCACAAATGCCTCTGTCTCACCAAAGCCTAGGGGTAGATCAAGTCTAGCAATCAACCGGCACAATTCTTTACGAGCAAGATCAGGCTTGTATTCCTAATTAACAATTGAGCTATCAGAATTGAATTGCAGTTGCGACTGAATAAGAGAAGAATGGTTTTGTTTAGCCAAGCACATCTTCTGGTGCCGGAGCAAATGCCCGGTACCAGCACAAGACCGGCCAGTAAGAATGTAAGAACAATGATGGCACTTGGCAGCATACCTTACCTTCTTACCGTTGGCGCCTTCCTCGAACAACTCCTCAAAGTCGTTCTGGCCAGAAGATCGCCGCTTCCCCTTGCGGACACTAGTGCCCGTTGATGTAGTCGAGGTAGAAGATGGGGCAGAACCTCCGGCACCGATAGCATCCATATTGACGGGAGCAGCAGAGCTACCGAAGAGTGCCACGGCTCCAGCAGCCACGTCGTCCTCATCGTTGCCTGGCAGAATAGAACAAGAAGAGGATCAGGAAGACAAGAACAAGAAGATGAACAAGAAGATGATCAGGAGAACAAGAACAAGAAGAGGATCATAAAGAAGTTACCTGGCAGGCCACAGGCCCTTAAGTCATCATTGATGGTGTAGTTCTTGTCCATCACGACGACCTCTTGTGGCAGGCGGCAGCCGGGCATCCCTAGGCCTTAACCGCTCCGTCACTCAACGGCGCGTGGCACCCGACGGGTGACGGATACCTGCAAGAAAAACAAGAGAACAAGATTAGGAACAACAAGAGGATCAACAGAACAATAAGGGGATCAGGAGGACAACAAGGAAGAAGACAGTTACCTGCGACGCCAGATCCTGGAGCAGGAGAAGAAGACAGTTACTTGCAAGAAGAGGATCAGAAAAATAAGAACACGATCAAGAGGATCTACATCAGAAGAACAAGAAAAGGATCAGGAGGATCTACATACCTGCGACGCCACAGCCCGGAGCCAGAGAGGACAGCGGGAACAAGATCAAGAGAACAAGGAGAGGATCAGGAGAATTTAGATCCAGATCCAAGGAGGTGGAATGGGAGGAGGCGAGGAGCGGGGAGCAGAGGAGTCGAGGCAAGGAGGCGGTGCTGGTGGCAAGCTAGCAAGGCACCAGGAAGGCGGTCAGGCGGAGGCGCGGAGGAGGTGAGTTGGGAGCGGAGGAGTCGAGGTGAGGAGGTGGCGTGCCGGTCACCGTCGGCCTTCGCCGGGACGCGGGACTGCGGGTGCGGGATGGGACGGGAGGAGCCGAGGAAGCGAGGAGCCTAGAGCGGAGGAGTCGAAGTCGAGGTGAGGAGGCGGCGGGTAGATGGGAGAATGGGGTAGGCCGGTAGGGTTTGCGGAGAGGCTGAGAGGGGCGCGGCTGGCCGCGGGGGGCTTATATATAGCCCCCTCCCGACCGTTGGTGGAATGGTGGGCTGCCTGGGCTAGCCGACTGTTCGCTTGACGGGTCGGCAACGACCGGTGGTTCACTTTCGTGCCAGGCCATGCCGCCCGTCGAGCCGAGGCACCGGCCCATGCCCGAAATGAGCATGCGGGCTGAGCCAGCCCAAGTTCGAAGACTTACGGGCTGGGTCGAGTTAGGTCCGGGCTAAAAAGATGGGGTTCGTGTCGGGCTATCGGGCTGCGGGCTACATGTACATCTATACATGGGAGAAACCTCCAACTGCTAATGGTCGGAGGTTTCTCGCGTCGCCTCCATCCCCTTTGTCCCGCGCTGCCGCATCCTACCCACCTCCTATTGCTGGCACCACCATGGAAGTCCACCTTAGAGCTCGATTCAGGCATTCCCATGCTCGATTCCGCCATCGATGTGCTTGACTCCACCGGCCCAGCCCCAACGTTGGTGTGCTCCACCACGCATGAGAGGTTCCACTAGCCCAGCCCCAGCGCATGCTTGCTTTGCCGTGTAGTCGAGCTCTGTCGTGCTGGCGAGGCTCCACGGGATAGCTACGGCACGAGCATGCTCCTCCACGTGGAGGAGGCGCCGCCAGCCCAGCCTCAGTGCGAGCATGCTCCGCAGCGCGGTCGAGGCACCGTCGGCAAGCCCCAGCTCGTGCAAGCAACAGCTCGAGGTGGAGCATGTGTAGATGAGCTCGAGTGCGTCTATTTGGCCAGGAGGTTGATTCTGAGCTCGATTTGGGCTGGAGGTGCAGGGACATCGTCGATTTGATTATTTGAAGCGGAGGGTGGTGGATGAGTAGACGCCTATGTCGATTTGGGGTGGAGACGCGAGGTGGGGTGAGCTGCGCGATCAACACGGGGCGTGGCGAGCAGTGGCGTGGGCGGAGGTGAGGCACCGGTAGCACAGGGCGAGCAGCGGCGCGGTCGAAGCGGCACAGCACAGGGCGAGCAGTGGCATGTGCGGAGGAGCGGTGCGGCTGGGGAAGGGCAAGGGCGTGCTCCGCCACGTAGGCGAGCTCGAGCCCCGCGCTACCACTACCCCGCTCGGCTCCGTTAGCAGTGGCACGGTTGGGGGAATAAGACGAATGGGGAAGAGGAGATGCACAAGTCACTGACTCGTGGGCCCTACTTATATCATGAAAATCGGTAGAGCAGTATAGGTATACCGTTGGAAAAAACAACTTTGGAGTACCCAAATTTTTCTCTTTCCTATACCTAAAAGTGTTTTTGGTCTCCAATTTTACCAATTCTACTGAAGATGCTCTCATAGCATTTTCCTATAGACGATCAGAATGCATCCGCCAACATTATGCAATTATCTCTTCGGGAATCATAAATAAGAAGCATCACCGCAGTTACTTAATTAGATCCAAAATCGAAGCACAAAGTTATGTTTTCAGACTGTGTGTACATATAAATACCTCTTCCCCCTCTTAGTCTCTAATCCTAGTAAGGCCCTGTTTGGGAGGAAGGGGCTAAAGTTTAGCCCTGGGCTAAAATTTAGCCCTCTCAAATAGAGTGCTAAATTTTAGCACTATGGGGTGTTTGGATAGGAGGCTAAACTTTAGCACTTTGATTGCCAAAAGACTTTTTTACCCTCATTCATCTCCTCTCCTCTACCCCTCCACAACTCCTTCCTTGTCAGCTCCAATCGAGCAAGCACGGCAGCCACCTCCTCCTCTCATGCCCTCTCCTCCGCCTCCTAGAGGTGCGCATGGAGCGCCGCGGCCGGGGCTCCACGGGGTCCGTGAGCCACGCCGGCGGATGAGCTGCGGGGTCGACCGCGGAGGGGAGCCTGCGACGCCGGCTGCTTCTCGTCGGCATCGACACCGAGTGGCGCGTCGTCCCCATGGAGAACGGCCGCCCCAAGAACCAGATGGCCGTCCTGCAGCTCTGCGTGGGCCGGAGGAGGCGGCGGCTGGCGCGGAGGCCGCGGGGGCGAGCGGGGCCGGCCGGAGGCGGCGGGGCCGGGCGGGGCCGGGCGCGGAGGCGGTGGGCGAGCGGAGGTCGCGGGGGCGTGCGGGGCCGACCAGAGGCGGCGGGGGCGGGCGCGTAGGCGGCGGGGGCGGGTGTGGAGGCGGCGGGGCCGGGCGGGGCCGGTGGCGGCGGCGGCGTTCGGGCGAAGGAGCGGGGAGAGAGAGAGAAACTGAGGGGAGGAGAGAGAGGGGAGGGGGGCAGTGGGGGAAAGTGGTCTTGGGGGACCACTTTTTAGTCCATTTAGTCCATTTTAGCTACCCCTAAGTGACTAAATGATTAGTGGGGGGCTAAAGTTTAGCCCACAAGATTTAGCCCACCTGTTTGGGAAGTTTGGGGGCTAAAATAGACTAAAGTGGGGGTGCTATAGTTTAACACCCCTCTCCCCAAACACCCCCTAAGAAAAGAAGTTGTAGTGTATGAGTATGAGATGTGAGTTACAATAAGTAGTAAAACGTGAGCGAGGTGAGCACCAACAATAAATGATATAATTGTCTAATTGCATGGATTCTGAATTATCAAAATGGAATTGGTCAGAAAGATCTAGCAGCTTAGTCCAACATGCCTGCTGTCGTGCTGTACATACAGGCTTATTCAAAGAAACGATCATGACACGGGACTCATAATTCGTTGGACAAAAGTTCCATGAACAAAGCACAACGGGCTCTATTACTGCTCTCACTGTCCAGTCCACAGATGCTTCTAATTAACTCGTGTATTAAAACATGGTTTCTGTCGTAGTACAAGCAAATGACGTAAATGAAACAATAAATCAATAATTATTCCCAAAATTCATATATATGATCATATAAGAGCAAAACCAAAGCACAAGACCAATACAAATAAGTTGAAACTGGAATTCGCATTACGCAGGAAAGGGAATTTGCTATCAAACTATGGTTGCCTATTGGCAATAATGCAACTAAACGATTCTCCCTTGATCACAAATGTTTTTCTTCAGCCTCTTCGATCATCACTCATCAGTACTGCGCCAGGCCGCACTCGACCGGCTCCTGGCCGTTGATCCACCGCTTGGGGTCGGCGCAGTAGTCGTAGATCCTGTAGTTGCCCTGCACCCACTGCATCTTCCCCACCTGCGTGGCGTTCAGGCTGCAGTAGTAGCGCCCCGCGTCACCGAACGCCGCTGCGCAGCCGGCGACGCAGCTGCCGCCGCCGTAGCACTCGCAGACGTCGAGGTCGATGCCGTGGTAGCTGGCGACGAAGGGCGCCTTGGACCAGTCGGCCTTGACGCGGCCGCCCTGCGTGGCCCAGTCCTCCGCCGCCCAGATGCTGGAGTAGGCGTACATGGGCTGGCTCGTCGGGAACGCCACGCCGTGGCTCGCCTCGTAGTTGCGGAACGCACGGATGGGGACGCCGTCGATGTACCAACTGCAAGTAGAAACATGACTTGGTTGATCAATCACCAATTAATTGTTGCTCGAAGCGATCGAGTAATGTTGCATTTGATCAATCGATTACGAACACGATCATGCAGGGAGCCCAGGAGATGGTGTAGTTGTGGTAGCCGGCGGTGGGGTCGAACCAGGGCTTGAACTGCATCTCCTTGTTGCCGACGCCGGCGGCGTAGACGTTGGTGTGGATGGTGTAGGGCTGCCCGGTCACGTTGCCCAGGAACTCGTAGTCGATCTCGTCGTGGTTGTCGCCGAGCGACGACATCTGCACGGAAATGGAAAGGGAAGCAACTAAACCTTGGTGGACTTTGATACATTTCAGAATGAACACCGTGCTTGAACGCAGATCAGATCGCTCGATGTGGATTGGTTTAATTTCTCTCACTCACGTAGTAGGTTGTGACGGTGCCGGCGGAGTCGCCGGGGACAAGCTGGATCATGGTGGACACGGTGCCGTAGACGAACTGCTTCTTCGACCGGATCATCGAGCCTGCATGTACATGCAGTGATCAATTGTTTGCACAAGTGATCGATCAACATAGTCTTGATCAGACGATTGATCTTGACATCAAAAGCTTAAACCCAGTAGTAACACTATTAGCAAGCGATGGATCGATTAGATTATTTTAACCTGACGAGTTGCTGACGAGGGCGAGGGAGAGCCTGTTGCCATCATCGTAGGCCCAGCAGTTCTGGGGCTCCCAAGTCGCGTCGCACTCCTCGTAGAAGTTGCCGCCGGCTGCGAGGCCAACAAGCGCAGATGCCAAGATCAACGCAAGCAATGCCGCTCCTTGCTTTCCCATGACCATTCTAGAGGATGCTCTCGAGCGAGACTTTCTTGAGCTCGCTCTCAGGTCTCAGCTCAGCCAAGCAAATCTACGGAGGATTGTGTCTCTAGCTGCCTTTTTTTTCCTTCCCTCCTATGACTCGACTCCGACGCAGAGACGAACGGACGAGACACATTTATATACAACCTCGAGAAAGACATACAAGTCTTTTATTCTTTTTTTTTTGAGGAAACAAGTCTTATTCTTGTCAAAATGATGGCCTTGACTAGTTTATTTTGTAGCCGTTGAACCATGTAGGCCACATAAAATCAAACCATCTTTCGAATTAAAGTTGTCATGCACGCACGTAGCAGGAGAGGAAGCATCGATGGAGCCGTGTGGAATGATCGATCAGGAGAAAAGGCAAAGCTGAGAGTGTCATGGACACGTAGTCGCGACGGCCGACACGGAGCTTCACTTTGGCAACGTGCCTGACATCCTGGGCATACTTGCGCCGGACGTCTTGGCATCGATATCATGCGTGTGCCCTTTCCCCAGTTCTCCAGCGGCGTGCATCATTGTTCTCCAACATCTGGCACCCGGCAGGAATCATTGTGCGCACCGGAGGCAATCGATCAACATGTACCAAGTGCGAACACAAAAGAGACAACGTCACGTAGGACATGACAGGATTAGTAAAGTACCTGTATAATTTTATATCTGCTTGATCTAATGTGCAATTGAATAGATCGAGGGCATGTTCTTAATTTCGTTTTCACCGTTTTCTCGTCCTCACTTGAAGTACCGAAATTCGCGAAATTTCTGCCAAAATCCGGGTTAAAAAGGTGGTATGTCGATGAACAGTACTGCAATTTTGTGCGAACAATAATTTCGCTTGCCACAAAAATTTGATCATGGATCGGGACAATCATTTGATTTTCTTCGTACTAGTATATTGTTATTGAAATTTCCCCCTCGCATGCACGGACGCACACTCACATTCACATTCTACTCTTATAACACCTATGAAAGACTATGCCGACAGATAATTGGGATTGAGGTGGAGAGATTTCACCATATAAGAAATATAACCAACTGAGGTACGCACTACGGGAAACAGAACCTTTGCCGAGTGCCCTCGGCAAAGGCCTAAAAACACTCGACAAAGCCTTTGCCGAGTGTAACACTCAGCAAAGAGCACACGGCAAATTTTGTGTCGGCAAAGAATAGTTCGCCGAGTGTCAAAACTTGAACACTCGGCAAACATGTTGCCGACGGCCAAAAAACACTCGGCGAAAAGATGTACTCGGCGAATTGCGGACTGACGGCGTCGGGGTAACGGCGGGTTTGCCGAGTGCCAA
>NC_028450.1:11084646-11085727 GCF_000263155.2 Setaria italica | reverse complement strand
ATTTAGTTTCCACATTGTTCACAATCAAGTCTACTTCCGTGGAGGCCCAAGGAGACCACTGCGACAAATCTGATCTTCATTATTCGAAGCCGCCAATTGATTCTGCACATAGGATAGGACATTCTGAGGTAACATCTAAAGTTGTCAAATTTAAACTATTGAATCTTAAGCACAATGTGTCAAGTGACTCACAGGAGTAGTCGTGGGTGGCTGAGGCGGAGGGAACATCATCGGCGGTGGCGGAGGCAAAGACTGTCCCATGCTCGTAGCAAAGTTCTGCATGTACTGGAACATCTGCTCCATCCTAATCCGGTTTTCCTCCTCCATCCTCCGCCGCATTTCCTCCATCTGCGCCTCCATCTGCGCCTTAATCTCCTCTTGTGCCTTCCTTGCTATCCTGCAAAGTGACGAGTCGAGGACGGTCCTTGTAAGCCTCTCCTGCAACAAAAGAAACAAAGCACTGTTTAAGTCAAAATTCCGGCAGCATCTCCCCTGCACGGGGAGGTTTCCAAAACCTGCAACATAATAAACGGCACGATGGCCGACAACCACAATCTCACCAAAGAGTTGGCACGATGGCCAACAACCACAACCACAACCAACCACACCTCTATTCTTTTCAACATTTTGTAATTTCTACTCTTCCTTCTTCTCGAATTTTCTAAATCCATACCTCTAATTTATAAAATAAATGCTACCACATCCTACCACCTCTCTAGTATTTTCAACATTTAATTTCTAATTTCCAATTTTCATGCATACTCTAATTTATGATGTGTAGCGGCAACATAAACTTACCGGAGGGGTGACGGAGGAGCGGGCGCGGGGCGGGCGGCGGGGGCGCAGGCCTGGGGGTCAGGGCCGGGAGTTCGGGGGCCGGCCGGTGCAAGGCGGGCCAGGGGGCGGCCGGGGCCGACGGCAGGCGTGTGCGGGCAAGTCCGGCCACTGTAACACCTGGGCCGGCGTTGGGCGGCCGGGCTCGGCCTGCGTCGGATGGGTCTGTGGGGACAGGGGATGGCGTCAGGCCGGTTGTGGGCGGTGACGGTGTCAGTGCTGGGCTGCATAGTGTTGTCAGGACTCG
>NC_028450.1:10988252-11082192 GCF_000263155.2 Setaria italica | reverse complement strand
GCAGGCGGGCGGCGTGGGGCGGCGGCGGCGGGCAGCGCGGGCGGCTAGCGGGGCAGGCGGCCAGGGGGGCGTGCGGCGCGGGCGGTCAGCGGGGCCTGTATGTGTGCGTGTATGTGCGGGGCGGGCGGACGGGACTTAGCCGATTTCATTGTCGGTCCCTTTGCCGAGTGCTGTTGATCTAGCACTCGGCACACCCTTTGCCGAGTGTTAGATCCATGGCACTCGGCAAAGTATAGTTTTTTCCCCGAATTGAATTGCGTACTGAGGCTGTCACGTGGACCCCGGGTAACCTTTGCCGAGTGCCCCTGATCTAGCACTCGGCAAAGGGTGTGCCGAGTGCTAGATCAAGGGCACTCGGCAAAGTGCAGTTTTTTTCCCCGAATTGCGTACTGACGCTGTCACGTGGACCCGGGTTAATCTTTGCCGAGTGCCCTATTTATGACACTCGGCAAACAATGTTTTTGCCGAGTGCCCTACTACGACACTCGGCAAACACCTACCTATATTGCATGTGCAACAACACTTTTACTAATTAAAAGTATGTAAACTTTGTGTAAACCTAGTCAAATTCACTAAACATTGCGTATTCCATTTTTTAAGTAATATTGTTCCATTATTTCATGGATTTATAGCTCATATTTAATTTATATCTATTAAATTCATATACGTGCAATTAATGAATAAAAATTACCAAACGGATCTGAAAATTTCTCAAAATTTGACATGAACCTATCTATGTTCTCTATAGCCTATAAAAAAAATTTGGACTCAATGAGAATTACATTTATCGATTCATCTCAAAATCTTACCGGATCATTTGAACTTCTACGAATCCTCTCCGGAGATGCTTCGAATTCTAAACATCATATGTCAAAACTTGTGCGAAACCTTGTCAATTTTTTACCACAGCCTCTGCATACGAAATCATAGCATCTTGCAAAATCTCATGATTTTCAAACTTCGTTTGTATTTTTGAAAATTAAACAATCATTTGGCCACACGTTCGTAGTCGTGTTTCCTTAGCAAAATGTTCGAAATTTCTTTTCATTTTCTGGGTGAGACCTCAATTTGGACTCACTAACATGAATATGATTTTTCCACTTATATTATTCAATTATTCCAACCACCTGCAGTTCAAATTTGACTTAAATTAAAAAATTACTCTAAATGAAATTAATTGATTAAATATAGCAAACAAGTCAAAAAATAGTCCATCTTCTACCATGCAGTGCCAAATGCCATACATGTGGAGTGTAAAAAGTTTGGAGGGTGGAGGAGGGAAAAAAAATTATTTTTGCCGAGTGTGTCAAAAGACACTCGGCAAACCCTATAGTATGCCGAGTGTGCCCCCTAGCACTCGGCATACAGGCCACTTTGCCGAGTGTCCCATCATGACACTCGGCAAACTAGTGCCTTTGCCGAGTGCCCTCCATTGACACTCGGCAAAGACTAACGTCCGTCACGGAGTGGCGCCGCCGGCGGCACGGGGAAGTCACGTGGGCGTCAATTTGCCGAGTGTCAAACTTTGTCGAGTGCCTCCTGGGTGTTTGCCGAGTGTTTTTTGGGTGGCACTCGGCAAACCGGTCGTTCGCCGAGTGTTTTATTTTTGTCGAGTGTTTTTGATGTTACACTCGGCAAAACGGTCCTTCGCCGAGTGCCCGAAAAAATGCACTCGGCGAAGTAATTACACTCGGCGACTTTAAGGTTTCCCGTAGTGACGCTCGATTCGCATATTGTGTATTGCATTGACCAAACAATATTTTAGAGTACAAATAATTAAAAGTAATTAATATGCTTTATTTTGTTTATATTACAATCTTTAAGTAGAAAATATTGAAGAAAAAGTATTCAGTCATGAACTCGATCATGATATCACGCCATTGCATTGGATCAACTCTTCAATTATTCTGGTTATTATGCTGATGAATTTAATTAATATTTAGTAGCATAAAGTTGTCCCACCGTCCTGGAGTTTGTCTAAAAAATTGAGGGTCCTAAGGTACTTTTTTTTTCCCTTTTTGATTTTAATCTACACCCTCCGTTCCAAATTGTAGGTCGTTTTGACATTTCTATATATATAATTTTTACTATGCACCTAGATATAATAATAATATCTATAAATCTAGAAAAATTAAAATAACCTACAATTTAGAACGGAGGGACTGAATTTTCTCATTTGTTCTGTCAACTTTCTAAAAATAAAAAATGCAAAAATCTCCAAACAAAACCCGGGGAAGTAGCTAACTTGTCATCGCGAGCAACCCAGCCAACGGGGAAGATAGAGACTCCATATGACTCCCTGCTTACACGACGGCAAGGCCACCGTACGAGGAAAAGAAGCTGTTCAGGTGAGTCCTCTCTTCTTCAAATCAACTCTTGATTCCTAGTTTTTCTTGCAAATAATGAAAAAACGGCCTAGCCCGTTGTATTCTAGGTTGGATATCCTTATTCGGGAAAACACTGAAAACTCGGTATTCGTCCCGAGATTTAGAACCGGTTGGTTTTTAACACGGTACTAATATGAGCATTAGTATCGGATCTAACGACTAGTTCCCCAGAAACCCCTCCCCCCTGACCCCCTTTAGTACGCTTGGGGGCTCCAACCGGTACTAATATGCCTGGGAGCCTTTAGTATCATGTGGAGGCTCCAACCAGTACAAAAGATCCGGTACTAACTTCCCTCCTATAAATCAGGCGTCTTCTTCCTCCTGCTCGAGCCATTTCCTCCAGCTCGAGCTTCATCCATTCATGGCGAAATAGGGGAGGTGTTGCTGGATTTTTGACCATTTTGTGGGGATTTCACTCATTCAAGTGTTCTAAAGGTTAGAAACTTCATCCTCCCTTGATACATGGTTAGCATACTAACTTCTATGCTTTAGAGCTAGAGTAATCTGTGATTTTTAGAATAAGGTACAATGGAGAAAATTTTCAATTATATGTATGTGTTATTTAGAGCTCATATTTGTGATTTTTAGAATAATCTAATTTGGATGCTATGTTTGGTTTAAGTCAAAGAAATTGATATGAGGTTAGAGCAATAATTTTATAGTTTAGTCCTTTATAAATATAAGCTAAATAAATTATGGAAAAAAATATAATTTGTTCGTATTTTAGTCATTTGCAAATATGAGCGAGATAAATTGTGGTACATAGAGATAATAACATGAAATAGAGGTATGTAATTAGTCATTTTTAGAATAAGCTATAATGGAGAAATTTTTCATTTATATGTTATGTTTGACCTAAAAAATTGTGGGGAAAAATAAAATTTGTTCATAGTTTAGTCATTTGCAAATATGAGCTAAATAAATTGTGGTACATAGGATGGCTAATGCTGCTGACGATAGTGGCGATAGTGGGGGCGATCTTCGTTCCTCTGGCGGCAAGGGGAAAACCTGTAGCAACTCTATCTTAATTAGGTATAGTTAAACTTAAGCAAGTCGTTAGTCACTAAGTAGAGGTGGTGAAAAGTCCAAATTACCCCTAAAAAGCTCTTCTTGGAGTTAAATAGAAAACTTAAGTTTCTGTTTACCAACTTAAATTTTTGTCCAAATAAGAGTTGTAAAACGTTTAATTTCAAACAACTTTTATTAATAACACTTTGGCTAATTTGGAGAGGGAGAAGGTCAAAAATAAGAATCAAATCAGGAGTACATCACAACCCTACAAATGACCTAAGTCCTGGAATTCATGTTTTTCCTCAACTTTGCAACCTGTTATCTCACCATTCTATATCTAACCTCAAGTCAGACCTTAAATATAAGTTGTATTTCCTTGAGTGTGTTCGAACTTTGTTACATTGACCCAGGTCCAAATCACAACCGAACCTGCTCAAAAACTTAGTCAAAATCATGTAAAACTTTCAACTCAACCTTTTTGCATTCCAGCGCTAAGTCTGGAAAACGTCTAGAGCGTGTACCTTGGCGAGCTTGTTCCTCAAAAAATCTGAACTGAACTCAAGAAAAGTCCTTAATAGATGTTGGAGTCCTAAGATCGAAGAACTTTTCCTTCAATTACACTATGGCCTGATTCAAACGAGAAGCTACACAAAATCTAAGCCAAAGTTGGCCAAAATGCTAAAAAACATCAAAACCGGGATCTGCCTAAGTCCCCGGAGGCCAGCGTTTTGCCGAACTTTGTAACTCCATAGTTTCAAATTCGTCTCATTTTCAAGCAAACTCCTTTTGTAAAAGTATGAAGCCGGATGTCAGGTCTACAAGTTTTACTTTTGGAGTTTCACGAATTCTTTTGAAAAGTTTGGAGAAAAAGGCTCCAAAATTGGCTCTGTTTGACTGCCCCGAGGAGCGCACCCCTTCCCCTGCGCGCCCGAAGCGCGCCCGCACGTTCGCTAGTGTGCCGCCCGCCGCGTGGCCGCTGTCCACCGGCGAGCTCACCGTCGCCCAACCGGCTGCCACGACAAGATCGCTCACACGCCCGGCTGCCCAGTAGGCGAGCGTGCTTATCTCGCCCTTGGCGTCACGCATCTCTTCGCTCCATCCCGAGCAAGCTCCTCCCACCGGAGGATGCCACGCTGCTGCCTCCGACTTGCCAAGCTCCGACCGCCTATCGCTACCCGGACAGCGATCGCACGCGCGCGTCGCTTCGCCAACCCCCGACCGCGGCAAAGCCGCGCGTGCACAACTAGTTTTCCCCAAGGCCAATTACCGGGAGATCCTAACCCACGATCTCGGCACCCCGGCCAAAGGCGCCGCCGCCAATGGAGCTCCAAGCCACAGCCCACCGAGCACTCCGATCCTATCCGCTCGTGCCTGAAGCTTTATTTCTTCCTTAGGCCTTATAGTTTTATTTCTTGCTTAGGCCTTTTAAATCATAGTAAATCATGGAAAAATGCTAAAAAGGTAAATCCAACTCTGTGGTGTATGTTTCAGTGAGTAGAAGCTCAGAAAAATACTCAGGTATTTGGAGTAGGACTTAAATTACTATTTTAACCTTATATTTGAAATCTAGGGTTAAATCTTTCTTTTTGCATAAGTCTTAATCCAGAGCTGAGAAAAATGTGAACCAATTCGAGTAGCTTAGTTTTGAAGTGTGGCTTGTAGGAAAAATATGGAACCTGGTAGAAACAGAAAGAAACCCACCTTCCTTTATAGAGCAAGATAAATAGGAGATAACTATGGGAAATAGATGTCCTTCTCTAAAAATCATGAAAAATTCACCAAAGTCTCTGTAACAAGCCTTCCATCTACTGTTCAAGTTTTACCCTCAGAATCACTGTAGGTTTTGAGATAAAAATGGTTAAGTGCATGCTACCCTTGGTGGTAAAATTCTTTTAATTCTTTATGTACTCATCTAATGGATCCCAAACTTTACAGTAACTCATTGATGACATAAGTAAGGTGCTGTAATTTTCTCAGTGCCATATGTTGTTGTTTGCTTGTGGAACCAATTTTTGGGTTAGGAATTGGTTTAAGTGAATAAACAAATATAAGTCCTAATACACGTAATGGGTAATTTTTGGAAGAGATACAAAAAAACATTCAGAAGTAAATAACTCTCCAAATAAACCCCGAGCAACCCTAAACACGACCCCACCTTCTTTATGCAACTCTAAGTTGTAAGAATCTTATATGTACACAATCACCATCAAAGTCAACCTCAAGTTTAAACCACAACCCACCTTAATTTACGAAGTTAATGAAAGTTAGAACCTTGTTTAGGTGAATGTGGCCGAAATACAACTTTCTTTCTAGCAATAAGTCATGCCTTGCATCATTCGTACAAAAGCATGGAAAAATCTAAACTCTTTGCATGTGCATGTCGTGTAGAAGCTAATATCACTGATGGAACCTACGAGCTCCACTCTACGTTGGAAGTGGAAACTGTCATGGAGCTACATCACGCAGAAGTTGAGCTTGAGCTAGATCAAGACCCCGAGGAACTACTAACTTTTCCTGAAGGCAAGCCCCGTTGCATGCTTCCTTGTTTTAAATTATGCACTATGTTGATGCTTATGATTTTGCATTTACGTTTGTAGGAGTTGATTGAAACCGTAGGTGCATGAGCTTAGTACCTTTGATCTGAACACTAGTTGCTAAGGTCGAGTAGTTGCTATGCTAAATACGACTCGGTAAAAGTCGAATGATTGTCTATCACTCGCGAGTTACAGGAGTTGTTTGTTTACTCATTCTACAACCATAAGGATGATAGACGGGACCGAGAATGGTTCCGATGTGGTGGTTTGCCCCGTCTGTCTAGTAATGAACTTGCTAAGGTTGAAATGTGTCGGCATTCGTGATCAAGTGTTTGAAAGTACTAATCTCATATCTAGTATGGGATAGGGAAGCTTATTACCTGATTAAACTAGAGCGTGGCATATACCCTGCTGTCCTTGGAACGTTGTTCCCATGGTGCATCATGTGGGTGCAAGTGCGGTCACAGTACGACAGAGGCCGGGACTATGGAGCATTGCATGCTAAAGGAAGTGTGGACCTGACACGTGCCAAAGGGATCTATGGGAACGGCTAACAAATGAAGCGAACCTTCACGGTATGCAGATGTCGTGAGATTAGGTTCGCTATGCATGGTTTATAAATTCGAATCGATTCGTTTGCCTCTCACAGTTTGGGACTGCTTGATCGCTATTCTGCACTGAGTAAAGATGAAACATGAGGATATTAATCTTGATGCTTGTTCTTTAATTGTTTGGAAACAATGATTGCTTAGTTTAAGTTGCCAACTTAGAATGTTAATGAACTTAGAACTTGAGCTAAAATATTGAAAGCAAGGACCAACTTTAGGCGCTTTTGGCAAAAACAAACCCACGGCCAAAAAGCCTCGCATGACTAGGAGTCGGTGACGTAGTTATCACTTATCGGGTCATTCTTGCTGAGTATTAGTTGCTCAGCCTTGCTTGTGGCTATGTTTTCATGAAGTGCTCAGCATGAGGAAATGGTTGCCAGCTTGACTTGGCCGCCCTGACTTGCTCCGGGTTGGTCGGTTGAGTGGACACCCGCCTCAGACAGCGTGGATCGTTGAATGGATATCATGGTCGGTTTCACCATGGTATTATGTATCATCGTGTAGCTTCCGTTGTTTTCCATCTTTGTTGTTTACAACCTTGCAAACTTGTTCGAATTTTGAAAAGTCTAATGTAATAAATTGTTGAACTATGTTAATGTGATGTGAATGATATAATCTCTGTGCCACTCATCTTCGTGTGAGCAATGCTTCTCAATCCTGAGTAAGTGGTTTATCAGATAAAATCCGACGGACGACCAAGTTGACTTGCTTAAAGTGCACAATCGCGTGTCAGGCGACTTAAGTGCATTTTAGTCGGGTTAATTTGGGCGGTTCCGCCACAGCTGGCATCAGAGCTTGAAGTATGGTATGGAGAACAACAGACCATAAACACCCCTTTTCCAAATAAAACTTGCAAGAAACTAGTTGAGAAATTCGTAAGTTCGTTAAGAATGAACTTAGTACGAGAAGCCCTAGGAGAATTTTTGGGTTATTTAAGGTGGCTAGTAACTATTGGTTATTTATACTGACTCCCAGCACTTTTCGCCCACGTTTATTATATGTGTGTAGAGTTGTGCATTGCGAGTATGCGAAGGGTGATAGGAATTCGATTCCAATGAGCCTATCATCACGTTGTTTCTGCCCACGTTTATTACACGTGCGCAGGTTCCATATGTTAAATCATGCGAAGGATGGTATGGTTCGATTCCAACAAGCCTATCATCACGGTTGTTTCCACCCACGTTTATTACACGTGCGCAGGTTCCTATGTTAAATCATGCGAAGGATGGTATGGTTCGATTCCAACAAGCCTATCATCACGGTTGTTCGCCCACGTATATTATACATGCGCAAGATTCCACAACATGAGTATGCGAAGGGTTATAGGGTTCTATTCCAAGGAACCTATTTCCACGTTTGTTACACTGTCCATGCAGCGTTAAACGCATGGGTGTTGTTTCTATAGTGAACGGTAATGATTGTGGATGCTTTTGTGAGTGCTGGCATGAAAGGTTCAAGGTGTGATGTGATTTTCTGCAGGTATACTAACCACGTTTGCGTACGAAGCGATGTTTAGTGACTCGACTAGTTATTATAGTGAGAGTCGTATTGTTGCCTTGCCACCGGCACTAACTACGTAAGTCCAAAGTTTTTTACAACTGTTTTAGTTGTGTGGCCGACTAGGATGTGCATGCATTATGAAATAAAAATTGCAACCTAAAAGAATGAAATTTGATCTCACCTGCATACTAAAGTTGCACCGCGATAAAGATTTTCTAGCTGTCCTTTTCAGCAATGCTAGTCTTATTAATATCCTTCGAGTTGTTTCCAAGTGATAACTCCAGGAACTTTGTATAAGAAATTTGTGTCAAATATTGTAAACGAGGTGCTATCAAAATTTCATAAAATTTAACCCCCCCTAGGTTGAGAGTTATGATCAAATTTGTAACCCCCTGGTTGGCTGATAACACCAGTGTGTACCAGTTGGAGTTTTTAATTTTTTGACCACCTTAAGGACTTTTTCTACTAGGCATCTTTTAATCAAAGTTGCTAAGCACTTAATAAAGACTTAGTGGTAAAATTTCAGCTCCACTGGGTCTCTGGTTTGAGAGTTATGCTCAGTTTACTTCAGCTCTGTTTTGGAAAATTCCAGCATGTACCATTTGATAGAAACTTGAGCTTATCACCGTGTTAAGTTTTGTTTTAGCTCTACCTTTGAATACCAAACTTGTAACACACTACTTGAAGAACATGCTGGTAAAATTTTAGGAATTTTGGATGAATACTTGCTGAGTTATAAGTTTTTCTCTAACTTACCAGAAATATGTTTTGATTTTCGAGTATTGATTCCGTTTCTCACTTGTCCTTTGTTACAGATGGCTGACCCTGCGTATGTTGCTATTGGTGTGGACGGCACCTTGCACTCAACGTGCCTCTACTATGAGGGTTTTCCTGCCATACTGTGGGATAATTTGCAATCGTTTGGGTAGCCGTCACCGCCCATTTACGCGGGACACGCGTACCAGGATCACGGGATTCCCCGGAGCTGCGTACACGTGAAGGTGCCCCACCCCTTGACCAGCCACAGTGGCCACCCTTGGAGGTTGTGGCTGAGGGACATACGTTGGAGGATACGTGGGAGTTTGCAGCTTTGCAGGCACTGACACAGTTTTGCAGGGAGCACCCCCTTGAGATTGTGTTGGACCCGATTGGGTTGTTTCCGGCCAGGGATAGGAGAGATGCGGATTGGTTGGACCGCATGGAGCACATGGACTTGCTAGGCGTTTTGGACCCACAGCACACGAATTTTATTTCAGCCCGTTGCATGAATGTGTTCTATCGGATGATTGAGATGCAGAGTAGGGCTATGACCACTGTGATTGGGATGGCAGTGGCCAATCAGATTGCTCTCACCACTGTGCAGAATGGTATGGTAGATTTGTCGCTTGAGTTGGTGCAGAAGGATATCCAGATTGCTGATATGCAAACCCGGATTTTTGACTTAGAGGAGGACATAGTGGACATGTAGCATGACATGGAGTCGTTGGCTGATCAGTTCTATGATGTGAACATGGAGTTGGCAGATGCTAATGAGCACCTATAGGAGCACCACGCTGAGGTTAACGCTATCCACACCTTAGAGGTGCAGCAGGATGAGCCTATGGCTCAGGAGGAGGAGGAGCCCGAGGAGATCGAGGGCTTTTCGAGCATGGATTTTGAGGAGGCCGTCCCGCAGCCCCGAGTTGGCGACGCTCCCTCTCCTGCACTTAGCTTTGCCTCAGTAGGCAACCTTGACGACTTCTAGATGGGTCGACATGTTATGTGCTGTTTCTTTTGTTGTACTCCTCGGCGACCTATATTTTTGGCTAGTGATGTAATAGGTTAGCTTGAGTTGAGTATCCGTGTATTGAAAAACTAATTCCATGTACGGACTTGCCATTGCTATGGGATAGTTGTAATGTCTGAAAAATATGGTAGAAATTCAGTGGCTGTTTCTCCTCAGTTTTAACCCTATCTCCACTCATTTTTTATCCGAGGTTTGAATACCAAAGTTGTGCAAAAACTTGTGTTCTAACTGCTCGTAAAATTTCAGCTCCTTTGGATCTGTCAAGCTCACATTAGAACCAAAATTCCGCCGCTCAGCTTGCTGGAAATCAGCCCGGGCAACAACTCGCCAAGTTGACTAAACGACACCTTTTTCTTCCTTTTCGGTCAGCGAGCATAAAATAAAAGTGGCTATGTACAACATGTCCTAACCCTTGACTAAGGATGAGAACATTTGTGCACTTCGAAGAACAGATATGCACCTACTCAATAAAAGATATAATTGTTGTTTTCGCACTATCAGCAAGACCAACGCTTATGATTCAGCACATAATTTTTTCCTTGTGATTAAGCAAGCTTTTGGGATTATGTAACTAATGGAAAGATGAATCTTGCAGATGGTGCACAGCACACACTCCGTCTCTCTTCCCAGTAGCAGCGAGCAGAGGAAGGTGCCTCCACTGCCTCCGCCTCCGCCCACACTAGAGGCGATCTTGGCCGCTCAAACTGAGCTGCTGAGGCACATAGCCTAGGGGCAGCAGAAGCTGCCCCAGGGAGGAAGGGCTCATCAGCAATCTCATGTTGACAAGACGAAGGATCCGCTTGACGCCGACGCCTGGATTCATGCCATCAAATCCAAGTTCTCCCTCTTCACCGCACATTGCCCGGACGAGAACAAGGCTCAGTTCGCAGCACAGCAGTTGCGTGGTTCTGCCCTTCTTTGGTGGGACCATTATCACGCTATGCAGCCAGCCGACCACGTCGTCAGCTGGGAGGAGTTCAAGACAGCGTTCAGGGCCCATCATATCCCTAAGGGTCTCCTGAAGCGCAAGCTCATGAGTTCCTGGCTCTCACCCAGGGAAGCCATGATGTTCTGCAATATGCGCAGGTTTTCAATGACCTGTGTCACTACGCAGGCTATCATGCGGACTCAGATGAGAAGAAGAGGGACTGCTTCCGCAGAGGCTTGAGTCTTGAGCTCAAGGAAAGGCTGGATCCCATCAAAGTGGATTCCTTCAATGAGCTGGTGAACCTGGCAATTTCCCAGGAAGATTGCATGAAGGCCCTCAAGGCTGACATGAAGTGGAAGGCTCCAATGCTAACACCCAGCCCACCTGCTCAGAAATACAGGATGGTTCCCCCTCAGGCACCTCGCAGGCCCGCACAACCTGGGAGATGGGTTGCTCGACCCCCACCGCAGGCAGCACCCTGTTTTCCCAGATTCCAGCCATAGGGCCCCCGGCCTACCCTTCCAATGCCGTCGCGCCCTGCCACTAGAAACCGTTGTTTCACTTGCAGGAATACGGTACACTTTGCCAAGGACTGCCCCCGCCACAAGAATCAACGGCCTGGCCAGAGCAATGTGATGGGCAACAAAGGGAAGAAGCCTAGGGTGCACGTTCGACAGGGCAAGTTGAACTTCACCAACCTTGCCGAACTTCTAGAACGCGCATCAGTGATGACGGGTACCTTCTCTGTCCATAACCAACCCGTCCTTATTATGATTGATTCGGGAGCATCTCATAGTTTCATCAGGACTAGAACCAAAGCTAGGTGTGGGTTAAATTTCTGTCACACCGAAGGGTCATATATGATCTCTACCCCGGGTGGGAAAGTAGCCTCATACCAAATGAGCTACAAGGTACCTATCAAGTTAGGAAGAACCCTTTTTAAGGAAAACCTCCTAATCCTTGATTTAGAGGAGATAGATATTATCTTTTCTACCCGAGCAGTCCACATAAATTCACCCAGATATGATAGCTCAACCATACACTTACCCCACCGAGAGTGCGAAAATTCTTGTGCCTATCTTGTGACTGAAGCTCGATTGGAGGACATTCCAGTGGTATGCGAGTATCCCAGTATGTTTCCAGATGATTTGCCGGGTATGTCGCCAGATAGAGATATCGAGTTTGCTATTGAGTTGCAACCAGGCACAGCACCAATTTCAAAGAGACCATACCGGATGCCACCCGCAGAGCTGGCAGAATTGAAAACCCAGTTACATGAGTTGTTGGAAAAAAATTTCATTCGCCCAAGTACATCACCTTGGGGCTATCCAGCTTTGTTTGTGAAAAAGAAGGATGAGAGTCTGCGTATGTGTGTGGACTACCGACCTCTCAATGCGGTGACAATAAAGAATAAGTACCCATTACCCCGCATTGATGTTTTGTTCGATCAGTTAGCTGGAGCCAGAGTATTTTCCAAGATTGATCTTCATTCCGGCTACCATCAAATCAAGATCCGACCGTGCGATATTCCCAAGACTTCTTTCTCTACACGGTACGGACTCTACGAGTACTTAGTCATGTCATTTGGGCTTACTAATGCGCCGACTTATTTCATGTATCTTATGAATTCGGTGTTCATGCCCGAACTTGACAAATTTGTCATGGTATTCATTGACGATATCCTGGTGTACTCGAAGAATGAGGAAGAACATGCAAAGCACCTTCACATTGTTCTCCAACGCTTAAGGGATCACCAACTATATGCCAAATTCTCCAAGTGTGAGTTTTGGCTGGATAGTGTTAAATTCTTGGGACACACTATATCCAGCGATGGCATAGCAGTAGACCCAAGAAAAGTTCAAGAGGTGATGGACTGGAAGGCCCCCACATTAGTTTATCAAATTCGAAGTTTTCTCGATTTAGTAGGCTACTACTGGCAATTCATTCCTGACTTCTCAAAAATAGCTAAGCCAATGATTGAATTGTTAAAGAAAGGAGTTAAGTTTGTGTGGAGCGACAAATGTGAAGAATCTTTCCACACATTGAGAAGATTGTTGACCTCCGCACCAGTTTTAGCTCAGCCAGACACCACTAAGCCGTTCAACGTTTATTGCGATGCCTCTGGCACTGGACTTGAATGTGTTCTTATGCAAGGTAGCCGAGTCATTGCCTATGCCACGCGAGTGCTACGACCACATGAGCTGAATTATCCTACACATGATCTTGAATTAGCAGTGGTTGTTCATGCTCTAAAAATGTGGAGGCATTATCTTATGGGGACTCGTTGTAACATCTATACGGATCACATGAGTTTCAAGTATATCTTCACTCAAGCAGATCTTAACATGCGTCAGAGAAGATGGTTGGAATTGATCAAGGATTATGATTTAGAAGTGCATTATCACCCAGGCAAAGCCAATGTAGTTGCAGATGCTCATAGCCGCAAGACCCATTGTAACTGCTTGTCGACAACCAACTTTGCCGAGACGTTATGCCATGAGATGGCTAAGCTGAATTTGGAAATTATCCCTCATGGCACCTTAAGTCATATTTCTATTGAGCCTACCTTGGATGACCAAATTGTCCTAGCACAATTGGAGGATAAAGAGATAAAACATATCAAGAAGAAACTTGAGCAGAAAGATGAGGGATATAAACACTTCCGACAGGATTGGAATGGAGTTGTACATTATGAAGCTCAGCTAGTTGTTCCAAATCACTCCGATCTTAAGAAACAGATTATGGATGAAGCACACCTCTCCAAGTTTTCGATTCACCCTGGTAGTACCAAGATGTACCATGATCTCCGGCAAAATTTTTGGTGGAGTGGGATGAAACCAGATATTGCACGTTACGTCTCGGAATGCGATACCTGTCAACGAGTTAAAGCAAGCCACTTGAAGGTAGCTGGCACCTTGCAGCCGCTGCCTATTCCCTCATGGAAGTGGGAGGATATAAGCATGGACTTTATAGTCGGATTACCTAATACCTCTCGCAGGCATGACTCCATATGGGTTATAGTGGACCGACTTACTAAACAGCACATTTCCTTCCGGTACACACCACTCACACAATACAGAAATACGCAAAATTGTATCTTGAAGGGATTGTTTCCCTACATAGTGTGCCAAAAACGATCATCTCATATCGAGGTAGCCAGTTTGTAGCACACTTTTGGGAACAATTGCAATCTTCGCTTGGCATTAAGATGATTTGTAGCTCCACATATCACCCTCAGACAGACGGACAAACTAAAAGGATCAACCAAATATTAGAAGATATGCTACGCGCTTGTGTCATTCACTACGACAAGAGCTGGGATAAATGTTTGCCCTTAGTAGAGTTTTCATACAACAATAGTGACCAAGCTAGCTTGAAGATGGCACCTTTCGAAGCATTGTATGGACGTAGATGTTGAACCCCGTACGTAGATGTCGAACCCCGTTAAGTTGGTCGCAACCAGGAGAAAGAACGGTATATGGACTCGACTTGGTAACGGAGGCCGAAGAAAAAGTGAGAGTTATCCGAGAAAACCTTAAGGCCGCCCAATCCCGACAAAAGAGCTATTCCGATAAGAGGAGGAGACCTATCCAATTTGATGTTGGGAATTTTGTATACCTCCGAGTATCACCGACTAAGGGCATACAACGCTTCGGAGTAAGGGGAAAGTTGGCTCCATGCTATATTGGTCCATATGAGATTGTGGAAATTTGTGGACCTGTAGCGTACCAAGTTCAATTCCCGGAGAAGATTGCTGCGATACACGATATTTTTCATATCTCACAACTCAAAAAGTGTGTTCGAGTTCTAATGGAAATTCTTGCACCGGAGGAATTGGAGTTTGAACCCGATTTATCTTACAAGGAGTATCCTATTAAAATCCTTGACCGGAAAGAAAGACATACTCGTAGATAAATGGTGAAAAGGTTCAAAATTCAGTGGAGTAATCATACGAAAGATGAACTGACGTGGGAAACAGAAGAATACCTCAACACTAATTTCCGCGGTTTTCTTTTCGATCACGGAGGTACGTTGCACAAAACACACTAGTTCCTTTCTTCACTAGAATCTCGGGGCGAGATTCCTTTAAGGGGTAGGTTGTAACAACTCTACCTTAATTAGGTATAGTTAAACTTAAGCAAGTCATTAGTCACTAAGTAGAGGTGGTGAAAGGTCCAAATTGCCCCTAAAAAGCTCTTCTTGGAGTTAAATAGAAAACTTAAGTTTCTGTTTACCAACTTAAATTTTTGCCCAAATAAGAGTTGTAAAACTTTTAGTTTCAAACAACTTTTATTAATAACACTTTAGCTAAGTCAGAGTGAGAGAAGGTCAAAAATAAGAATAAAATCAAGAGTACATCAAAACCCTACATCAAAATCCTGGAATTCATGTTTTTTCTCAACTTTGCAACCTATTATCTCGCCATTCTATATCTAACCTCAAGTCAGACCTTAAATATAAGTTGTAGTTTCTTGAGTGTGTTCCAACTTTGTTACACTGATCCAGGTCCAAATCACAACCAAACCTGCTCAAAAATTTGGTCAAAATCATGTAAAACAATCAACTCAGCCTTTTTTGCATTCCAGCGCAAAGTGTGGAAAACGTCCAGAGCGCGCATCTTGGTGAGCTTGTTCCTCCAAAAATCTGAACTGAACTCAAGAAAAGTCCTTAATAGATGTTGGAGTTCTAAGACCGAAAAACTTTTCCTTCAATTACACTTTGACCTGATTCAAACGGCAAACTACTCAAAATCTAAGCCAAAGTTGACCAAAATGCTAAAAAACAGTAAAATCGGGATCTGCCCAAGTCCCCAGAGGCCGGCGTTCTGCCGAACTTTGCAATAGTGGATGTAGTCGACTCGAACTCATCCTGTCCCAATGTAAATCCGTATGTATTACGATTTAGACAGCTAGCAAACCACTGGGAGATATATACGGTGGGCACGAGTACGATGTACACGGCGAAGTTTAAGACGTCGACAGCGGAGTCGATGCATTGATGTAGGTACCGAGGAGCAGAAGTGTTGGCATGCCGCATGCATCTCGACGAGATGCCTTCGGTTATGCATGGGAAGTGGAATTGCATTGGGTGCATCGTGCATGCAAACGCGAAGAAGGTGATGGTGGATTTGGGATTTGGCGGAACATGGTCGATCGAGAGATCACCACTTCACCAAATCACCACCACATTGCCCTACATACCCAATCCTCGATCGAAGCATAAAGGCACGCTGCAGCCGGCATCGCCAGCATGAAAACGTCACCATCCAGTGCCATGCACAAGAACATGATGACGAACGTCGACGCAAAGGTTAGATTTTCAAAGATATTTTAATCTATTATTAACCCTGTGTTTTCTTCTATAATGTAGGAATAAAAGCTATTTTGTCCGTATTTACCGTATTTCAAGATACACATAATCCGCTCCGTTGTAACAAAATTTGGGTAAATTGCCTATTTTAACGAAATAATAATTTTTAGAAAGATTTTAACGTAATAATAAAAAAGGTTGTTTTTCTTTCTAAGGCAACCAGCCAGTCGCGACTTTTGGGCCGAATAGCAGCCTGGCCCAGGTAGAGCCCGGATCAGGAAATTTACCTCCTGCCGTCGATCGAATGGCCTCTCTGCAGCTTCCCTCCCCTGTCCATTGGATCAGCATCTGGCAAGGGCTTGCGCCGCCGGCCACCCGCCTGCATCCCCGCCGCCACCTCCACAGCCCGGAGCACGCCGTAGCCCTCCGAGACTACGAATCGGAACCCTGGCGGGGGCACCGGTGGCGGGCCGCCTGCTGCTCGCAGCATTCCGTCCACCACCGTCAGAGCCCGGAGCACGCCGCGCGTCCGCGGCGTAGCCCCCCGACACTGCGAATCGGACCCCTGGCGGGGGCGCCGCCTGCACCTCGCGGTCGCCGTCCGTCGGGTCAGCCGAGGGACGGCGGAGCGGTGGCCGGCGGCTGCGGAGGCGGCGGAGGAAGAATCGGAGGGGGCACGATGGCGGCGGAGTGCGGGGAAGCGGAGGGAGGGCCGAGACGGAGACGGAGTGGCGGCCGGAGCGTCGCGCGCCCGGAGGCGGCGGGGATTGCAAGCCGCCCACCCAGGTATAATCCCACCTCGCCAATTTACACCCGAAATCGCGGGCTTAAAACCCGGGATGCGGATACGGGTAATGTCTCCAATTAATTAATTGGAGACACCCGATTCAGCAATTTGAAACGCTTTGCAAACTTTGAGCGCACGATTCTTGCGAACTCTCAGCTCTTGTGACCTCGAAAGGTTAGTGTTCTGAGACCGTGCTCTCCAGGTTTGGGCCCAATGGCACCTGGTCCCGGGTTGTTGGGTCCCTGTCCGGGCCCGGTGGGACCGTGGAGGATGTTGCCGGAGGCTGCTCCCGGCTTGTTGGGTCCTTGTCCAGTCGGTTCAGGTAAGAGGCCTCGCTGGGGTTTCACCCGCCCTCTTGGAGGTGGGTCGAGGTCCGATGCACGTTGGGATTCTCATAAGAGAGTCAAGAGTGACGTTGCTGAATCCGACACACCTGAGCCAGCCCCCGATCCCAACATTGCTGTCACCACACCTGAGCCAGCCCCCGATCCCAACATTGCTGTTGGCCAAGGTACGCGCACGTAGGGCGCGCAAAGCCATGGAAGCCATGGAATAAGGTTAATAATAATTAGCCAGAAACAAATAAGGCTATATAAAAGCCATAGTTAGCTTGTGTGTGTAGGCTTAGCTTAAATGCCAATAAAGCTTGCGAAGCACTAGAAAAATAAGGCTATAAAAGCCATAGTTAATAATAAATAAGCCTGTAAGGCTATAATTAGCCAGAAACAAATAAGGCTATATAAAAGCCATAGTAGCTTGTGTGTGTAGGCTTAGCTTAAATGCCAATAAAGCTTGCGAAGCACTAGAAAAATAAGGCTATAAAAGCCATAGTTAATAATAAATAAGCCTGTGGTTGTAGGTAGCTTATAAATAAAATAAGGCTAAAGGGCCAATAGTGTGTTAGTAGCTTAGGGTGCACGTGCGGCATGCACGTGTTTTTTTTTAAATCGAGTAAAAGAGGTTTTATGTTTATAGAAATTCTAATAAACAATAACTTCACATTTGCATAAAAGAAGTGTGCGCTGCAAAGACTCATTTGGAAAGAATATCTAGCAAACAACAATTTTGATTCAGTAACCAACAATTTAGGCATTCCGAAAGATATCTAATAAACGGAAATTGCTGACCTGTGGAGCACCCTGCTGTACAGCATCCTCCACGGCCTGGTACTCTATGCCCTTCATCAACATTGATGAGCGGAGCTTTGATTTCTCTGGTTATGATGAGATCAATGAGAAGTGGGACAAATTTGTGGATTTTACCAACAACCTGGTATTGCTCCATTCAAATTCTGTGTCCTTGAATAAATGGACTCGTCATGGCATTAGCTACGCTGGTGATGTGCCCTTCAAGTTGCTGGTGGATCCATGTCATTGTTGCCTCAAAAATACTCAGTCCCTTATATGAGCAATTGGATGAATGTTTCACTGAACTGTTCTGTCATGGTTGCCTTGTGCTGGTAAATTTGAACTTCATTGGTTGCTCCAATAATTTTCGATACATAAAATCATCCACACTGAAGAAGTTGGTCTTTAATACCTGTTAGAATGTCTATGATGCTAAACTTCTAGTGTTTTATACGGTGCTGATTCTTGGATCCCTCAACTTGATCATTGAAGACTGATGGTATCAGGAGGCATCTCTAATTCTCTATAATCATTGAAGACTGATGGTATCAGGAGGCATCTCTAATTCTCTATAAGCGTGGCTTCACTTGTCAACGCATCAGTTTATATACAGTACAATGAGTATTTCTTTGCGAAGAATCAGCGCATCTTGGTGGTCTCTACAACATTAAAGTTTGTAGATGAAGATTTTGACACACTGGTATGTCTTGCAGACATGATATTTCCCTTAATGTTTGTTTTCATTTCTCATTAGATGCCTACTCAGACATTTTAATATTGCATACAAGTGACCGATTCTGAAAATATAATCGTGTGAGATATGTCATTCTCTTTTGCCATTAGGTGTATCTACTATACGACATGTTTCATTGAGAGAGAAGTTATTTTCCATCTAGCTGAAACTTGCTATACTATTATGTAGAGATTCATGAGTTCAGATAAACAAATACTCCAGTGCTTTTCTGTAGATGATTTATGTTTTAGTACAAATATTTGTCTTGATATGCATATTATTTCAGGCGTTGCTCCAAGAGAACTTAGATAAATTTGCAGCATTTCCTAACATGCAGGACTTGTCACTGGAAGGTTGTTTACTCGATGATGAGTATTATTTGACAGCAGACTGAATGATCTAAGGGAGCTTTCTTGAGAATGTACTTTGTATACGGCATACCATGATTTTTGTTTTTTCTATCTTGCCATATCTCTCATTAAGATTCAGCTATCTTACCTTGTATTACCACCAAAAGTTTTCCATAGGTTCTGGGTTTGTATTGAGGGGAACCAGCCTGCAAAGCCAGGGTGGAGACAACGTTCTGATGTCCAAAGCTGAAGTTGATATGTCCTGTACGACCATGACCTGGTTGAACTTTTGTGGCACATGGTGAGGCTACAAGATGGCATGGTGATACACCAAAATTTAGATGGCTTCTTGGTGAGGGTCCTCTTCTCTTATGTCGTTCTCTTTGCCCCAGTGCTGGCTATTATCTCTAAATGGTGAGTGTTTCCTCTTGGCCTCTACTCTCCGAGTCCTAGTATCGAAAAAGTGTCTGATGGGTTGGGGTAAGGGGAAAGGAGCTGGAATGCTGGATTATAATCATGCAGGTTATCCTGGATGTTGTGGACCTCGAATTATGTTAATGTAGTAGATATGTGAGGAAAAGGTCCCTCTTCCAAGAGTAGCAGTCTAGACAATCGGAACAATTCCAAGAATAAACTCACAATGTTTTGCACTGTAGCAATTACGATAAGCTGTGGTAGATAGAATCCCTGTTATCGTTATAAATAATGTGATCTGTTCCTATGACTTTGTAATTCATTTGAAAATTGCAAAGAGTCAATGGAAGCATCTGGAGCTATCGCTGATTATTTTGACAAATCAATGAACACGTGATGCTTGACTGTAACATTGGTCTGGAGACTGTAAGAACTGAATGAAAGTCATTAATATAGAGGCTGCACTGATTTCATCATCTATAAAGGTGGTGAATTTTGACTTTGGATATGCAGGGTGCCCTTTTAACTATATCTTTCCAGCTCAGTTTCACTTTACTAAAATCACCTGCCCATGTCTTGATGCCTATATATAATATCTCCGTCACCGTTTGCTATAATGCACTTTATCGTGTCTACATATGAGTTTTTTTCCTATGTTCTGCAGAATTGCTTAATTGATGTGGAATCAGCTTGTATCCAATCTTCTAACTGCTGTACTTGGCCTGGGCGCAAATTGTGTTTGCTTTGTGCATTACACTCTGGGTTCTCGATTCTGTCCATTGCTGGGCCTAATTCAAAGAGGTGGCATACCTCTGGGACCAGCATAGTGGTGAGGTTATTTGTGGGCCTAATTCAACAGGACGTGTTGTTGTACTAATGTGCTAGTATGCTTTAAAAAAAAGTACCAGCCTTGAACTCGTCCTGAAACATGAAACCGTTTGAGTTGGTATACTTGGTAGTTATCAAAATGAAAAGAAGAAAGATTCAATCAATAGAGATCAAATAAGAAAGGCGAATGGGCATGTTTGGATGGAGTCCTGGACTGAACTACCCGGCTAGGAACCCTGCTTGGGGTGTGTTTGATTGCAGTCCTGGGATTTCTGCCTCGAAACACTTGCCTGCGCTAGCTGCTGGCTGCCAGGCCGAGCAAATCGATCGCCTGGGCTCGTGACCCGAGCTGCCTGGCTCTAATCACCCCCAAACCCACTTTCATTTACCCTGCTGACATTCCCTTCCCTCTCCTCACATGTAGCTAGCTTCTTATTTGAGGATAATCAAAATTTGTTCCATGAATGAAGGTGAAGGATACTTTATTGATATGGTGATTGACTAACCCTTTTGCGTCTTCTGCTCATCAATCGACTTCCACCAGTGTAGCTACAGTAATTTTCTTGTGCGGCAAATTTGGTAGCATGATCACCTTTCCCCCCTTCCGTTCTCTTTTTTAAAGCTGTTGACGCCAGATTTTGACACATGTGAAATCGGCGTTAGGAAAGAAAGAAATCAGGAGATGCGGCAAAACAGAAGTCACGATTGGAGTTCTGTGCAACTTCATTGATATCTAGAAAGTCGTGTAATGTAGGTCTAGCATATGGGTAAGAGGTAGGGGTGCGTGCGGATGTAGTTATTGTGAATGCTTCAGATATCAGCTTAGTTTGTTGCAACTTATATCTTTTATCTAGGAGTAATCTCACATAACACGTCGAGGACACTCACAGGCAACGCACAACCCAAACACTGCCTGTCCCTTTCATCTACTCAGGCTTCATTCCAGGGCTTTAACCAAACGCTGCCATGAAATCATCTCTGCCTGGCCAGGCAATTTTGCAATCGATTACAGGCAAGTCACAGGCAGCTCAAATGCTCAGGCAACTCACCCAGGGTCCGAACCAAACATGCCTTACAAGCACAATGGTATCAGCTTGCTGTGAGCGAACCTGTCCGATGTCAATTCCTAGTGGGAACAGAAATTTATCCCCAATTTTTTTAAGGAATATCCCCAAATTTAACCTTGCAGGTCCTACACCCACGTATGGAGCTGCGATTGTATCGTGACGTGCAGTTCTGTGCAACTTCATTGATATCTAGAAAGTCGTGTAATGTAGGTCTAGCATATGGGTAAGAGGCAGGGGTGCTTGCGGATGTAGTTGTGTTTTTGTGTCCGTTTAAATACTTACGGTGGCTGTACATTAGTAGTGCATGGGAAAAACACATCCTTGGTACATTAGTAGTCTTGGATAATTAAGGATTTGTTTGGTAGAGTTCCATCTGATTCTAATATTTTATGGGAGCTGATTTTTTGAGAGAAGTGATGGTGCGGCTGAAAGTGATTCTCTTTGATTCTCTAGCATATGAACTCTTAAAATCAGGATGGAGAATCACTTCACAGAATTAGAGGAAACTACTTTTTTCAGTTGCCAGCCTCTTAGTTCATTTCAAAGAATCACTTTACAGAATCAGCAGAGAATTACTTCTCTCTGAAAAACTATTTGGCAGAGCTCGTACTGGAATCAACAGAGAATCAGCTCTGGAAACTCTGCCAAACTCACCCTAAGGTACTATTTGAATCCACCAGCTAAATTTTAGTTGGTTAAATTTTAGGTGGCTAAATTTAGCTGCTATGGATCCAAACAGGACCTAGCTATTTCTTTTAGCTGGTTGAACCTAGCTAAATTGTTAAAGATCAAATTGCCCCTCCACCTTCCTCAGGAAAAGTTTTTAAAGCGGGAGGGCGGGGTAGGATAGATAAACACCTCTTTAACTATCATTTCTAGCTAGATTTTAGTTGGGTGGATCCAAACAGGATCTAAGAATCCACAAAGAAGGAAAATGCAACATTAAAACAAAACATATGCAACAACGAAAATCTATAATTGAAATATTAAAAAATATGCTAAAGAATGAATGCGTTATTCGACTTTGGGATAGAAAATTCCCGTCGCAATATGAACACTATATTTTATACAACATTCACTGTAAAACATGCGAAAATAATAGCTATACTCCGATTTTTTTTTAAGATTCCGGACATCTTCCTAGCACTGCCGAAAGAAAAATGTGTCCAACCGAATCATCGGCCCAGCATCATGCTTCATCCCGTCCGTAGGCGAAACCAACGCCCCCGGCCCAACGAAGCCCACGACTACAAACCGACCAAAAAAAAAAAGAAAAGAAAAGAACGAACACCCCCGTCTCCCTCTCGGCCCTCGCTGGCTTCTGCCCCAAATCCCCTTCCCTATGCTTTTGGTCGAACTGGAAGCCGCCGTTCTCCTCTCGTCAAGAGGCGTCGCCCTCTACCCCGCCTCTCCTCTCTCGGCGCTCGACTGGTGCGGCGTGGAGATCCTTCCGGGCTTGGGATTGGTTGCTTCTGTCGCCGCTGGTAAGAGATCCTAACCTGCCTTCCTCGCGAAGATAGAAACCCTAGGCTGCTTTGGTGGATATCTCTAAGGGTTCGTTTTATTCGAGAAAAAAAAATCGTTCTTCTGTTTGCCGTGATTGCGAGCTACCTGACCCAAAGCTTCCCCTCCCTCCGTCCAATTAGCTGTGGATTTACTTGCTGCGTGGTACCCTGCTAGTCCAATAATGCAATTTTATCCATCCGTGCTTCGATTAAAATTACCCGCAAGATTAGTCTCGGATTTGGTACCCAAATTACAGGCGCAAATTTGATTTGCAAGAATAAATAAATAAAATCCAGGGTTCAGTGCCCTGCGTCAAGTTTGTTGTCTCCTGTGTGCAGCTGAACCAATGCTTTTACTGGCATACCTAAATTGTACTGATGTCATTTCATGATTTGTGTGTGTTGCAGGTTGATTGGGTGCGCAGGAGTGGGGAATTGGTGACCAACAGTCACCATGTCCGTGGCGGCCGGTGTAAGCGATGCGGCCATCGCGGTGCGGGACAAGCTCCGCGGCAAGATTGGCCAGACCAAGGTCAAGCGGTACTGGCCAGGAAAGGCGCCTGAGTGGGCTGATGATGCTGAGGAGGAAATAGACCTCCGCACAGCACGCGTCTCCCTTGACAAGGCATTCCCAAAGGATGAGGATGGTGATATCCCTGCAAAGGACGATCGTCGGCTCCGGCGTCTTGCAGAAACCCGTGAGAACAAGGAGGAGCTGAGGGCAGACCATCGCCGTATACGGCAGGCCGAGATTGTGTCAACTGTTGAGGAGCAGAATGAGAGGCAGGAAGCTGATATCGACGAGGAGGATGAGGAGGCCCAGGAGGAGAGGAGGAGGAGGATAAGGGAGAAGCAGCTCTTAAGGGAGCAGGAGGAGGAGGAGCTACTTCCTCAGGAAGATGAGGAACCTGTAGAGGATGAGGAGTCAGAGGAATCTGAGTATGAGACGGATTCCGAGGACGAGCAGATGGGCATGGCTATGGTGAAACCTGTCTTCATACCAAAGTCACAGAGGGACACCATTGCAGAGCGTGAACGGCTGGAGGAGGAGGAGCGGCAGCTTGAGGAGCTGGTCAAGAAGAGGCTGGAGGCTAGGAAGATTGAGACTAGGCAGATTGTGGTTGAAGAGATTAAAAAGGAGGTGCACATTGAAAAGGCACTGAATGAAGAGGCCAACATTGAGGATGTTGATACAGATGATGAGTTGAATGAAGCAGAGGAGTATGAGTCATGGAAGAATAGAGAAATAGCAAGAATTAAGAGGGACAGGGAAGAAAGAGATGCAAGGTTGAAGGAGAAGGAGGAGATTGAGAAGGTCAGGAATATGACTGAGGAGGAGCGTCGGGAATGGGAGAGGAAGAATCCGAAGCAGCTTCGGCAGACCAAACAGAAGTGGAAGTTTATGCAAAAGTATTACCACAAAGGTGCCTTCTTCCAGGAAAGTGCTGATGATCTTATTCAGTCAGCTGGTAAAGAAGATATCTACAGCCGTGATTTCTCTGAACCTACTGGGGAAGATAAGATGGATAAGAGCATCCTTCCCAAGGTCATGCAAGTTAAACACTTTGGGCGCAGTGGAAGAACGAAGTGGACACATCTTGTTAACGAGGATACTACAGATTGGAATGCACCGTAAGTACTCGTCTGTTGCATCATTATTGATGTTGTTCAGTTGGCTTGTTAGTTTTCTTCCATGAGCTGTCAGTAGAGGTTTCTATTTTGCAAGTAAATAATGATGGCCTGAATATTTTGGATGCTTTTAATTAGGAAGTCCAATGGATGTCCTGCTCTAGATATCTTTGAGTTGACATATGAATTGTAGCTTTGACACATAGAATTGACCTTACCTCTTATATCTTCTAGTTTGTCAAAACCTTCAAGCTCAGTTACACATTTATCAGTTGAATTGTTTTGTATGTTCTCTGGCGTGTATTTTAGTCTTTTAATAAGGAAAACTCTGGACTGATTTCTTAATGAACTTTCAGATGGGCTACAAATGGGCCTCTCCGAGCAAAATATAACGCAAAAATGGCAGGCATGAATGCACCTATTGCTAAACCAAAGGGAAGTAAGAAGCTGAAGGACTGGGATGAAAAATGAGATACTAGCTTGATCTGGTACTACTCTCTATGCCTTACTGCCATACAAGCGCTACCTACCCAAGAACTGCAAACAGTGCTTATGTAGATGCTTTTCTTTTTCATTTTAACTGCATAAACCATGTGACCTATGTGTGCTTGCATTTTTTGTTGAAATGTCCCATAATGATCCATGGATGGTCATTAGGATTGTACTTTCTTGTGATTTTTGCATATTTATTGCCTTATGCCTGTGGAAATCTTCAATTTCACCTTTCATTGACCATTTTCTTTCTTTACTAAACCTTTTTTCCTTATTCCCATTAGTATCAAACCATATTAAGTAGTTGTTGTTACCCTGTGGTCTACCGTATGATGTTGAGCTGCTACCGACCTACCGTATGTGCTGCTGTGGTGTGTTTGTGGCTGTGCTTCTCTTTCTGATGCTCCTTGATGAGAAACCGACCTACCGTATGTGCTGCTGTGGTGTGTTTGTGGCTGTGCTTCTCTTTCTGATGCTCCTTGATGAGAAAATCTATAGATTTGGTAATTGTTGAAGTGATATACTCAGGTGTTACTTGATAAAACAAGGTATTGCTGCACAATCCACTTTAAAACAGCAAAAATCGAGTTTGCTTAAGTGACTGATCTATATAATGGCATGCACTTCTATATGCATTTTTTTATTCTGAACAATGTTTTGCTACTTACAAGATTATTAGCATGAGGAAGTTCTGTTTGTTTGTTGTAGAAGATGAGTACAAAGCATGTATCTAGTAAAGTTGAACACCAGAATATATGTGAAATTAATTTGGACAAATTATCATTAAGTTCTGAATACATGTCTATTAAGTAGAAAATATTAGCAAACTATGGTGGGGAGGGGTGCCAAGTAAGGATCTTTATGTTGAATCCTAATCCACCTGTGATTTGCATGATGACTTAAGGACTTAATTTGAACCCCTACACAGTTTAATTCCCACCCCTTCTTTCCTGTATTATGCATCAACTCCATTTTAGAAGTCGAAAACGTGAATAAGTTATTGTCTCCTCTTGGTGTATTTCAGCATAGAAGAATGAGTCAATAATCAGTATTAGGGTGAATTTGTGGATGTGAAGTAATGCCACAAATGATACTATTAAGTAAATTAACTTGGCTGCAAATTCATAAGTGCATCACATATATGGCTTCAAGTCTACAGCATATTGAATGGAAGAAAAAACAGGAAATGAAAACTCAAATTATTAGTAAGTCTTAAGGATGAAAAGTGTTGCTAAGCGGTCAGTACAGTTCAAGTAACCTCAGTATTTTTTAACGCCGAAGGATGTAATATTTTCTTTCACCTCTTCGTATGTTTTCTCTGAATTGGTTGGAAGCTAATTGTAATACTGTCAGAAGGATGATCCCATTTCACATGGAACATGATTAACCAGTTAGGTGGCTATGCGCATAATTCGTTGAATGATCAAGGCACATGTTTTAGCTTCTAGACTTTTTTTTCTTTTTCTGAAGCCATATACAACTGTGTACACTGAAACTGTAGGATAACAGTGCTTTGGCTCAGCTTTAATTTTAGAAGTACTTTTGTTGAAAACCTATGCCTAATATTGAGCTGATTCTGATTTGTTTGTTTCTTGGAAGGAGGCTGATTCATGATCAGCTTTTAGCTCTGAAAATTATGACAATGAACCTTATGCAATGCAACATGATAGCTCTACATGATAAGGAACTAACTATACTTGTCAGAATTGATTGGACTGATCAGATTTGATTTTGGTAGGTTTCCTGTCAGCTTACTGATGCGCAAAGTTGTTAGTTTTATATACTTTTTGTGCTCTCAAAACAATGGAGGGGGTGGGGTAGTGCTTGACTGAATTGATGAAGTTGTATGTTAATGGTGGTGAATTGAAATGTACATGATGTATTGAGATAAGTCAGATTGAGATATACATGATAGTATCATACTCGTGTACACCTAACTTCAAAATTGCATTTAATTGAACTATATAGCAGACATAGGAGTATGAGTAGCCTACTGGCACTGGGCAATGTTTCAGACTCAGTTCTCTATCTTTCTACATGGAAGTTGAATGATGTGCTGATGCCAGTCAATAAGTTTGTGTTTCAGTGGGCTTGTGCTTCTAGGTGGATCCTGAATGCAATGGGATGGGCGAGCGGTCTAGTTGAAGCCGAACAAGGGAACAACGACTGCTTCCTTGATCTGAGGCTGCAAGTTGCTCCTTTCTGTGCCTGAGCCGGACTGCGGGAGCAGACCGGTGAGCCAAACAATGCCACTGTCAACCCCATTAGGTCCATGGTATAGAATACTTCTGGATCTATACAGGTTCTTTGTAATGGAAATATGTGCCATTTTTTTTTATAAACTCAGTATTGCCCAGCAGCCGTGCCCTTTGTATCTTTGCTGGGAATAACAGTGATGATGAAAGCAACGCCTTTAGTATTCCTTCTTTGGTGTCTATCACTACTCACCGGCACCGGTGGATAATACTCTGCATTTTCATGTGGTCGTTCGAATGAAAGGCGTTTTTATTTTTGGTTTTCTGTGGCGAAACATATTCCTGTGCTCTCCACATTCTGTTTACTCGTGTAATAGCACACATCATTGCCTTAGCGCTGACAAGGCACACATCATGGCCTGCAAAATTGCCATGGAAAACCAGAACACCTTCGGTTTCAAAAAAAGAAAAAAAAGAAAACCGATGGAGTGCAAATTATTCCGTCTACTCTCCCCACATGTTGGACAGGTGTCCATGTTTTCGTAGTCTTCATAGAATAACACACAGTTATTGACACAAGTATGAAGCTTTTGGTAGTCCAAGTCAAGGTCTCGAACCACCTTTTCGAACTTTATCCAGGGTATCTGGAACATAATGTCCTTTGGGTAGCAAAAGACAGAATATGTGAAGTATTTGCTCCATTGCATTGTTGGCAATACCGAACATGCACTTAATCTGAAATAGCCTGACAATGAAGGATACTTTGGTGGCCTTCTTGCAACCGGAGTACAAATCTTTCCGCGCTTCTTCCAGTAATTTGAAAATTTTCTTTGTTGACTCATTTGGCTCCTCAATATTACCTCCTACAATTTCTCCATGTACAGCACCACTAATTAGCAAGGAAAGCAAATTATTAGCGAAGCCACCATCATCATGATCAGCAGCTGGTCCTTCACTCAAATCCCAATCACTATCCACAACCATTGCTTTAGCAACACGACATTTCTGTTTTATGAAATCCTTGTCAAACCCTCTCTCAAGCAAGTATTATTGAACCTCAACTTTCCTTTTGTACGTCGTGCGACGACACCTAGTACATGGACAGGGCGCGGTCTTTCCTGGGTAGGTGCATTCAAAGGTATCCCCAATGAATTTGTCAAATCCAAGTTGCCACGCTTCATCTGACTGAGGTAATAGCGTCGAACTATGATCCTCATGTGCCATTGGAAAAATTCCAGGTACAGCAGGATTTAGAACACCAAATTCACAATTCCTAAATCACGGGAAAAGGGTGCTCGTTCAGGATTTAAAATAACCAATATTTATAACATACGAGGAAACAAAATATATTGAAAGAACTCAAGTTTCGTGCACATGATCGATGATATCTTAGGTTGATCGCTCAAAATGCATTAGGAAACAAAATACCTTAGGCCGATTGATCATGCTGAATGTTCTCCTACAAAGTGGCTCCTCGCACTCCTGTGATCAACCAAGGCGATAGGGCGTAGGACGGGCAAGACGGCAGGCGCGGCGCACGCTCAGCGTTCGTGATGGAGGAGGCAAACGTCGCGCGAAGAGAGGCGGCGACACGGTGTGAGGGCCAGGGGTTGTTTCGATCAGGTTTAGGTCTGATCCCTCGCGAAAGAAAGACCTGCCGCATGGGCCAAATTACATATGTGTTGAGTTCAACTTGGGTCAGGCCCACCTACAAACTCATTTATTGCCACACCTAGAAATATCGTTGCAATACCACCTTGTGTATTGCAACGATTTTGGTGTTCGTTGCTATATCTAAGACTCGTTGCAATATTTAAGACTCGTTGCAATATCTAAGACTCATTTGCAATAACATAGACTCTTTTGCAACACACGATAGTACTAATAGCAACACTTTATATTTGTCGCGACATGGACATCTATTTGCAACCATTACAACTAGCATTGCAACAACGTCGCCGTAATTACAACACAAATATATTCGTTGTGATATATCCACCTTATTGCAACCAACAAAATCAATATTGCAACACCACATAATTAGTGGTAACATGTCACCCTATCGCAACCAAAATCGACTACTGTTGCAATAACCACCATGTATTGCAACAAAAAACAACTGTTGCTAAAAAAACCGTGGCATTAGGCATAAAATCTTGTAGTGTTCACTCACCCCTCTGATGGTGAAGGTGCTGCAGAGCTCAAGGAATTGTTGTAGATGGGCGCTTGCGTCCTCGTTGGCTTTCCCACAGAATGGGCTAACCTCCACCATGGTAATGATACATGTCTTGATCTCAAAGTTGACGTTCCCCGTGTCCACCTTAGGGCCTTTCAACACCTGAGAGGATGAGGGAGCAGAGTACTCACGAAGAGTCTTTTGGGCCATTGCGTTTGACGTAGATGGTGCAAAGGAAGCTAGATCAACTGCCGAGAGAGTAATTTGAGGAGGAACGAGACGAGATCGTACCCTTCTCACAAGTGACTCCGAATCTCGGTAAAATTTGTCGGTAAGTCGAAACCAGCCATCACTACCTGTCTTCACATCAAAGATAGAGAAGACAATCAAGGTTAGCCTGCTTGAGTAATGATCTATAATCTATTGATATAAACATATGCAAAGTAAAAAACTTTCAACCTGTGCCTTCCCCAGCAACGGGGCCAAAAATTCTTGTCGTTATATTTAAAGATCATGACTAAATCCGCAAGCACACAAATATACCGTTGTAGCATTTCACCCAAAAGTATTCCCAAGGGTATCGTATTTCCCAAAGGAAGGCGGGTAGGTCAAAACAGTTTACTATGCATATGAATGTATCATAAGATGGATAGAGACAACATTCATAGCAGGGGTAAGATAATCATAGATAGAGTAGTATGACACACACAAGAATCATCTCAAGGTAACTAAGCTAGGGAGAAGAACTAAGAGTTAGCTCTAGATTCATATGTACTTCCTATATACTAGTATCCACACACAAGAATCATCTCAAGTTAACTAAGCTAGGGAGAAAGACTCAGGCCTATGCACTCAAGCATACACGGGGAGACAATACCCGTATCGGTTCCGCCCGGCAAAGTTACTGCTAATTTACGAACTTCTACAGCATACCCAAACATGGTGGATTACAGAGGACGGACAGGACTGTCACCACCTACCGCCTACCCCTAGCACCCTGTGGGGTAAACTCATATCCAATGAAGGTAAGCAATCCAAGCACCACGCTTGCAATGTTAATAACACTCCAGCCATCCTGAGCTATTGTGACTATGGTTGAAGCCACCACAAACATGGCCTTTGAACCGATGCCGTAGCATAGATGAACTAAGCTATACAAGGTATATACCCACACAGAGTATATACTGAAGTATGGTCTCAAGGCATACATGTGAGTATATAAGCCTATACTACAATAGCAAGGGTATACGACTAGCATACGAGCGTATTAGCCTAGCACATCAACATAGTAAGGGTATATATCTAACTCGTGCATATAATAACCAAACACAACACTATATAAAGAAGATGAATACTTTGAATAGAATAAAGTCAACCCTAGAAATGTAAGATGCAAGAGCCATACCCTAGACTTCAAGAAGAGCTGGAACCTGAAGTAGAGCTACTCTAGCCTAACTCCACTAACTTGGAAGCTGTTGGCGCTGAAAATCGGCTAATGATCCTCAGCGTCAAACACACGACCCGGGAGAATCTGCTTAACTCCTGTTCAGGTTATCACCCTGGTGCAGTTCGCGCGGCGTGCCAGTCAATCTGACCTATTGATTGACAAGGGAATAAAAATATTAAATTCCAAGGGTTCCGATCGGCTAGAGTTCCAATCTATCTTCAACAGCGTGTCGGCGAATCGGCCGATTCACTCTAGAGGTAACTAGCTATAAAATAGCTGATACCGCGTAGCGATTGTAAAGAAAAGCTACTAGAGCAAACTAAACAATGCTAGGAAAACAACACTTGGGATAGATCTAATCGGCTGTATGATAACAAAGAAAGAAAGCAATAAAAGCCGACAGTTCGTATCTCAAGCTAGATAACTAGTGATAAAAACTAAAATAACAGGTAGAACCTACGATTCTAGTTGATATCGATAACTGGTGAATAAATCTAAACCAAACAACAGCGATGCGCCCGAAGTTAAGGCTTAGATATTACTCAATAAGCGAAACTTACAGAATCGGTCGGGGATCGTGTCGATGCAGCCCTGCCAACCCGTATGAACTCGTGAAAGAAAAAGGTATTTTGGCAAAGCCGCCGACTTGAAAATAAAGTATGAGGAAAAAGTAGATTGGTTGTATTGATTGATGTGTGTTTTTACAAATCTCTAGAGATGGCTATTTATAGCCTGTTACAACTGATTTCCTAACCGACTAGGATCTATCTCTAATTTTAAATGATAACAAATATTTACAAACACAATTCGTATCGGAGTTGGTTATCATATCCCCACGGGCCAATATCTTTCTTCAGCTATCCTTTTCCCTTGCCCACCTTAGGCCCATACTAGCCAAGCCGCTCCAGCTTCCAATCGGCCGACCTTCACCGACCCCTTTTGTCAATCGGCCAAAACACTGTTACTTCAATCGGCCGATTCCCAACTGTAGCTTTTAGCTTGCCGCATCAGCCAGTCTTTTCCTTCCTTGATGCCGATTCAAAACATGTGTCAAAATCCGGTGTCAACAAATGCCCCCCAGTTTCAGAGCAAAACGTAACTTTTGCTTTGAAATTCTTCTTAATTTTAACTCTCTCTTCGAGACAAGCGCGGCAAAGACTCCTTTCTATTTTGCAGTCTTCTACCTAATGATTACAATCTTTTCGAACTAGGCGCCTGAGGCAACCGCTCCTCCAAAATTCGTGTAGACGGTGCGGTAAAAATCCCGCATTTACCCTTCTCTCGAACCGTCCTTAAATACAAGCATTCCCCACCACTTCTTCTCCACGAGCTCAGAAATTCTTGTTTCCCCGGCGAATCATCTTCCGTCACATTCCGGCACCCTTTCACCTCCTGGTCGCAACCCTCCGGCGATCTTTCTCTCGTCCTCACCCCGCTTCATTCTCTCCAATGGCGGCTCCATTAACGACCATGAGCTTCATCCCAGAGATAAATATCTAAAGCTTTACCTTTTACTTTTCACTACTCACACGTCTTTTAGATCTATTCTTAGTTTCCCTTTTTCATCTTCCTTAGGCGGTCAGGCAGCAAATGACCATCCCTTTCTCAGACGCACCTAGTCTCATCAGCCTTGGCCCCATGGGGAACCCAGATCCAACATACTTCATTAATTTGGAAACCCACAGAATCCCTTTCAAGCAATCACCCATGGATCTGGATCAGTGGACGGGCGCATTTAGATCTTGGCCGAACGAGACCCCTGGTTGGAGGGAATGGTTCCAAAGGATAGCAGATTCTAAGAGGGTTCTATGGGACGAACAGAAAATCAGCCATTGCATAAACTTGTCTTTATATCAGATGGAGAAGAACGAGCCCCTGGTCATGGCGGTGTCCTATTTCTAGTCTGACGCCCTCAATGCATTCCTCTTTGGCCACAAGCCCATGACCTCGACTCTAGCTGATGTCCTGATGCTGACCGACCTTGACATTTCTTCGCACGACAGGCCCTTTGACTTCCAGATCAAGCCCACTCATCGCCTGGAAACGAAAGGAATCGGTGGATGGAAAGACTATATTGATAGGAATATGAAGATCAGAACCATTGGTGACAGAGGGCACACAATCTTCCTGATGATGTGGCTGGAAAACATTTTTTCTATGGCCGAGCAGTCGGCCCTTCGTCCAACATGCAAGCTCTTGCTGAAGCATTAGCGAGGGGTTCTAACGTCCCTTTAGGGAAACACTTGTTGGGGTCGGCCTACCATATGTTGCATCAGATCGCTGTAAAGTTATCAACTAGAGAGCCGATTGGAAATCCTGGTGGCCCTTGGTGGTTCATTACTCACTAGCTTACCTTATACATGGTTAAAGTTTCTCGGGAACGAATTGAGACCAAAACATTCCCCAACATTGAGTCAAAGGAAAATCCAATAGTACGTCGGCGTTGCACTTCTTTTGGTGAGGCGGCATCGGCTCTGCCCGGCAGTAAATTCACTCCCACCAAGACCATCAAGTACTGTTGGAGGTATGCCCTAGAGGCAATCATAGAGATGATGATATTCCATTTGTATCCATGATTTGTATGTTGTGTTCATTGAATATCCATTGAAGGCTACTTGAATTGATTTGCAATTATGTGAATTGTATGTGAAACTCTTTACTTGTATGGTTATTCTAAAGTTGTCCCTAGTCGGAGTTCATGTGAGGACACACATGAATATTAGACTAGCACATGTATTAGTTGATGACTATGTTTCACAAGTCATGGACATGGAGATGTTGAACTAATAATGTGGACACATGTGGAGACATGTGCTAGGACTGACCCAACACGAGAAGTAGTTCTCTCTTTAAACAACATATACGCTTTGTCCTTAGACCTGAGATTGTCGCATGCATTCTAGATGTGGATCGACCTACTTAGGGGCTATCAAACGCTACGCCGTAACAGGGTAGTTATAAAGGTAGTTTTCGGGTTTGTCAAGAAGCATGCTATGAGACATGGTCAATCAAGATGGGATTTGCCCCTCTCTGATTGAGAGTGATATCTCTGGGCCCCTCGAGTGATCGGATCCGAAAATGCATGGCCATGCTACGTACGGTTAAGAGTTAACCTACAAAGGGATTCCGAATCACAGGATCGAGAAAGAGCGGTCGGCTTGAAGCTAGACCAAATATCGTGAGGCAAAGGGAATAGCATGTATATTATGTTGTGATGGTTCGTCTGATATGATCTTCGTGTGCGTATAGGAGTTGGCACGTCTTGCTAGAGGCCGCTACCGACTATTGGGCCGAGTAGGAGTACTCGGGCCATGTCTATACGTATCCGAACCCATAGGGTCACACACTTAAGGGGCTGGAAGCCCAATTCGGATCAGATCCGAGTTGGATTAGGTTTAGAAGTACTAATGGGCCTCGGATCCAGAGGCCCGTCAGGAACCTCTATAAATAGAGGGGTGGGGGCGCCCTAGGGTTCACACCTTTTTGGCGAAACACACCTGCCGCGCCTCCCACGCCCTCGCCTGTTGCAACTCACGGATCTAGCAGTCCGGCTTGCGACGCTTCCTCCCTGCACGTGTGGATACCTTGGAGGTGTTGCGCCTGCAGCACTTGGACGAGCCGCCGACGAGCCACCGACGAGCCACGACGAGCCGACGACGAGCCGCGGCACCGGAGGCGATCTTGCTGCACGTGGACGAGCTGCTGAGGAGCTGCTGGACGTGATCGACTACGTACGACTACATTGATCGACTACGTACGACTACGTGATCGTCTTCACTGCATCGACGCATATCTACATCTTCCGCACCAGTAGTGCGTCGAGTGGTAATCCCGTGATCCTTATACGGCAGTTCTTCCTGGTTATACGCGGTAGAATTTTGAATTGCGCTAGTGTAGCCTACCTCGTATCCCAACAGTGGTATCAGAGCCGTAGCTGCTTAGTTTTCGATTCGGGATGTGTGCATATGGAGATATGCGAGTTTTCTGTTTGATCTATGTCCTGGTTTCGTGCCCTTGCTGCAATGGTAGTGTAACGACATACTCCTACCGGTCAGTTTCCGCCATCGGAGTTAAGTGATACACGTAAATCCAGTTGCAGTGAGCGAAGATCAATATGATTGGTCGAATCGAGATCCAGGGTCATACGCCAGGCGCATTAGATGTGCAATAGTAGATGAGATCTACTGCCGGGGTCGGGATTTTTGCCATATGCGTATGCTTCGGTAAATCAGCCGTAACTTTTCGGTACGATCTCGGATCGGGGCGAATTTTATATGAAAATTGATCTACAGGAAAAGTTACACATGAAATTCAGTGGCTTTGCTGTTTTTGGCGAAATTAGATTTCCCAAATTCGGCTTGGAAGATGGAGTTTCGGGCCTCCGAAGTTTAGAACGTTAGGACGCCTAACTCTGTTTTGCAGGATGTTTGTATATATCTTGTGATCAGTATGGCCCCCTTGTGTATGTGATGCATGTGTGTAACTCATTTGTGACCTGCGTGTCGCGCGTACGGCAACACGGCAGGAGCCATATGTGTTGTCACTTTATTGTATTTAATGGTCTGCGTACCAATCTGTGATGATCCAAGCAACTATGTAATCTTCATTACTAGATTCTTTACTAGCTATTAGGTGTAATAGCATGTTCTAGTTCTTGGAGGACTCATCACCAGGAGGATGGCGCACATGGAACATGGAGATGGAGATCACCATGGTGAACAGGTTCTATGGAGATGGAGATCACCATATGAAAACGGGCCATACTGTGTCACAGCTGTGTGAATGCTATTCTGTTTATGTTTTACTTTCTGCATGCTGTGATGTTAGAAGTAGAACGATCCCTCACAAAGTTTAAGTTAGTATGCCCTCCCAACTAAAACTTGCACCGTCCCATGTCTTGTACAATTAGTGGTGGGTCTATGAAATTAGGGTACCACTAGTTTTCCTTGACTAGACAGGTTTGTGTCGGACACTTACACGCATAAGGGTTGGTTTGCTTAACGAGGTCATCTTAACGGTTAAGGACCTTGGGGCATAACGGTTGGGCGCCGAGACATGGAGATGTCACCCAACAACAGGAGTCATATGTGATATGATTAGCAAAAGTTGCTTACCGATCTAACTCGTTTGCTAGCGGTGATGCTAAAGCTCACTAGTAGACTTGTTAGTTGTGGATCCTGAATCACTAAGTTTCAATAGAGGGATATTGATTTTAGTGGGAGTAGATTCTGTTAAAATAGTTTAATGTAATTTGCTCTATCATGGATACGTTTGTCTTAGTGTATTTTGCATTACTTTTGTTGTAGATTAAATGGCACCTAGCAACACCACCACATCGTTTGCTTTGCGTTCGGTCCTTGAGAAGGACAAGTTGAATGGAACAAACTACTCAGATTGGATCTGTAACCTGAGAATTGTTCTCAGGGCCGATAAAAAAGAAGATGTTCTAGACACCCCACTACCACCAGTACCTGCTGATGATGCATCTGCTGCTGTTAAGGCTGCTTACAAGAAGACATTTGATGCTAATCTTGAGGTAAGCTGCCTTATGCTTGCTTGCATGGAACCCGAGCTGCAGATGCAGTTCGAAACAAATCATGAGGCACACGATATGATCGTGGCGCTCAAGGACATGTTCCAGACACAGGCTAGGACCGAAAGGTTCAATGTGTCCAAAGCCTTTCTGGAGTGCAAGTTAGCAGAAGGCGCAGCAGTAGGACCACATGTAATCAAGATGGTTGGTTACACTCAGCGATTGGAGAAGCTGGGCTTCCCAATGGGCAAAGAGTTGGCCACTGACTTCATTCTTTCATCTCTTCCGCCTAGCTATGGGAACTTCATCTCGAACTACCATATGCATGGGACGGAGAAGGGTTTGAATGAACTGTGTGGCATGCTCAAGACAGCAGAGGCTGACATCAAGAAAAGCGCTAGTACCAGCCATGTGATGGCTATACAGAACAAGCCTAGCTTTAAGAAGAAGGGCAATTCTTGGAAGAAGAAGGGCAAGGCTGGAACGTCCAAGCCAAACCCAGCGCCCAAGGTTAAAGCTGGACCTGGACCTGGTCCAGACAAAGAGTGCTTTTACTGTCATGAACTTGGTCACTGGAAGAGAAACTGCAAGCAGTACCTAGCTTCCTTGAAGAATGGCGGAAGTAAGAGTACTTCTACCTCAGGTACGCTTGTTGTTAATGTTATAGACAACATATTTCTCGCTGATACAATTATTAATTCTTGGGTATTTGATACCGGATCGGTTGCTCATATTTGCAATTCGATGCAGGGAATGATAAGAAGTAGAAGCGTGGAAAGAGGAGAAGTTGATTTCCGCGTGGGCAATAATGCAAGAGTTGCTGCGTTGACCGTCGGGACGATGCAACTCCACCTCCCGTCAGGATTTATTATGGAGTTGAATAATTGTTATTTCGTTCCTAGTTTAAGTCGAAACATTTTGTCTCCTTCATGCTTGATGAAGGATGATTATTCATTTGCGAGTGAAAACAATGGTTGTGTGATCTCTAAGAATAATATGTTTATGGCTTTTGCACCCATTGTGAATGGATTATTTGTTTTAAATCTTGATGGTTCACCTGTCTGTAATGTAAGTGCTAAAAGGCCTCGGCCTAATGATTTGAGTCCTACCTACTTGTGGCATTGTCGTTTGGGTCATATAAGTGAAAAGCGCATGAAGAAGCTCCATTCTGATGGACTTCTAACTTCGTTTGATTTTGAATCATACGAGACATGTGAGGCTTGCTTGCTAGGCAAGATGACTAAGACGCCTTTCACAGGATTTCCTGAGAGAGCAGTAGACTTGTTGGAACTCGTACATAGTGATGTATGCGGACCAATGAGCACGACAGCTAGAGGAGGATTCCAATACTTCATAACTTTCACTGATGATTTTAGTAGATATGGCTATGTCTACTTGATGAGGCACAAGTTTGAAACCTTTGAAAAGTTCAAGGAATTTCAGAATGAAGTTGAAAATCAGCGTGGCAAGAAAATTAAGGCCTTACGATCTGATCGTGGAGGCGAGTATTTGAGCCACGAGTTTAGCAATCATCTAAAGAGTTGCGGAATTGTTCCACAACTTACGCCGCCTGGAACACCTTAGAGAAACGGTGTGTCAGAGCGACGTAATCGAACTTTGTTAGACATGGTTCGATCAATGATGAGCCAGTCGGACCTACCGTTGTCATTTTGGGGATACGCTCTAGAAACAGCAGCTTTCACACTTAATAGGGTACCATCTAAATCCGTAGTTAAGACACCATATGAGATATGGACTGGAAAGGTTCCTAGTTTGTCTTTTCTAAAGATTTGGGGATGTGAAGTGTTTGTCAAGCGACTTCAGTTGGACAAGATCACACCCAAGTCAGATAAGTGCATTTTCGTGGGATATCCAAAGGAAACTTTGGGATATTATTTCTACAACCGATCAGAAGGCAAAGTGTTTGTCGCTCGGAATGGGGTTTTCCTAGAGAAAGAGTTTCTCAAAGGAGAAAAGAGTGGAAAGACAGTGCATCTTGAAGAAGTTCAAGATGAGCCGATCGAGCAAGAATCAATGAGTGATGCTAACGTAGCAGAACAAGTTGAGATACCCATGGCAAGAGAAGCACCGCCACAACCACGAAGGTCGGCAAGGCTCCGCGAAATGCGGGAAATATTATTGTTGGAAAATGATGAGCCTGCGACATATGCAGAAGCAATGATGGACCCAGACTCCAGAAAATGGCAGAATGCCATGCAATCCGAAATAGAGTCCATGGGAGACAATCAAGTTTGGAACTTGGTTGACCCGCCTGATGGTGTTAAAGCCATAGAGTGCAAGTGGATCTATAAGAAGAAAAAGGACATGGATGGAAATGTTCACATCTATAAAGCACGACTTGTCGCAAAAGGTTTTCGACAAGTTCAAGGAGTTGACTACGACGAGACCTTCTCGCCCGTAGTGATGCTTAAGTCCATTCGGATTATTCTAGCTATAGCTGCATATTTCGATTATGAGATATGGCAGATGGATGTCAAGACAGCTTTCCTGAATGGAAACCTAGCTGAGGACGTGTATATGATACAGCCCGAGGATTATGAGATATGTGCAGATGGATGTCGATTTCCGAAACAAGGGCAGTGCTCCCACCAACACAAATAGATGAAATCCGTTTTAAAGAGATAAGAAACTTGATGTCTAAATCGGCCGATTTTCTACCGCCGTCAGCTAACCCGTCTCCTTATTTTATCAGGAGCAGGACACTCCCAATAATAGCCTCTTTTCTTTTGCGGTCGCAATCTCTGATGATGAGGAGGTCACCTCGCGCCTGGTTGCTCTGACATCAATTCCAGATGAAGTCTGCATCAAGCTCCGGAGTATACGGATCCTTCTTTAGGATGATATCGGTCGACTGGTGGAAGATGCCTCGCCGATTCATCAGCTCTTCAACGAATTAGAGGTCGAGTTCCAGAAGAAGCAGAAGAAGCTCTAGCACCTGCAGCATACATCGAGCCAATGCAAATCCCGGTGTTCGGAGCTTTACGGCACATGGCCGCTCGTGCCAAACTACCAAAGGCACGTGAAGAGGAGGATTACTACAAACACTGAGCTCAAGAAGTACATTGCCGAATCGGCGTACTTGAAAATTCTCGCCCGGACATCGTTGGCACCATAGACCGTCTTAAATGGTGCAGGGCAGAACTTGCCAAGGAGATGGAGCAGGTGACAAAAGCTATAGCCGCTGAAGAGAAGAAACTCCATGATCTTCCGTCCGTCATTGCCGATCTAAAGCAGGAGAGACAAAACCTTGCCCATGATGCCATCCGACTTCACCGCAATATGCCAGAAGTCCCAGGATCGGCCAACAACGACCAAAGGGTTTTAGATTCGGCCAATGAGATCCGGCAGCGAGCGATCGCAGCCATTAAGACTCTCCTCGGGTGAACGTAATGGACACTGAATGCTTTTGTACAAACACCTAATGCTCTTTTGCTATTGCCATGCGAATTCAAACTTGGACGGTCTTCTCTCGCAGCTTTTCATTTAATAGTCCTTTACTCCGATGGGACGCGTTTTACCAATTGTTACCCTTCATCTTCTTCCTCTATAAATATAAGACCCCCGTATTTCTTCTAGGGAAATTTGCACCTTGCCTAGCCTTCCATTCTTAAGTTGTCCTATTTCCATACTCTTAAACCAGGTGTCGAGATGTCTTCCTCTTCCTTCGTTAATCAAGTATGAAATTCCCTTTTGTTCCTCTGCCCAACGCTCATTTATCTAACGATGGGTGATTGCTTGTTATATTCCCAGCCGAGATGCCTTAACCCTAGCCTGGAACAGGCTATTAAGATTATGCACTCCGAGGAACCGCTAACGCAGGCGGACAGAGATTTGATCTAGGCCCATCGCGAAGAACTCAAAGATCACATCCCTGCCCATATCCAGAAGATCTTGGATCATATTGAAGCCAACTATTCCAGGCGGCTGCCGATCGAGAAAAGCCACAAGCTACCTCGTCAAATCCTTCTTGAGGATGCCATGGCAGGAACATCCCAACCGCCTCTCGAAAGAAGCCACCAACTTCCTCGTCAAGTTGCCATTGAAGCTGCCATGGAGGATTTGGAGGAAAAGAGCACCCGTCTCTTAATAGAACTAGTCCGGGTCAAAAGAGAGATTAATAAGAACAAAGCTCAGCTGAAACGTGGTTAATAAATGTGTTGGAATTTTGGTCTAAGGGCGACTTGTACCGTGTCGGCCATGTATCCCATCGCTGTACTGAATAATAAATTGGCCAAACTGGTCAAAAGTCTCACCCTTGAGGCGATGTCTCCTTGCATCGGCTATATGAACACGAGTCAATTGGAGTCGACCATAATGACTCGACATGCCATATCGCCGGCTACGCGTCCACCCATATGCTAGGATAATATCTCTTCAAATACCTTCCATTTAGAGCTCTTGTAAATTCCTCTCCTTCGATGGTCTCTAATATGTACGCATTTCCCGGAGCATATCGGCCGATTCTATATGGCCCTTCCCAAGTAGGCGACCATTTACCGAATTTGGGATATTTAGACCCTATCGGCAGCACCAGCTTCCATACCAAGTCTCCTTGGGAGAACTGCTTGACCTTGACCTTCTTGTCGTACCACCTAGCTACCCTTTTCTTATTTTCTTCGATGCTGATCAAGGCTCTCAATCGCTGACCCGCCAAATCATCGAGCTCCCCTTTCATGAGGAGGGAATAATCATCGGATGTCAATTGATGTTGGAGTGACGTGCGTCTGGACCCCATCCTTAATTTCCAAGGCAATACTGCTTTGTGATCGTATACCAATTGATAAGGAGATATTTTAGTAGCTCCATGAAAGATTCAGTCAAGGATGCGTGCCACCTTTTGGGCTGCCCCTCTATGTTTCTCTTGATCAACTTGATTATCCCCTTATTGGATGATTCGGCCTAACCATTAGCTTGAGCATAATATGGAGAAGAATTCGACAATTTAATTCTCATATCGGCGGTGAACTCTTCAAACTGTCCCGAAGTAAACATTGTCCCCTGATCGGTTGTGATGGTTTGAGGGATACCAAACCGATAAATAATATGGTCTCTCACAAAGTCGATCATAGCGGCCGATGTCACGGTTTTTAGGGGAACTGCCTCCACCCACTTGGTAAAGTAGTCAGTAGCTATGAATATGAACTTGTGTCCCTTGCTTGATGGAGAATAAATCTATCCGATGAGGTCTATTCCCCAACCCCTAAATGGCCATGGCTTAATTATTGGGTTCATAGCCGAGGCTGGTGCACGTTGCACATTACCGAACTTCTAGCAATCCTGACACCCTTTATAATATTTAAGGCAATCCTCGAGTATCGTTGGCCAGTAATAACCATTGTTCCTAATCATCAACTTCATTTTGTGAGTTGATTGATGAGCCCCACATACACCTTCGTGAATTTCTCCCATCAGAACCTTTGCTTCTTCTATCCCAAGGCATTTAAATAGTACTCCATCAATCGTCCGATAGAATAAATCATCTTCAAGTAGCACGTATTTCGTGGCCTGAAATCGCACTCGCCGATCCACTATCCTGGACGGATCTTTTAAGTAATCGGCGATCTCCTTTCTCCAGTCGTCGGCTGCAAGCTCCAGAGACATAACCCCTTGAATTGGCCGATACCCGGAGGCATGTTGGGTGAGCTTATTAGCTTCCTCGTTATAACTTCTGGGAATGTGCTCAATAATCGCAGACTTGAATTCCTTCAATAATTGGAGGCAATCTTCATAGTAAATCCTTAAGATATCATCTTTGCATTCAGATTTCCCAGTTAATTGATCAACAATGAGCATGGAATCCTTAAAAATCTCCACTGCATCGGCCTTGATTTCCCTTAATAATTGGATACCTTTTAGGACAGTCCGGTATTCCGCCTGATTATTGGTGGCGGACGCCTCTATCGGCAGAGAGAAATCATAACTTGCCCCCGAGGTGATATGAGGACGATGCCGATTCCTGATCCGGCCCCACATGAGGAACCGTCAAAGTACAGTGTCCATGGAGCTGGCTCAACGACAGCGATTCCTGGTCCATAATGCTGGTCCACGAAATCGGCCATTACTTGGCCCTTGACAGATTTGGCCAATTCGTACCTCAGGTCAAACTATGATAGAGCTAGAATCCATTTTCCAATCCTCCCGTTCAAAATTGGCAATGACAACATGTACTTGACCACGTCGTCTTTGCACACAACTATGCATTCTGCAGATAACAGGTAGTGCCTGAGTTTAGTACATGAAAAATATAGACAAAGATAGAGCCGTTCCACTGGGGAATATCTAGTCTCAGCGTCCAGGAGTCTTCTGCTGACATAATAGATTATTCTTTCTTTTCCTTCGAATTCTTGTACCAACGTCGGTCCGATAGCTTGTTCCTCGGCCGACAAGTATAGTCTGAATGGCTTGTCAGCCTGTGGCGGAACCAACACCGGTGGTGAGATCAGGTACTGCTTGATGTCCTCCAATGCTTTTTGTTGTTCCTCTCCCCACACAAATTCTTGGTTGGGTTTTAACTTCAACAAAGGAGCGAAGGCTTGAATACGCCTGAACAAGTTGGATATGAACCTCCTGATAACGTTAACTTTGCCGATTAGGGACTGTAGCTCAGTTTTGTTCTGCGAGGCTACAACTTTATTGATGGCAGCTATAATCTTTCGGTTGATTTCTGTCCCGCGCTTGTGGATCATGAATCCTAGAAATTGTCCAGCCGACACGCCGAAGGCACATTTGTTTGGGTTCATTTTCAAACCATGCTTCCTTGTGCATTCCAATACCTCTTGCAAATCGGCCAGATGCTCCTGATGCCCCTTTGACTTGACCATGATGTCGTCGATGTAAATCTCCACCAGGACACCAATAAGCTTGTGGAAAATATAATCATAGCCCATTGATATGTAGCTCCGACATTTTTTAAACCGAAGGTCATCACTACCCACTCGAACAAACCGAGGTGGCCTTGGCATCTGAAAGCTGTCTTTGAAATGTCTTCTTCGGCCATCTGTATCTGATTATACCCAGCATTACCGTCCATGAAACTGATGACTTTGTGTCCCGCAGCGGCGTCTATCAGAACATCAGCTGTCGGCATTGGATACCCATCCATCGGTGTAGCCTGATTAAGATTCCTAAAGTCAATGCACACGCGCAATTTCCCATTTTTCTTGTATACGGGCACAATATTGGAAATCCATTCGGCATAACGGCACTACCGAATAAATCCTGCTTCAATCAATCTTGTAATCTCGGCCTTTATATCAGGTAGGATTTTAGGGTTGCACCATCATGCGGGCTGCTGATACGGCTGATACCCTGGTTTTATAGGCAACCGGTGCTCAACAATGGACCGGTCTAGACTAGGCATCTCATGGTATTCCCAAGCAAAACAATCTTTAAATTCTCTTAACAAGCTTGTCAATTCACACTTATACTCGGGGTCTAGACTAGCACTAATATACGTCGGCCTGGGCTTGCTGCCATTTCCTAAGTCCACCATTTCCAATGAATCAGCCGACGTAAATCCGTGCCCAAGCTTCCCGTCTTCCGGATGAACTGATCCATCTAGTCTGATTTTTCAGAGCCGACTGCTTGGATCGGCTGTAGGCCAAAATTGGACACCTTCAGGAACTCGGTGTCTTAGGTTCTGCAAGATATGCACCTGACGTGTTCGCAACTCCACTGCTGCGCGTCGGCCGCGGCAACACTGTAGGCGGAATCAGCGGTGGCTATCTCGGTGTTGTCGCCGACCCACTGGACAAGGCACTGGTGCATTGTAGACGGGACGCAGCAATTCGCATGTATCCAATCTCACCCGAGCAACATGTTGTAGGACCGTTTGCCATTAATGATAAAGAAAGTAGTAGGTAGGGTCTTACTGCCGATGGTGAGGTCGACGCAGAGTGCTCTGCAGGCTGGGGATACGTTGCCTTCAAAATCCTTGAGCATCATGTCCATCTTGGTCAGATCTTCATTACTTTTGCCCAATTTCCGAAATATAGCATACGGCATGATGTTGACCACAGCGCCTCCGTCCACCAGCAGTCTAGTGACTGGTCGTCCGTTGACGTGTCCTTTGAGGAACAGAGCGTAGAGATGCTGACGTTTTTCATCCTCGGGTTTCTCAAAAGTGGTTGTCATTGGCTCCCTGAGTGTCGTCTTCTTTGCCAGTTTTTCTTCTGGGGCGCCAGCTTGAGACCTGCCCTCCTTCTTATCCATCGTCTGCCTCTGTTTTTCTTCCTATTGTTCCCATTGGCGTAGACGCTGGACTCTTCATTTTTGGGATTTAGTCAAACCGTCCGGGCACCATCTAGGGTTCACTGGTTTACCCAGCGGTTTTGCACGCTCCTAGTCTGGCTCTCGTCCTAGGGGGTTTTCATCCGAGACTCTCGCATCGGCCATCTTCTCCAGATGATCATGTGCGCTGGTCCTGCCCCCCAGTCGACCATGCTAGTCAACTCTGCCCCCTAGCCGATCACACACTGAAACGTGCCGATCCTCTTGTTCGCGTCTGTATCTGCTGATCGGCTCTAGTCCGCGATCCCTAGAGCGTGACCTCTTGAACGGGCGACCGCTGCGACACTGACAATTGCACTCGGGGCAGTTATCGGCCGACGGTAACCTGAGGTTGTTCTCCCAGCATGGGATGAAGAACAGGCACCGCCAATGATCTTCGTGTTGGCGCATCATCTCCTCACGACATCTCGAGCTTTCTTGCTATCGCTGATACTTGCTGAGTAGGTCTTGGGAGGTAATAGGCCTACGTGACTTCTCTGATCTTTCTCCTTCATCTTCGATCCGTCCTTTTCCTTTGACATCTTCGACTATGGCCTGATTTCTAGGGTCCACAGTGCCACTTCTCCTGGCCGATTCTGATGTCAGCACCTTAGTTTTGAGCGTGTCTCTACCTGCATCGACCATGTTGGTGGGGAAAGGATGTTGATCGATCTTCATCGGTTTTACTGGTTTTGTCGGAACTTCGAACTTGAGTCTCCCTTGTTCGATGGCAGATTGTATCTGCTATCGGAAGATCTTGCATTCGTTCGTGTCGTGGGATGTGGTATTAGGCCATTTGCAATACTTCATCTTTTTGAGCTGTTCGGCCGATGGAATCGTGTGATAAGGCGAAAGCTTGATCTGCCCTTCTTGGAGAAGCAAGTTGAAGATTTTGTCGGCCTTTGACATGTCAAAAACGAATGCTTCGGGTTCTTTCTTTCCAAACGGGCACAATATCAGCTTTTTTCCTTTTACCCACTCTGCTAGGCCGATTTCCGCCTCTTCCTCCGATTCAGATCCCTCTAGGTATGCCACCTTTTTCTGAAAATTTCTCCGTTGGTCGAAAGGGCGCACCTCTTGGCTAGACAAATGGTGGAGGATCTGACTTAAGCTTTCGAACTCCTAGGAGGCGTATTTCTCTTTGATGTGTGGCAGGAGACCTTGGAAGGCGATATCGGCCAGCTGAGCGTCAGTCAGGACCATGGTGTAGCACTTGTTCCTGATCTCTCTGAACCTTTGTACGTAACTGGTCACTGGTTCGTCGCTCCTCTTCCTGAGGCTTGTCAGATCTGAGAGCTTCATCTCGTGGACTCCCGCGTAGAAGTACTTATGGAACTGTTTCTCCAAATCGGCCCAAGTAACGATGAAATTGGGCGGTAGCATAGTGAACCACTGGAAGGCCGATCCGGATAGGGATGATGAGAATAATCTTACTCATAGAGCATCTTGTGTGGCGGCTTCCCCACACTGGATAATGAATCTATTCACGTGCTCTACAGTTGACGTGTCATCCAGTCCCAAGAATTTGGTGAAATCGGGAACCTTATACCGATGGGGAAACGACAACAAGTCGTAGGTAGACGGGTATGGTGTCTTGTACGTATAGGTTTGCACCTTTGGTTTCAACCCGAACTGATCTTGAATTATTTCTGCTATTCTTGCGGTCCATTCCACCTACTGCTGATGTATGACCGGTTGAGGAAACGGTACATGCTGTTGGACCGGCGGTGCCATGGCTGGGTGGTGGATCAGAGCGTGCTGCAGATTTTGCGGTTGTGTAGTCAGCTGAGCAGCCGATGGTTGATGGCGTACGGAATCTGCTGCTCCGTCGTATAGTATCATCGGCGTTGCACCCCTGAGTGTTTCTGCAGTGTCTGCCCCCCTGCCAATTTCTAGCGTTGCCGGCTAATATTGTGGGACCGTCAGCCGGATGGCCGATTGGAATGATACTTGGACTGGAGAGTTTCCATAACTGGTTGACTAATCAAGCCCGGCCATCATTGCTGGTGCCCCCCAAGGCACTGAGTTTGAGGGCAGCGATTGCATGGAGGAAATTTGAGCAGGCTGAGACGACGCTTGTGATTGGTAGCATGGCGCACCGTTGTACCCCAGGGGTATTGAAGCGTTGTACCCTCCATGTTGCATCAATATTGGCTGAGGAGCCGAGTGAGACGTGCTCGGTACCACTGAGAAGCCTCTGATTGGAGTTATGATGGGCGGGCTGTAAGCTGGTCCCTGATACCCCTGAGCTACTCCGCTGACCAAGGAACTGATGACGGCGTTGTATACTGTGTTGGTCATTACTGTGGACTGGTAGATCATAGCCTGGTAAATAGATTGTTGAATCATGTCAGACATCTTCCTCGAGTCTTCAGCGATGGTGATGTGATGGGGAGTTGGAAGAGGAGCTTTTATTGACGGTCTCTCCGCTTCTGGTACGACTAAAGGATTGCAAGCATATTTTTCTGTATTCTTCTAGATGTCTTGCCACTTCTTCCTTCTTGTCATCCTTGAGATTTGCTTCAGTAATTTCGATGACGTTGTCTTCGGAGACCTCGGCAGCCTTCGACATGTTGGATGGTGGTCTCACGCGTGCCAAAAGTGTGTTGGTGCTGAAAATCGGCCGATAATCCTCAGCGTCGGACACACGACCCGGGAGAATCTGCTTAACTCCTGTTCAGGTTATCGCCCTGGTGCGATTCGTGTGGCGTGCCAATCAATCTGACCTGTTGATTGACAAGGGAATAAAAATATTAAATTCCAAGGGTTCCGATCGGCTAGAGTTCCGATCTATCTTCAACAGCGTGTCTGCGAATCGGCCGATTCACTGTAGAGGTAACCAACTATAAAACAGTTGATACCGCGTACGGTTGTAAAGAAAAGCTACTAGAGCAAACTAAACAATGCTAGGAAAACAACACTTGGGATAGATCTAATCGGCTGTATGATAACAAAGAAAGAAAGCAATAAAAGCCGACAGTTCATATCTCAAGCTGGATAACTGGTGATAAAAACTAAAATAACAAGTAGAACCTACGATTCTAGTTGATATCAATAACTGGTGAATAAATCTAAATGAAACAACAGCGATGCACCCGAAGTTAAGGCTTAGATATTACTCGATAAGCGGAACTTACAGAATCGGCCGGAGATCGTGTTAATGCAGCCCTACCAACCCGTACGAACTCATGAAAGAAAAAGGTATTTTGGCGAAGTCGCTCATCAGAGCAAAACGTAACTTTTGCTTCGAAATTCTTCTTAATTTTAACTCTCTCTTCGAGACAAGCACGGCAAAGACTCCTTTTTGTTTTGCAGTCTTCTACCTAATGATTACAATCTTTTCGAACTAGGCGCCTGAGGCAACCGCTCCTCCAAAATTCGTGTAGACGGCGCGGTAAAAATTCCACCTTTACCCTTGTCTCGAACCGTCCTTAAATACAAGCATTCCCCACCGGTTCTTCTCCACGAGCTCAGAAATTCTTCTTTCCCCGGCGCATCATCTTCCGTCAGATTTCGGCACCCTTTCACCTCCCGGTCGCAACCCTCCGGCGATCTTTCTCTCGTCCTCGCCCCGTTTCATTCTCTCCAAAGGTGGCTCCATCAATGACCATGAGCTTCCTCCTAGAGGTAAATATCTAAAGCTTTACCTTTTACTTTTCACTACTCACGCGTCTTTTAGATCTGTTCTCAGTTTCCCTTTTTCATCTTCCTTAGGCGGTCAGGCAACAAATCACCATCCCTTTCTCAGACGCACCTGGTCTCATCAGCCTTGGCCCCATGGGGAACGCAGATCCAACTGACTTCATCAATTTGGAAACCCACAGAATCCCTTTCAAGCAATCACCCATGGATCTGGATCAGTGGACGGGCGCATTTAGATCTTGGCCGAAGGAGACCCCTGGTTGGAGGGAATGGTTCCAAAGGATAGCCGATTCTAAGAGGGTTCTATGGGACAAACAGAAAATCGGCCATTGCATAAACTTGTCTTTATCTCAGATGGAGAAGAACGAGCCCCTGGTCATGGCGGTGTCCTATTTCTATTCTGACGCCCTCAATGCATTCCTCTTTGGCCACGAGCCTATGACCCCGACTCTAGCCGATGTCCTGATGCTGATCGACCTTGACATTTCTTCGCCCGACAGGCCCTTTGACATCCAGATCAAACCCACTCATCGCCTGGAAATGGAAGGAATCGGTGGATGGAAAGACTATATTGATAGGAATATGAAGACCGGAACCATTAGCGACAGTGAGCACACAACCTTCCTGATGATGTGGTTGGAAAAATATTTTTTCTATGGCCGAGAAGTCGGCCCTTCATCCAACATGCAAGCTTTGGTACAGGTAATTTACCATGTGGCGATACCTTGTACACAACAACTTGTTGAGGTCTATGTTATAATCTTCATTATTTGGTACAGGTAATTTACCATGTGGCGATACCTTGTACACAACATCCCAACCCTTTAGACGGTTATCAGTTTGACACGGGTATGACAGGTAATTAACTTGCGTGGCCTGTTGAGCCACAATATACACATTGTCTCCTGGTAAGACGGATGATTGTTAGATTTTGACTAGCCCAAGATTAGGGGTCCATCTCACAACCGATGGATCGAACCAATGACATTTGAATATGACTGGCTTAAGAGGTTTGCAACCATGAAACTTGAGTTCGTATATTTCTTCAATTACTCCGTAGTACTCAACACCATCCAAGCCTGGCATGAAAACTCCAGTATTTGTGGTTCTCCGATTGGGCCGACTCTGCTCCTGTCTTGTTGTGTGAAAGCGATATCCATTCACGTCATAACCAGTAAATGACCTGACCCTATAGTCACAACCATCAGCAACCTGTCTCAACTCGACACTCATAGACGCATCAGTTTGACCCTGCAAGTTCAAGTAGGGCCGTTCGTTATATTATTCGCGTGTACGAGAAAATTGTAATATCATACTAAGTACGAGCTAAAATGGATTGTACCTTTTGTTTGAACCAAGAAATGAAATCGGGACTTCCATTTCCCGCACCCTCCCTGAGAAGGGTATCAGTTTGTTGCGGGGTAGGTTGCCTTGATTTACGCCAAAATTGATGATGAAATTCTCTAAACCAATGAGAAAATCATGAACAGTTGCACCCAGAATAGTAACTACTTGAGAATAATGTTGTTGAGAACTTACAGCATATACGGCTCCACTTTTGATAGATTGCTCAACACGTACAACATGATAATGCGCCACTCTTCATGTTTCAAGGTCTTGGGGGTCACATCACTTGGACTTCCGAGTTGCCCTCGGAAAATGCTAAGGCTCGATTCATTTTTGCTAGCATTGTAACGCGGGGGTGGATTGTGCACGCTAGGAAGATTGTTAGCATAATATTTTGTTGTGTAGTTTGAGACCTCCTCCAAAATATATGCCTCTGCAATGGATGCTTCAATTTTGCATTTATTTTTACATTTAGTTCGCAGAACCTTTTGACATCTCTCAATTGAATAACACCAACGGCCGTGCACAGGCTCCCCCATTCTTGCTTCATATGGGAGGTGAAGAATCATATGCTGCATCGGATTGAAAATTCCGGGTGGAAAGATTTTCTCCAACTTACAGAGCAACACAGGCGCCATTCTTTCCATTTCTGCAATCACGGTACGAGATAACTCTTTGGCACAAAGCTGGCGGAAGAAATTGCTCAACTCCGCTAGCACCTACCAGACATGCTTAGGTACATATCCTCGGACCATCACCGGAAGTAGGCGCTCAAGCCATATGTGGTAATCATGACTCTTTAGGCTGTTGATTTGCATAGTAGTTAAGTTCACTCCCCTCTTCAAATTCGCTGCATACCCATCAGGGAACATTAACATTTGGAACCATTCTAGTACCTCCCTCCTTTGGGCTCTCGTCAGGACGAAATCAGCCTTAGGCTTCCTCCACGACTTGCCGGATCTGGGAGGTGCCATGTCTAACTTTGGTCTGTTGCATATCCTCGCTTGATCTACTCTAGCCTTAACATTATCCTTTGTCTTGTCAGGAATGTCCATAATTGTCCCAAAAATTGCCTCGGTGATATTCTTTTCAGTGTGCATTACATCGATGTTATGCGGAAGAAGAAGGTCATGAAAATAGGGGAGATTCCACAAGCACGACTTCTAAGTCCAAGCATGTTGCTCGCCATATCCCACAAAACCACCTTCATTGTTATTAAGCTCGAGAGTGTCTAACTGAGCACGAATCGTGGCTCCTGTCATCATCTTCGGTGAGAGGTCTTCAACTACGACATCTCTCGTAAAGTTTTTAATGTCTTGTCTGAATGGATGGTCAGGAGGGAGGAATTGTCAATGTTTGTCGAACGAAGAATATTTGCCACCCTTCGTCAACTAAATGAACTTCAGAGAAGCCTTGCAAACTGGGCATGGGAACCTCCCGTGAACACACCACCCGTGAAAAATCCCATATGCCGGCAAATCATGCAGGGAGTAATGGTACCAAACATGCATCTTAAAGTTTGTCTTTGTAGCTCGGTCGTAAGTCCATACCCCTTCCTCCCTAGCACGGACCAAATCATCAATCAGAGGCTCCATGTACACACTCATATTATTCCCCGGGTGCTCTGGAATTATCAACGACAAAAATATATTCTGTCATTGAAAAAGGACGCCAAGGGGGAGATTCAGGGGGATAACGAATATGGGCCAACAGGTATACGGGGCAGCCGCCATTCCATATGGATTGAACCCATCTGTTGCCAGCGCAACACGTACATTACGAGAATCTAGAGATTTCTCACGATAAATCACATCAAATCTTGTCTAGGCTTCACCATCGGATGGGTGTACTAGCTTCCTAGGATTGTATCGACATCCGTTTTTGTGCCATGTCATCTGTTTCGCAGATTCCTCTGTCATGTAAAGCCGTTGGATCCTCGGTATGAAATGAAGGTACCGTAGGATCTTCATGGGGATTGCAAGCTGCCTCTTCTGACCATCAATAGAGTCTACCTCCAGAAACCTAGACGACTCACACTTCACACAGTACTTAGCTTCTGCATACTCTTTCCAAAATATGATGTATCCCTTCGGGCAAGCATGTATCTGCTCGTATGGCATCTTAAGCGCACGAAGGAGTTTTTGTGCCTCATACATGCTCTTTGGCAAGATGTGATCATTCGGGAGCAGGCTACCAAAAACAGTTAGCACAACATCGAAGGCGTCTCGACTCAAGCTAAACTAGGACTTCACGGCCATTAGGCGTGCAATGGCATCAAGTTGCGAAACCTTGGTATGACCGTGTAGGAGTTGCTGTGCCACAGACAACATGTTGTAATACTCCTTTGCGGTAGCCTCTAGCTCCTCCTCCCTACGTGTCTCATCGAACTATGCTTCATGATAGTGATTTAACATGTCTCCCACCCCAGCATCATCATCATATTCCTCGATGCGTTGTCTCAACACTTCGTCTCTCCCACGATCGGCTTCACCATGGTAGATCCACCTGGTGTAGTCTGGCGTAAATCCGTTCTTCACAAGATGTTTGCCCATTTCTAGCTTGGTTTTTCGACGCATGTTTGCACATCTACTGCACGAACACCAAGTGACACTAGCCCCTTTGACCCTAGCAAACATCCGTTCCAAGAATGCATCGGTCTTTTCAATCCATTCATCGGTCAATGAATCCTGACTAGAGCAGCCCGTGTACATCCACTCACGGTCATCCATCCTCTAGCATAACAGCGAGTAATATAAAAAATCATGTTGTATCTACGTGTTACTATACTGTCTAATAGGTAAAGATAGGTCCTAATCGCACCCGAGGATGTGTCGGTGCAGTTAGTTTCCATGCCCTACTCCGATCCGAGACAGAATTTCGGCAGCACCTCCCCGCTGTTCTCCAAATACACATCCAGGATCGGAGATTGTGTATCCAGAGAACAACAGGAAGGTGCTGCCAAAACTCTGTCATGGATCGGAGTAGAGCATGGAAACTAACCGCACCAACACATCCTCGGGCTGTCCAAAAAACGTGGACAATTTGAAATAGACACGGTTATAGATACACAAATGTTTGCATATTTGCAACTGTATCTCCTTTGAATGGGAGATGCCTAACTAGGTTACGTGATATACGAACATCAAACGGAAAGAGATGTGTAAGATGCCTCACCTTGCTATCCTGCAAAGTGACGAGTCGAGGACGATCCTTGTGAGCCTCTCCTGCAAGAAAAGAAACATTGTACTGTTAAGTCAAAATTTTGGCAGCACCTCCCCTGCACGGAGAGGTTTTCAAAACCTGCAACAAATAAAATGGCACGATGGCCGACAACCACATTCTCACCAAAGAGACGGCACGATGGCCGACAACCACATTTATTGCAAATGTTTGGTACAATAGCATTATATTGACATGGATTTTAACTTATAAAGTCCTTTTCTAATTCATCTCTAAAAGAAAGTTATTTTCTAATTCATCTCTAAAAGGAAGTCCTTACAATACAACCTCTCTATCTTTTCTAAAAGAAAGTCCTTTTCTATTTTTTTAATTTCTAATTTCTAATACCTAATTCCTAATTCCTAATTGCTAATTTCTAATTCCTAATTCCTAATTTCAAAATAGAATTCCTAATTTCTAATATCTAATTCCTAATTCCTAATTCCTAATTTCAAAAGAGAATTACCAGTGAGGCGCCGGTCGCCAGGGGAGGGCTGACCAGGGGAGGATTGGTCAGGGGAGGGCCGCCGGCCGCGGGCAGGGAAGGAACGGCCGGGCCGGGAAGGGAGCCGGCCAGGGGCAGGGGAGCGGTGGCGGCCGGGGCGGAGGGGCGGCCGGTCGGCCGAAGCTGCGCGGCCAGTGGAGGGCCGCCGATGGAGGGGCGCCGGCCGGAGGAGCCAGGGCAGAGGGGCGGCCGGCCGGCCGGAGCTGCGCAGGCCAGTCGAGGGGCGGCCGGGCCGGCGCCGGTGGCGGGCAAGGGAGAGCGGCTGGGCGGGGAGCCGGCCGCAGGCAGGGAGGGGCGGCCGCACCGAGTGGGGCGGCGGCTGAGGGAAGCCAGGGATGGCCGCCGGAGGCGCGGAGCGACGGGTGCGGCGGCCGAGGGGAGCCGGGGGCGGGCCGCCGAAGGCGCGGGGCGGCGGGTGTGGCGGCGGCGGGAGTGAGTGAGTGAGTGAGTGAGTGGATGAGGTGACTGTGCCATTCCGGATAGAAACAGGTGTTTGCCGTTTGCCGAGTGTCTAGATCTAGGACACTCAGCAAACTACAGATTTGCCGAGTGCCCAGATCCAGGAGACTCGGCAAACTATAGGTTTGCCGAGTGCCCCGATCCAGGACACTCGGCAAACATTTTTTTTAATATTTTTTTAACCAATTGGAACAGGTATATGCGCTGTGGTAGGCCCATACACTAAGTTTGCCGAGTGTATTCTCCAAAACACTCGGCAAACCGTGAAACACTCGGCAAACTTCTTTCATATTTCATGTACACATACCTTCCCTAACGTGCTTTACTAAATGTTTTTCGATGTACTTCGAAATACATGGTCAAATTCACTTAACAATACATATTTGATTTTTCTACTAATATTGTTCCATTATTTTAGGCAGTTATAGCTCAAATTTAATTTATCTCAATTTAAATTCTATAATTGAAGTTAATACATTAAAATTATCAAAAGGATACGAAAAATTCACAAAATTTGAGAGGAACCAATCTATATTGTCCATTGCCTATACAAAAAGTTTTGAAGTCCAACTCTAACTCCGACCCTCACTTTGACTCCAAATCTTAACAGATCATTCTGAACTTCTAGACTATTCTCTCGAGATGCTCCGGTTTGTTAGAGTCGTACGTGACAGAAGGTGCGAAACTTTCTCAATTTTTTTCCAAAGTCTCCATGTTTGACATCATGACATCTTGACAAATCTCGTGATTTTCAGAGTTTGTTTGTTTTTTCTAGAATTTAAAAATCATTGGACCACACGTTTGTGGTCGTATTTTCTGACCAAAATGTTCGAAATTTCTTTTCATTTTCTGGGGAAGGCCCCAGAGTGGACTCACTAACATGAATAGGATTTTTCCACTGAACTTATTCCATTATTTAAAACACTTGCAGTTCAAATTTGCCCGTAACCGAAAAAATCCTATATGTGCTATAAACTTATTAAATATAGCAAACTGATCCACAAATATATGAAATTTGAACATGTAGTATCACATGTTGTGTGTAGAGAGTGGAAAAAGTTTGGAGGGCAGGGAAGGAAAAAATAAATATTATGTTGCCGAGTGTCTACAGAAAACACTTGGCAAAAATCAACTTTGTCGAGTGCCTTTGAAGAATACTCGGCAACGGGTGGAGTTTGCCGAGTGCCTCGGGATGGACACTCGGCAAAGTTACAGTTTGCCGAGTGCCACTAACAGGCACTCGGCAAAGTACAAACGCTCGGCACGCTTCGTAACGGCGGGTGCGCGTGCTTGTCACGTGTTATAGATTTGCCGAGTGCTTTCTATTTGCCGAGTGTCTTTGGCGTTGTTTGCCGAGTGTTTCATTCGTGACACTCGGCAAACGTCTTGTTTGCCGAGTGTATTGTTAATGCCGAGTGTATATGTGGATACACTCGGCAAACTTGTCTTTTGCCGAGTGCCCGATATATTGCAGTCGGCAAATATAAAAACACTTGGCATTATCTCGGTTTCCGGTAGTGGAAGTGCTGGAAGGTCTGAACCAGGTATCATAAGATTACAAACCTTGTACTCTGATATTATACTTAAACAAAATAGATAAGCTCAACCAGTTTGACAGTTTTGAATAATCCTTGTAAAAAAATAAACACTCAAAAGAGAAATTTAAGAAGCTAGTCAGATAGGTTGGACAAGTAAAAATCTATTAGAGCCTCTACCCATTGGATGAAACTTGAAAGGTTATCTTTGAAGCAGATACGAATTCTTTGAAATGCCTCGGCACTAATTATAGCAGAGAAGGCAACAACATAGAAGTATGGTAACAAAGGCAATCAACAGTATAGACTGAAAGAATGATTTATCATCTTGAAGTGATATTTCATTGAACACTTAAAGTGCAAGCATTAGAAGGACAGAGCATTAAGCACAGCAAATCACCTTGGGTGTCTCGAGAATGACCAGATTGACATGCAGCAAAATTGCCTCGTCATGGTCAGCGTGGCTGTTTTGATAGGTGGCAAGCACAGAGCAGCAAACACAGGCGACGACGTCCTGCTGACTTGTTGGCACTGATGCCTTAGCGAGCTCCGTGGCGGTGTAGTGGATATCATCAGGCGTGGCGAGACTGGCCGGGTCGATGCGGGGCAGATGACCGCCGGCGCCTGGGCGGGCCTTCCATCATTGTTGTCGATGGCCTCGCCAGTGACGGAGGAGATTAAGGCAGGCCATCTGGCAACGACCGGCTCCCCACACGCTCTGTTTGCAAAGCTCCCTTCCAGGGCGAGGTGCGACGAGCAGGAGAGGGAGTGCCTATCAAGGCCGGGACCGGGGTGGCCGCCGTGCCTGCCGCCTCCGCCGCTAGGGCTGGGACGCAGGCTACTCGACCCCAGCGCGGGTAGCCCCGACCCCGGCGTCGAGGCCGGCCAGCGCGGGCGCCTCCACCTCCACAATTGCAGTAAAGTTTGGGGATTTTTTTGTAAAATCATCAAGACATATTTTAAAGATTGCGGGTTGATTACGAAATAATTGAGATACTTTTTTGCAAAACAACCACGACGGTTAGAAGAAATAACTGTACTTTAATATTATTAAGTATATATAGATAGTGCATAAAATATTAACACATTTTAATTGGGTCGCAGTAGAGACGTAGAGTATGCACTGCAGATTTTTTTTCCCGATACGGGAAGTTTTATTGTATAACACTGCAATTCTGGTAGCTCCTCAGTCTTCGGGGTTGGCTGAGCTGCACATTGCTCTGACCATGCTCAGCAAGTTCTCATACGACGACCCACGGGGGCAGCTCGCCACCAACGCCTCAGCCTTCCACCTCGCCGCGCTGGCCTTTATCTCCTCGCTCCCCATGGCCTCCCTGACGCGCATGGCCACCTGCTCCCTCCTCACCTCGTCATCCAGCCGGACGCCGACGCCCCACACGTCGCAGGCGTACTTGCGGTTGATGTACTGGTCTGCGAACCCCGGCCAGCACACCATCGGCATGCCGGCGGCGAGGCTCTCGCACGTCGAGTTCCAGCCGTTGTGCGTGAGGAAGCAGCCCACGGCCGGGTGGCGCACCACCTGCTCCTGCGGGCACCACGCCGCCACGCGGCAACGCCCCGCGGTCTCGGCCACGAACGCCGGTGGCAGGCCGGCGCTGCGGACGAGGTCGTCCCTGATGGACCAGAGGAACGGGTGGTCGCTCGCCGCGAGGCCCCACGCGAACTCGGCCAGCTGCTCCGGCGTCATCACCGTGTGGCTGCCGAAGTTGACGTACACGACGGAGCGCGGCTCCTGCGTGTCCAGCCACGCCAGGCACTCGGCGTCCTGCTTCCACAGGCTCAGGCCGGTCGAGTCGATAGAGTCGCCGTCAGCGGCGGTGCCGTGCCGGAGGAGCGAGCCCAGGGGGCCGACGGTGTAGACGTGAGCGTACTCAGAGCGGAGGGCGGCGAGGACGTCGGCGTCAAGGTTCTCGAAGGTGTTGAGGATGAGGGCGCCGGCCTTGGTGCAGCTGCTGGGCTCATACTCGCTGAGTCCGAGGCCAATGTCATTTGGGTCGGTGGTGCGGACGAAGCTCGAGACGTCGCCGAGGCTGATGGGAGGCACGCCTGGGATCCAGTCGATGATCGTCTTGTCCAGGTAGCCGTTCGTCAGGTAGCTCTCATCTGCATGCCGGGGTCAATCCAGCGTCTGTGTTTGGTGATTGGTGAACACTAAACAGAAGCAAACAAGATTTGCGTGAAGTGGTTATCTACCTTTGAGTGGCACGTAGCCTCTCTTCCTTAGCTCCGGCGTCCACATGTACGCCATCAGCGAGGCCGCGCTGGCGCACCAGAACACCATGCTCGGGATGCCCAGGTCCCGGGCCACGCCCAGCGCGAAGGTCATCAGCCCCGTGGGCAGCACGCACGTCACCGGCGGCACCCCGGGCGTGCCGTTGAGCCGCGCGATGAGGTCCCTCAGCGGCGCCGCGCAGGTTGTGTTCGTGGACACGAGCAGGCTCAGCCCGTAGTCCTGCTTGCCGCGGTCGGCATCGGAGAGGCCGTCCGGGATGGCCTCGAACCGGAAGCCCTCGCGGCCGCGCACGGCGCCGGCGCCCTCGGTGTCCTGCACGCGGCGGTGGTTGTGCTCGGTGTTGACGAAGGTGATGTAGACGCCGTGGCGGTGGAGCAGCTTGGCGAGCTGCAGCGCCGGGTTGATGTTGCCGGAGCACGGGTACGGCACCACCACGGCGTGCGCCCTCGCCATTCTCGATCCACGACCCCTCACGCTCACCGTATTGCTTATCCTTATCTAGCGGGGGTACCTCAATTATTGGCATCTGGATTGCTCTTCCCATTATTTTTTACTGGCCTATCGATGGTAGCGTTTTGAGTATTCAATTTCAATACATTTGGGAGATTGTAAAAAACCAATGGTGCAGTTGGCGCACTTGTGAAAAATTACATCAGATCTCAATCGAAGGAATTTTAGTATTCGGCACGATTGCGAGTTGACCCATTATTCTTTCAAATTCATAAGAGTTTTATTTTTTCTTATTAGGATATATAAGTTTTTGACAAAAACTACTCTATAAATATAATTTTATGACATAACTTTAATGTCATCAGATTTATATAAAAATACTTACTTGTGGTTATAATTTTGGTGGAATGAAATACACCTTAACCATAAAGAACAAGGAGGACATTAGATATGATCAAGCTGCTTTTGAATCACATTTTTTCGGCTCAGTGGCAAGGTAGGTGAAAAAGGTACAAAAGCTACTGGTAAAGCATGCGGGAGGTTTCCATCTTCTGTCTCAATTCTAGAAATAAATTAAGGTGGTATTTACCACCCGCTAAAGTTTAGGTACCTGTCACATTGGATGTTTGGTACTAATTAGGAGTATTAAATATAGGCTAATTACAAAACTAATTGCACAGATGGAGTCTAATTCGCAAGACGAATCTATTAAGCCTAATTAGTCCATGATTTGACAATGTAGTGCTACAGTAACCATTTGCTAATGATGGATTAATTAGGCTTAATAGATTCATCTCGCGAATTAGCCCAGGGATTTTGCAATTAGTTTTATAATTAGCTCATGTTTAGTCCTCCTAATTAGCATCCGAACATCCAAGGTGATACTGCTAAAGTTTAGCACCTAGTATCCAAACACCCCCTAAGTGCACGGTATAATTCATAAGAAACAGCAAGAGAGTGTACTACTTTGGAATACGGTAAATATTATATGTAAGATGGCCAAATATTTTTTCCAATCAGCACAAAGTATGAATGTTAAGAGTATAACAGACTTAACAGAAAATGAGGTTAAGATTATGAGCAACTCCAACAGACTATATATCCATTTTTAACTCTCGCCGGGACTTATACCATCTTGGAACTCCAAATTTCCAAAAGCATGATAACTCAAGTGGCACGCATACAGGCATCTCTGTGATTGTAAATTAGAACCTGTGAGAGCAAATGCGTTTCTCACCCACATCCAAAATGCTAAGTCTGAGACATGCACTGCGCATTCCAGAGTTTGGTTGACATACGATCTGAGAAAACAACTTGAGAAAGATGGTTTTGCCCTGTCAAAATTAGCCAGTTCTAGCATACCAATAGCTATACCAATTATAGATTTCAAGGAAGATTTAGATAGCTACGTTCTAGCTGGAGAAGTTTAAGTGGGAAATAATGATAATGTTCTTGACTCTAAGTATAGGGTTGAACTCTGCTTTACTTTTTAGTATGCACTCTTTATAGAGATTAGCTTGGTGACAGGACAGATGGATTCAATAGACATCATGTTGACGCCAGATTTCGTCACGAGTGAAATCGGCGCCAGGAGAAGAGGAAATGGGAAAGTACAGTTGGAAATCGGCCGAATGGCGCTACAGTTCGAGATCGGTTGGTTGGCGCTACAGTCCAAGATCGGCCAATGCTACAGTACGGGATCGGCCGATGACTTCTGCCTCGCTTAACCCTTGGGGTTCGGATCGGACACACCAGGTTCCCGATCGGTTACCTTTTGCCGATGAGGAATCGGCTGATTAGGAGGTTGGAATAATTGGACCGGTATGGGCTTGGAAAGGAATAGAAGGATGAAGGGGAGATCAGCCCGTGAAGCGTATAATAACCAACCTAGTACGGATCGCACTTGTAAATATTCGTTTTCTATTTGAATTAGGGATAGAGTTCTAGTCAGATAAGGAGTCGTCTGTATGGGGCTATAAATAGCTACCTTTGTAGATCTGTAATCATCAACAAATCAATACAACAAACTACTATTTCCTCGTACTTACTTTCAAGCAGGCGACTTCGCCAAATACTTTCTTCTTTTTCACGAGTTCGTACGGGTTGGCGGGGCTGCATCAACTTGACCTCCGGCCGATCTTGTAAGTTCCGTTTACCGAGTAAATTCTAAGCTTTAACTTCGGGCGCATCGCTGTCGTTTCGTTTAGATTTATTCACTAGTTATCGATATTTACTAGAATCATAGGTTTCACCTATTTTTCTAGTTTTATCACCAGTTATCCAGCTAGGAATCGGTAGTTTCGGCTTTCCTTATATTCTGCTATTTAATTCACTTATTTTACATATAGCCGATTAGATCTGTTCCTAGTGTTGTTACTATAGCATTGTGTCGATTACTCCAGTAGTTTTTGTCTACACTGCTACAGTGATCGGTTGCTTTATAGCCGATTTCTTTATTACGGCAAATCGGCCGATTCGCTGATAAGCTCTCTCGAGATCGGAAATTTAGCCGATCGCGACTTCCGGACCTGACACGTATTCTTCCTTGCTAATCAACAGGTCAGATTGGCTGGCACGCCGCGCGAACCGCACCAGGGCAATCACCCGAATACGAGTTAAGCAGATTCTCCCGGGTCGTGTGTCAGACGCTGGGGATTCGGTTGACCGATTTCTAGCGCCAACATACTTTTGGCACGCCCGGTGGGACAAATACAACCGCCACCATGTCGAAAGCTGCTGAAGTCTCCGAAGATAACGTCATCGAAGTAACAGAGGCAGATCTCAGGGACGACCAGAAGGAAGAACTAGAGAAGCAGACGGCACAATACCGAAAGATTTGCTTGCAGTCCTTTAGTCGTACCAGAAGCGGGGAAACTATCAGAAAGACTCCATTTCCAGCTCCCCGCCAAATCACAATCACCGAGGACTCGGACAAGATGGCCGAGATGGTCCAACAATCCGTTTATCACGCCTTCATTGATCAATCCCCGGTGCTTGCAAATACGGTGTACAATGCCGTCATCAACTCCATCGCTAGTGGAGTACCACAAGGATACAAGGGACCGGCATATATTTAGCCGATTCCACCAAACAAGGGCTATTCGGTTCCTCGGCCGATCCAACTTTCTGTTGGGGGTTCAGGCGCTTCCTCATCATCAATTCCTATGGGGTATAATGGTACACAACACATTCAGCCACACCCCGTCTAGCTGTCCTCCGCGCCGTTCCCTCCAGTTAGCCCAGGGCCTTGGGGGGCACCATCAGCTACGGCCGTTCAGGATTAATCGGCCAGTCAAGGAAGTCCCCAATTCCAGGCATCTTTCCGGGCGGCCACTCGACCAACTATGCCGCCGTACCAGCCTGTCGCACCGGAGATAAGCAAAGCAGCAGAGCTCGTACTATATGATGAAACGAGTGGCTCATTCAAACAGCCGACCCTGAATACACAGCCGGCTTTCACTCAGATGCCACCTACTTTCACTCAGCATCAGGCCATTCCACCTCCGGTATACCAGCACGTGCCAATCCCTCAGCCAACGGCTTACCAGCAACAGCCGGATTGGTCGGCACGTATAGCAGAAGTAATTCAAGAACAATTCGACTTGAAGCTGAAGGTACAAACTTACACCTATAGGACACCATACCCGTCTACATACGATCTACTGCCGTTTCCCCATCGGTATAAAGTTCCTGACTTCACCAAGTTCTCGGGGATGGATGACACTTCAACCGTGGAGCACGTGAATAGATTTATCATCCAATGCGGAGAGGCAGCTGCGCAAGATGCTCTACGGGTGCGGCTATTCTCATCATCCTTGTCCGGATCGGCCTTTCAGTGGTTTACGACATTACCGCCGAACTCGATTATTACATGGGCCGATTTGGAAAGACAGTTTCATAAATACTTCTACGCCGGGGTGCATGAGATGAAGCTGTTCGATTTGACCAGCCTCAAGCAGAGAAGCTACGAGCCGATATCCTCATATGTACAGAGGTTTCGGGAAATTTGGAACAAATGCTACTCTCTGGCTCTAAACGACGCACAGTTGGCTGATATAGCCTTTCAAGGTCTCCTGCCCCACATCAAAGAGAAGTACGCCTCTCAGGAGTTTGAGAGCTTAAGCCAGATCGTCCACCGATTGTCTGGACAGGAAGTACGTTCATTCGATCCACGAAGGAACTTCTAGAAGAAGGTTGCGTTCCTGGAAGAGGTTAACGCCAAAGAAGATGCTGAGATCGGTCTTGCGGAGTGGGTCAAGGGAAAGAAGCCAATATCATGCCCGTTCGGCAAGAAAGGGCCAGAAACATTCGGCTTTGACACAACGAAGGCCGACAAAATCTTCGACCTTCTCCTCCAGGAAGGACAGATCAAGCTCTCGCCATACCATACAATACCTTCTGCCGAACAACTGAAGAAGATGAAATATTGCAAGTGGCACAACGCTACATCCCATGACACTAATGAGTGCAAAATCTTCCGGCAGCAGATACAGTCGGCCATTGAGCAGGGCAGACTTAAGTTTGAAGTACCAACAAAATCAGTCAAGCCGATGAAGATCGACCAACACCCCTTCCCCACCAACATGGTTGACACAGGGAGGAACTCGCTCCAAACAAAGGTGCTGACATCCGAATCGGCTAAAAAGAGTGGTGCCGTGGACCCAAGAAATCAAGCGACGCCCGAAGACGTCAAGGGGAAGCGACGGATGGAGGATGACGATGGCGAATCAGGTGAGCCACGCATTACTTCCCAATTCCTGCTCCAAAAATATCAGCGTCAACATGAACGCTCAAGATCCCGGGAAGAAGTGATGCGGCGACACGAAGATCACTGGAGGTGCCCGTTCTTCATCCACTGTTGGGAAAGCAACCCCAGGCTACCTTCGGCCGATAATTGCCCGGAATGCAACGGCCCGTATCGTAACAATCGGCCGTTCAACAGGTCTCGCTCCAGAGACGGAAGACCAGAACCGATCAGGAGGAACTGGCGCGACCAAGACGACCGGCGCCCTCCCGTGCGTGATCGGCTGGAGGGCAGAAGTGACCGATATGACCGGTCGGAAGATAGATGCCATGACAGGCCGGGGGGCAGGTCTGATCGACATGACCGGTCAGAAAACAGGGCCAACGTTCACAGTCGGCTTGAAGAGATGGCCGATGCTCGGGTGACAGACGAAAACCCTTTAGGACGTGAGCTGGAATGGGAACGCGCCAGGCCAAGGACCAAACCAGTAAACCCTAGGTGGTGTCCTGATGGATTGACCAAATCTCAAAAACGAAGGATCCAACGTCTCCGCCAGTGGGAACAGCAGGAGGAGGAACAACAGAGCACGACGGACAAGAGGAAGGGTAGGTCTCAGGTGTGGCGCCCCAAAAGAAACGACAGAGGAGGCGACGAATCAGCGGGCGATGAATCGGCAGCCGACATCGGTATGGTTTTCATACTGCCGATGGAATTTATGACCCCTGCCGACCGACAGGATGTGGCGGCGATAGAAGAACAGATGGCACAATTGGCTTTGGAGCCAATGATGGCCACGTTTGAGAAGCCCGAAGATGACAAACGTCAACATCTGAAAGCGTTGTTCCTTAAAGGGCATGTCAACGGCCGACCCCTCACCAGGTTGATGGTAGACGGAGGAGCTGCAGTCAACATCATGCCATATGCCGTGCTCCAGAAGCTTGGGAAAAACGATGATGACTTGACCAAGACAGACATGATGCTCAAAGACTTCGAGGGCAACGTGTCCCCCGCTCGCGGCGCCCTCTGCGTCGACCTCACCATCGGCAGTAAGACCCTTCCCACTACCTTCTTTATTATTAATGGCAAGGGATCCTACAACATGCTACTCGGCCGGGACTGGATACACGCAAATTGCTGCATCCCATCGACGATGCATCAATGTCTTGTACAATGGGTCGGCGACAACATCGAGGTAGTCAACGCCGATTCCGCATACAGCATCGCGGCAGCCGACACGCAGCAGTGGAGCTGCGAAACCGTCAAGTGCATATCCGGCAGAGTATGGGATACCAATTTCCTGAAGGTGTCCGATTTTGGCCTACAGCCGATCTGAGCAGTCGGCTCTGAAGACTCAGAATAAATGGATCAGTTCGCCCGAGAAGATGGGAAGCTACGGCACGGGTTCACGTCGGCCGATTCATTAGAGATGATAGACTTAGGCGATGGCACCAAACCAAGGCCGACTTATATTAGTGCAAATTTAGACCCAGAATACAAATATAAATTGACAAATTTGTTAAGAGAATTTAAGGATTGTTTTGCTTGGGAGTATCATGAGATGCCCGGTTTAGATCGATCTATTGTTGAACATCGGCTACCCATAAAATCAGGGTATCGGCCGTACCAACAGCCTACACGGCGCTGCAATCCTAAAATTCTACCAGACATAAAAGCCGAAATAACTCGACTAATTGAAGCAAAATTTATTCGGCAATGCCGTTATGCCGAGTGGATATCCAACATTGTACCAGTGTACAAGAAGAACGGAAAGCTACGCGTGTGCGTTGATTTCAGGAATCTTAATCAGGCCACACCGATGGACGGATACCCCATGCCAATGGCCGATGTGCTGATAGACGCCGCCGCGGGACACAAGATTATGAGCTTCATGGACGGAAACGCTGGGTACAATCAAATACTTATGGACGAAGAGGACATACCCAAAATGGCCTTCAGATGCCCGGGCCACCTTGGCTTATTCGAGTGGGTGGTGATGACTTTTGGCTTGAAAAATGCTGGCGCCACGTATCAGAGAGCCATGAACTACATATTTCACAAACTCATCGGCATACTGGTAGAAATCTACATCGACGACGTCGTAGTTAAGTCCAGAGGACACGAAGAGCATCTGGCCGATTTGCGAAAAGTACTGGAGTGCACTAAGAAACATGGGCTGAAGATGAACCCGAATAAATGTGCCTTCGGCGTGTCCGCCGGACAGTTCCTAGGATTCATGGTGCACGAGCGGGGAATAGAAATCAATCGGAAGACCATAGCGGCTATCAACAAAGTAGTAGCCTCGCAGAATAAAACTAAATTGCAATCCTTAATCGGCAAAGTGAATTTCATCAGAAGATTCATATCTAATCTATCTGGGCGGATCCAGGCTTTCACACCACAATTAAAGTTGAAGCCCGACCAGGAGTTCATATGGGGGGAGGAGCAACGCAAGGCGCTGGAAGATATCAAGCAGTACTTGGTTTCACCACCGGTGCTGGTCCCTCCTCAAACTGGTAAGCCATTTAAATTATAATTATCAGCCGATGAAAAGGCTATCGGGTCGGCCCTAGTCCAGGAGTTCGAGGGAAAGGAACGAATAATTTATTATGTCAATAGAAGACTTCTGGACGTCGAAACAAGATATCCTCCAGTCGAGCGGTTATGCCTATGTCTATACTTCTCATGCACCAAGCTCAGGCACTATTTACTGACGGCGGAATGTGTGGTCGTATGCAAAGATGACGTGGTCAAATACATGCTGTCACTGCCGATCTTGAAGGGACGAATCGGCAAATGGATTTTAGCTTTATCAGAATTTGACCTACGGTATGAATCGGCTAAAGCCGTCAAGGGTCAGGTCATGGCCGATTTCGTCGCCCAACACTGCGGGCCAGAGATCACCTTCGTGGAACCGGTACCTTGGACTTTATACTTTGATGGATCATCATGTGGGGTCGGATCAGGAATCGGCATCGTCCTCATATCGCCTCGGGGGGCAAGTTATGATTTTTCTCTGCCGATAGAAGCCACCGCCACTAACAATCAAGCAGAGTACCGAGCTGTGTTGAAGGGATTGCAACTACTAAGAGAAGTCAGGGCCGATTCTATTGAAATCTTCGGAGATTCCATGCTTATTGTGGATCAATTAACGGGGAGGTCTGAATGCAAGGACGATGTATTGAGAATTTATTATGAAGATTGCCTGCAGCTTTTAGAAGAATTTAAATCGGCAGTGATCGAGCACATCCCAAGAGATCACAACGAGGATGCCAACAAACTCGCCCAGCACGCATCTGGATATCGGCCAATTCTAGGCGCTATGGCTTTGGAACTTGCGGCCGATGACTAGCGGAAAGAAATTGCCGACTACTTGAAAGATCCGTCTAAGAAAGTGGATCGACGAGTGCGTTTCCATGCTACTAAATACGTACTGCTTGGAGATGACTTGTTCTACCGAACAATTGACGGCGTCCTACTCAAATGTCTGGGAACAGAGGAGGCTAAGACTCTGATGGGCGAAATCCATGAAGGGGTATGTGGAGCCCACCAATCGGCCCATAAGATGAAATGGATGATCAGGAATAATGGGTATTACTGGCCAACGATCCTCGAAGATTGCTTCAAATATTATAAGGGATGCCAGGATTGTCAGAAGTTCGGGAATGTCCAACGTGCGCCCGCATCGGCCATGAATCCCATCATCAAGCCATGGCCGTTCAGAGGATGGGGAATAGACCTTATCGGCCAAATTTACCCTCCATCAAGCAAAGGACACAAGTTTATTCTGGTGGCTACAGATTACTTTACCAAATGGGTGGAAGCAATTCCGTTAAGAGCCGTGACATCAGCTATCATGGCCGACTTCGTAAGGAACCATATCGTCTACCGATTCGGCATTCCAAAGACTATTACGACCGATCAGGGAACAATGTTCACATCAGGGGAATTCGAGGAATTCACGGCCGATATGGGAATCAAATTATTAAACTCCTCTCCATATTACGCCCAAGCCAACGGCCAGGCCGAATCCTCCAACAAAGGGATAATTAAGTTAATCAAAAGGAAGATAGAGGAGCAGCCTAAAAAATGGCATCTGTGTCTAACTGAAGCCCTATGGGCATACAGGATGGCTTGCCATGGGGCCACCAAGTTATCCCCTTATCAGTTGGTGTACGATCACGATGCAGTACTACCATGGGAATCAAGGGCGGGGTCGAGGCGCATTTCGCTCCAGGACCAGTTAACGGCCGAAGACTACTCGTCACTTATGAAAAGTGAACTTGATGACTTGGCTGGCCAGCGGTTGAGAGCTTTGATAAGCATTGAGGAAAACAAGAAAAAAGTAGCCAGGTGGTACGATAAGAAGGTCAAAGTCAAACAATTCTCCCCTGGAGACCTGGTTTGAAAGTTAGTGTTGCCGATTGGGTCGAAAGATCCTAAATTCGGAAAGTGGTCCCCTACATGGGAAGGGCCGTATAAAATCGGCAGATGTGCTCCAGGAAATGCTTATATTTTGGAAACAATCGAGGGAGAAGAGTTTACTAGGGCTCTGAACGGAAGGTACTTGAAAAGATACAACCCTAGTATATGGGTCGGAGCATAAAGGATTGGCCACAAGACAACGGTACACAGCCAATACAAAACGGTTCGTCTAGAAAAAACATGTAATCGTCCAAATCGGTCGATGTATTCATTCGGTACGGACGGTGGGTTACACGGCCGACAAGGTACAAAGTCGCCCTTAGAACAAAAAATAATAATTAACTATTCTTTGTCTTACGCTCTCTCTCAGCCCGACCTAACTCTATCATAAGACGGATGTACTCTTCTTCTATCTCTTTCATCGAAGTCTCCGCTTCGACTTGACGGGGGAGAGGGTGGCTCCGGTCCATGGCCGGGCGCGACGTTCCCGCTGCCGCATCTTCAAGGGCAACCCGTGGAGGAAGCGGATGACTTCTGTCGGCTTGAGGTCGCCGGCAGGCGTTGCTGTCCAGAAAGTCCCAAATCCGACGGATGTCAGCGGGGACATGTTCTTGAAGTTCGTCACGATGAGCTCTAATTAGATCCTTGTCCTCTGACGACAACAGTTCATCAGAGTGCATGAGTTCGATGGCGCGTTCGAGCTCGGGGCTAAGACGTCGTGGCTGAAAGAAAGAAAGATTAAAAAGGTGATCCTCTTCAAAAGAGTTAAAAAGAAAAGGAGAATCAAGGCCAGAGTTTCACCTAGTTGACAGAGGAAGAGGAAGACGACGAAGACATGACAGAAGGTCACGCCGATGAGAACGGGTTGAGAAAATAAAGCCGAAGCCAAATTGGTACTCTCGGAAGGGGGAGTCTAGGCCGGCATTTATAAGAGAAAGAGGCGTGGATATTTGGTAAGGGTGCGTCCCATCGGAAGTAAGAAGGGCAATGAATAAAAGAGGCGTCGCGAAGGACGGTCAAAGCAGTTATTAAAGGTTCGTACAAAATAGTCAGTGCTTTTACAATTACCCAGAAGGGCATCGATAGCCGCAATCGCCCGACACCGGATCTGATCGGCAGAGTCCAAGACCCGTTGGTCATCATCCGCCGATCCGGGGACTTCTGATGCGCTACGGTGGAGCTTCAGGGCTTCATGGGCCAAATGCTGCCTCTCCTATTTTAGATCGGCAATGACAGAAGGGAGTTCTTGGAGTCTTTTCTCTTCGGCACTGATTGCCTTGGTCACCTGCTCCATCTCCTTGGCGAGCTCTGCCCTTCGGCGTTTGAGGCGGTCTATCTCGCCGACGATCCCCGGGCGGGAGTCCTCCAGAAAATGAATACGTTGGTGCACCTCTTGAGCCTGACGTTTGTACGCATCCTCTTCTTCACGAGTCTTGGCCAACTTGGCGCGATCGGCCATGTGACGAAGGGCTCTGAAGACCGGGATCCTCATTGACTCGATGTATGCAGCCGGCGCCAAGGCTTCCTCCGCTTCTTCTGGCACTTGTCCGCTGACTGTTGGAGGTATGCCCTAGAGGCAATCATAGAGATGATGATATTCCATTTGTATCCATGATTTGTATATTGTGTTCATTGAATATCCATTAAAGGCTACTTGAATTGATTTGCAATTATGTGAATTGTATGTGAAACTCTTTACTTGTATGGTTATTCTAAAGTTGTCCCTAGTCGGAGTTCATGTGAGGACACACATGAATATTAGACTAGCACATGTATTAGTTGATGACTATGTTTCACAAGTCATGGACATGGAGATGTTGAACTAATAATGTGGACACATGTGGAGATATGTGTTAGGACTGACCCAACACGAGAAGTAGTTCTCTCTTTAAACAACATATACGCTTTGTCCTTAGACCTGAGATTGTCGCATGTATTCTAGATGTGGATCGACCTACTTAGGGGTTGTCAAACGCTACGCCGTAACAGGGTAGTTATAAAGGTAGCTTTCGGGTTTGTCAAGAAGCATGCTATGAGACATGGTCAATCAAGATGGGATTTGCCCCTCTCTAATTGAGAGTGATATCTCTGGGCCCCTCGAGTGATCGGATCCAAAAATGCATGGCCATGCTACGTACGGTTAAGAGTTAACCTACAAAGGGATTCCGAATCACAGGATCGAGAAAGAGCGGTCGGCTTGAAGCTAGACCAAATATCATGAGGCAAAGGGAATAGCATGTATATTATGTTGTGATGGTTTGTCTGATATGATCTTCGTGTGCGTATAGGAGTTGGCACGTCTTGCTAGAGGCCGCTACCAACTATTGGGCCGAGTAGGAGTACTCGGGCCATGTCTATACGTATCCGAACCCATAGGGTCACACACTTAAGGGGCTGGAAGCCCAATTCGGATCTGATCCGAGTTGGATTAGGTTTAGAAGTACTAATGGGCCTCGGATCCAGAGGTGGGAGCGCCCTAGGGTTTACACCTTTTGGCGAAACACACCTGTCGTGCCTCCCACGCCCTCGCCTGTTGCAACTCGCGGATCTAGCAGTCCGGTTTGCGACGCTTCCTCCCTGCACGTGTGGATACCTTGGAGGTGTTGCGCCTGCAGCACTTGGACGAGCCGCCGACGAGCCACGACGAGCCGACGACGAGCCGCGGCACCGGAGGCGATCTTGCTGCACGTGGACGAGCTGCTGAGGAGCTGCTGGACGTGATCGACTACGTATGACTACGTGATCGTCTTCACTGCATCGACGCATATCTATATCTTCCGCACCAGTCGAGTGGTAATCCCGTGATCCTTATACGACAGTTCTTCCTGGTTATACGCGGTAGAATTTTGAATTGCGCTAGTGTAGCCTACCTCGTATCCCAACAATGGTATCAGAGCCGTAGCTGCTTAGTTTTGGATTCGGGATGTGTGCATATGGAGATATGCGAGTTTTCTGTTTGATCTATGTCCTGGTTTCGTGCCCTTGCTGCAATGGTAGTGTAACGACATACTCCTACCGGTCGGTTTCCGCCATCGGAGTTAAGTGATACACGTAAATCCAGTTGCAGTGAGCGAAGATCAATATGATTGGTCGAATCGAGATCCAGGGTCATACGCCAGGCGCATTAGATGTGCAATAGTAGATGAGATCTACTGCCGGGGTCGGGATTTTTGCCGTATGCGTATGCTTCGGTAAATCAGCCGTAACTTTTCGGTACGATCTCGGATCGGGGCGAATTTTATATGAAAATTGATCTACAGGAAAAGTTACACATGAAATTCAACGGCTTTGCCATTTGTTGGCGAAATTAGATTTCCCAAATTCGGCTTGGAAGATGGAGTTTCGGGCCTCCGAAGTTTAGAACGTTAGGACGCCTAACTCTGTTTTGCAGGATGTTTGTATATATCTTGTGATCAGTATGGCCCCCTTGTGTATGTGATGCATGTGTGTAACTCATTCGTGACCTGCGTGTCGCGCGTACGGCAACACGGCAGGAGCCATATGTGTTGTCACTTTATTGTATTTAATGGTCTGCGTACCAATCTGTGATGACCCAAGCAACTATGTAATCTTCATTAGTAGATTCTTTACTAGCTATTAGGCGTAATAGCATGCTCTAGTTCTTGGAGGGCTCATCACCAGGAGGATGGCGCACATGGAACATGGAGATGGAGATCACCATGGTGAACAGGTTCTATGGAGATGGAGATCACCATATGAAAACGGGCCATACTGTGTCACAGCTGTGTGAATGCTATTCTGTTTATGTTTTACTTTCTGCATGCTGTGATGTTAGAAGTAGAACGATCCCTCACAAAGTTTAAGTTAGTATGCCCTCCCAACTAAAACTTGCACCGTCCCATGTCTTGTACAATTAGTGGTGGGTCTATGAAATTAGGGTGCCACTAGTTTTCCTTGACTAGACGGGTTTGTGTCGGACACTTACACGCATAAGGGTTGGTTTGCTTAACAAGGTTATCTTAACGGTTAAGGACCTTGGGGCATAAAGGTTGGGCGCCGAGACATAGAGATGTCACCCAACAACAGGAGTCATATGTGATATGATTAGCAAAAGTTGCTTACCGATCTACCTCGTTTGCTAGCGGTGATGCTAAAGCTCACTAGTAGACTTGTTAGTTGTGGATCCTGAATCACTAAGTTTCAATAGAGGGATATTGATTTTAGTGGGAGTAGATTCTGTTAAAATAGTTTAATGTAATTTGCTCTATCATGGATACGTTTGTCTTAGTGTATTTTGCATTACTTTTGTTGTAGATTAAATGGCACCTAGCAACACCACCACATCGTTTGCTTTGCGTTCGGTCCTTGAGAAGGACAAGTTGAATGGAACAAACTACTCGGATTGGATCCGTAACCTGAGAATTGTTCTCAGGGCTGATAAAAAGGAAGATGTTCTAGACACCCCACTACCACCAGTACCTGCTGATGATGCATCTGCTGCCGTTAAGGCTTCTTACAAGAAGGCATTTGATGCTAATCTTGAGGTAAGCTGCCTTATGCTTGCTTGCATGGAACCCGAGCTGCAGATGCAGTTCGAAACAAATCATGAGGCACACGATATGATCGTGGCGCTCAAGGACATGTTCCAGACACAGGCTAGGACCGAAAGGTTCAATGTGTCCAAAGCCTTTCGGGAGTGTAAGTTAGCAGAAGGCGCAGCAGTAGTACCACATGTAATCAAGATGGTTGGTTACACTCAGCGATTGGAGAAGCTGGGCTTCCCAATAGGCAAAGAGTTGGCCACTGACTTCATTCTTTCATCTCTTCCGCCTAGCTATGGGAACTTCATCTCGAACTACCATATGCATGGGACGGAGAAGGGCTTGAATGAACTGTGTGGTATGCTCAAGACAGCAGAGGTAGACATCAAGAAAAGCGCTAGTACCAGCCATGTGATGGCTGTACAGAACAAGCCTAGCTTTAAGAAGAAGGGCAATTCTTGGAAGAAGAAGGGCAAGGCTGGAACGTCCAAGCCAAATCCAGTGCCCAAGGTTAAAGCTGGACCTGGACCTGCTCCAGACAAAGAGTGCTTTTACTGTCATGAACTTGGTCACTGGAAGAGAAACTGCAAGCAGTACCTAGCTTCGTTGAAGAATGGCGGAAGTAAGAGTACTTCTACCTAAGGTACGCTTGTTGTTAATGTTATAGACAACATATTTCTCGCTGATACAATTATTAATTCTTGGGTATTTGATACCGGATCGGTTGCTCATATTTGCAATTCGATGCAGGGAATGATAAGAAGTAGAAACGTGGAAAGAGGAGAAGTTGATTTCCGCGTGGGCAATAATGCAAGAGTTGCTGCGTTGACCGTCGGGACGATGCAACTCCACCTCCCGTCAGGATTTATTATGGAGTTGAATAATTGTTATTTTGTTCCTAGTTTAAGTCGAAACATTTTGTCTCCTTCATGTTTGATGAAGGATGGTTATTCATTTGCGAGTGAAAACAATGGTTGTGTGATCTCTAAGAATAATATGTTTATGACTTTTGCACCCATTATGAATGGATTATTTGTTTTAAATCTTGAAGGTTCACCTGTCTGTAATATAAGTGCTAAAAGGCCTCGGCCTAATGATTTGAGTCCTACCTACTTGTGGCATTGTCGTTTGGGTCATCTAAGTGAAAAGCGCATGAAGAAGCTCCATTCTGATGGACTTCTAACTTCGTTTGATTTTGAATCATACGAGACATGTGAGGCTTGCTTGCTAGGCAAGATGACCAAGACGCCTTTCACAGGATTTCCTGAGAGAGCAGTAGACTTGTTGGAACTTGTACATAGTGATGTATGCGGACCAATGAGCACGACGGCTAGAGGAGGATTCCAATATTTCATAACTTTCATTGATGATTTTAGTAGATATGGCTATGTCTACTTGATGAGGCACAAGTCTGAAACCTTTGAAAAGTTCAAGGAATTTCAGAATGAAGTTGAAAATCAGCGTGGCAAGAAAATTAAGGCCTTACGATCTGATTGTGGAGGCGAGTATTTGAGCCACGAGTTTAGCAATCATCTAAAGAGTTGCGGAATTGTTCCACAACTTACGGCGCCTGGAACACCTCAGAGAAACAGTGTGTCCGAGTGACGTAATTGAACTTTGTTAGACATGGTTCGATCAATGATGAGCCAGTCGGACCTACCATTGTCATTTTGGGGATACGCTCTAGAAACATCAGCTTTCACACTTAATAGGGTACCATCTAAATCCATAGTTAAGACACCATATGAGATATGGACTGGAAAGGTTCCTAGTTTGTCTTTTCTAAAGATTTGGGGGTGTGAAGTGTTTGTCAAGCGACTTCAGTCGGACAAGATCACACCCAAGTCGGATAAGTGCATTTTCGTGGGATATCCAAAGGAAACTTTGGGATATTATTTCTACAACCGATCAGAAGGCAAAGTGTTTGTCGCTCGGAATGGGGTTTTCCTAGAGAAAGAGTTTCTCAAAGGAGAAAAGAGTGGAAAGACAGTGCATCTTGAAGAAGTTCAAGATGAGCCGATCGGGCAAGAATCAATGAGTGATGCTAACGTAGCAGAACAAGTTGAGATACCCATGGCAAGAGAAGCACCGCCACAACCACGAAGGTCGGCAAGGCTCCGCGAAATGTGGGAAATATTATTGTTGGACAATGATGAGCCTGCGACATATGCAGAAGCAATGATGGACCCAGACTCCGAAAAATGGCAGAATGCCATGCAATCCGAAATAGAGTCCATGGGAGACAATCAAGTTTGGAACTTGGTTGACCCGCCTGATGGTGTTAAAGCCATAGAGTGCAAGTGGATCTATAAGAAGAAAAAGGACATGGATGGAAATGTTCACATCTATAAAGCACGACTTGTCGCAAAAGGTTTTCGACAAGTTCAAGGAGTTGACTACGACGAGACCTTCTCGCCCGTAGTGATGCTTAAGTCCATTCGGATTATTCTAGCTATAGCTGCATATTTCGATTATGAGATATGGCAGATGGATGCCAAGACAGCTTTCCTGAATGGAAACCTAGCTAAGGACGTGTATATGATACAGCCCGAGGGTTTTGTCGATCCGAAAAATGTTGGAAAGGTATGCAAGCTTCAGAGATCCATTTATGGATTGAAGCAAGCATCTAGGAGTTGGAATATTCATTTTGATGAAGTGGTCAAAGGGTTTGACTTCACCAAGAACGAAGAAGAGTCTTGTGTTTACAAGAAGGTTAGTGGGAGCTCTATAGTATTTCTAATCTTATATGTGGATGACATATTACTGATTGGAAATAACATTCCTATGCTTGAGTCCGTAAAGACTTCACTGAAAAATAGTTTTTCGATGAAGGACTTAGGGGAAGCGGCATATATTCTGGGCATTAAGATCTATAGAGATAGATCGAGAAGGCTTATAGGTTTAAGCCAAGATACTTACATTGACAAAGTGTTGAAGCGATTCAGCATGGAAGAGGCAAAAAAAGGGTTCTTGCCTATGTCACATGGCATACATCTCAGCAAGACTCAGTGTCCTTCGACTACTGATGAGCGGGATCGCATGAGTAGAGTGCCATATGCCTCGGCTATTGGATCTATCATGTATGCAATGATAAGTACTCGCCCAGATGTTTCATATGCGCTAAGTATGACAAGCAGGCACCAATCTGATCCAGGTGAGAGTCACTGGACAGCAGTGAAAAACATTCTTAAGTACTTGAGAAGGACTAAAGATATGTTCCTCGTCTATGGAGGTGAGGAGGAGCTCGTTGTAACAGGTTACACCGATGCTAGTTTCCAAACCGACAGAGATGATTCAAAGTCACAATCAGGATTTGTGTTCACGCTAAATGGTGGTGCTGTTAGTTGGAAGAGTTCCAAGCAGGAGACGGTGGCCGATTCTACGACAGAAGCCGAGTACATCGTGGCTTCGGAAGCCGCGAAGGAAGGTGTTTGGATAAGGAATTTCCTCATTGAGCTTGGTGTGTTCCCGAATGCGTCCAGCCCATTGAATCTCTACTGTGATAATAATGGGGCAATTGCGCAAGCAAAGGAGCCAAGGAACCACCAGAAGAACAAACATGTAATGCAGCGATTTCATCTCATTCGAGACTTTGTTAAGCGGGGTGAGATCAAGATATGCAAAATACACACGGATCTGAACATTTCTGATCCGTTGACAAAACCACTCCCGCAGGCTAAGCATGATGCGCATGTAAGAGCTATGAGTATTAGGTACCTTCTAGATTTACTCTAGTGCAAGTGGGAGACTGTTGGAGGTATGCCCTAGAGGCAATCATAGAGATGATGATATTCCATTTGTATCCATGATTTGTATATTGTGTTCATTGAATATCCATTAAAGGCTACTTGAATTGATTTGCAATTATGTGAATTGTATGTGAAACTCTTTACTTGTATGGTTATTCTAAAGTTGTCCCTAGTCGGAGTTCATGTGAGGACACACATGAATATTAGACTAGCACATGTATTAGTTGATGACTATGTTTCACAAGTCATGGATATGGAGATGTTGAACTAATAATGTGGACACATGTGGAGACATGTGTTAGGATTGACCCAACACGAGAAGTAGTTCTCTCTTTAAACAACATATACGCTTTGTCCTTAGACCTGAGATTGTCGCATGTATTCTAGATGTAGATCGACCTACTTAGGGGCTGTCAAACGCTACACCGTAATAGGGTAGTTATAAAGGTAGCTTTCGGGTTTGTCAAGAAGCATGCTATGAGACATGGTCAATCAAGATGGGATTTGCCCCTCTCTGATTGAGAGTGATATCTCTGGGCCCCTCGAGTGATCGGATCCGAAAATGCATGGCCATGCTACGTACGGTTAAGAGTTAACCTACAAAGGGATTCCGAATCACAGGATCGAGAAAGAGCGGTCGGCTTGAAGCTAGACCAAATATCGTGAGGCAAAGGGAATAGCATGTATATTATGTTGTGATGGTTCGTCTGATATGATCTTCGTGTGCGTATAGGAGTTGGCACGTCTTGCTAGAGGCCGCTACCGACTATTGGGCCGAGTAGGAGTACTCGGGCCATGTCTATACGTATCCGAACCCATAGGGTCACACACTTTAGGGGCTGGAAGCCCAATTCGGATCTGATCCGAGTTGGATTAGGTTTAGAAGTACTAATGGGCCTCGGATCAAGAGGCCCATCAGGAACCTCTATAAATAGAGGGGTGGGGGCGCCCTAGGGTTTACACCTTTTGGCGAAACACACCTGCCGCGCCACCCACGCCCTCGCTTGTTGCAACTCGCGGATCTAGCAGTCCGGTTTGCGACACTTCCTCCCTGCACGTGTGGATACCTTGGAGGTGTTGCGCCTGCAGCACTTGGACGAGCCGCCGACGAGCCATGATGAGCCGACGACGAGCCGCGGCACCAGAGGCGATCTTGCTGCACGTGGACGAGCTGCTGAGGAGCTGCTGGACGTGATCGACTACGTACGACTACGTGATCATCTTCACTGCATCGACGCATATCTACATCTTCCGCACCAGTAGTGCGTCGAGTGGTAATCCCGTGATCCTTATACGGCAGTTCTTCCTGGTTATACGTGGTAGAATTTTTGAATTGCGCTAGTGTAGCCTACCTCGTATCCCAACACTGACGTCACCAAAGAGCTGCCGAATCGGCGAGGCATCTTCTACCAATCGGCCGATGTCTCCTTGAAGAAGGGATTGGATGTTGGTAAGCTTGGCCCGGATGTCGTCGGGGATGGAGCTCAAGGTGATCTGGCGGGAGGCGACTTCTTCGTCGTCAGAGAGGGCGACCGCAAAGGAGAAAAGGCTGTTGTCAGGGGTGTCCTGTTCCTGGAAACAGTAAAGAAGAAAAATGAATCGGCTGATGGTGATAGCAAATCGGCTAAATAAAGTTGAAAGGTTTCTTACCTCTTTGAATCGGATCTCCTCAAGCTGCATTTGGGAAGCCGTCATCCTCGGTTCAGGGGCTGGTGCCATGGGTTCATCAGAAGAGGAAGACTCCACGATGATTGGCGCTGTACTTGGACCAGCCTCCCGAGAAGGGAACAGTGGTTGAGGAGCGCTTGGCTTGCCGATGACCTGTGTCAGAAGATTGAGTAAGCATATTATTCAAATACTAGGGGAATCGGTGAAATTGTGTTATACCTCAACGGATGGGAGCGGGGGCGCGTCGATGGCCGATTGGGTTGCTGCCGATTGTTGTGTGTCCATGGGGGTAATCTGTGCAGTCTAAGATAAGAAGGATTAATATCGAAACGACAATCGGAAGGGATAAACATAAGTTTACCTGCACGGCCTCTAACAGCAGTGATGCGGCGGCTGCCCCGGCTTGCGCGACGACTTGAGTGTCGATCTCTCTGGTAGCTTGAGGGGGTGGTGCGACCGAAGTCTCTGCCGATACGAGCATGGGAGGATCCGCCGATTCTGTACGGGCCCGGACTCGGCGACTGGTCTTCTTGGTGACCTTTTTCTGCACTTGCTTCGATCGGCCAGCAATTACGTCCACAGACGGAGCATCATAGCCGATGAGAGGGTAGGTGGTGTATGGATGATCTTCTATTAACCGACCACTTCGGCTGTGTGTTGGGGGGACACCGTTCTCGGACTGAAACAATGGCAAAACATTAGTGTTCAGCTGCGTTGATAGAAGAATAAAAATCGGCTAAGGAAAAATACCTCGGCGTTTGGGTCGATGTTGGTTGGGTCCAGGAGATTGCAGTATGCCGATGCGGAGTTGCAGAAAAGGAATTGTTTCCATTCGGCGCACCAAAGCTTGAATGGCTGGATAGCGAAGGGAGCTACTATCCAGTTGTTCAGGTCAATAGTAGTGGAGTCCGGGATCCGGTCTCGCAGCCGACTGTAGTCCAGACCTGTTGTGAGCCCATCTCTGAACTTGGCTCGGCTAGTAAAATATACTTGAATCGGCAGCTGACCCATGCCGAGTTGGCGTGCTGCAGCAGAAGGATTGTAGAACTCATATGTAGGGGCATCTTTCCCCAAAAAGAAGTTGGCTGACAGGATTCCTGGCTTGATTAACTCATCAGTGAGTTCTTCGTCGAATCGGCCAGTCGTCGAGTCGAAGCAAGTTGGGAGTTCGAAGATTGGGTCGTCCCGCTGATAAGGAAACCAGACGGTTGCATCTTCATTAAAGCCGTTGTAAAACCATCGAAAGTACTCGGCCACTTTTGTAGCAGAGTACAGGCAACCCGGGAAGGCCGACGCCGCTTCACCAAAGGATGTGCATCGGCGTCGAGCATTAGAATCTTCTGCCGATTCTATGTTAGGGAACATCATGTGTTCCACTCTCTGCTGAGAGATCTTGCTCATATAAAGGTTCAGCCACAAATTGATGAACCACCAGGGTCCGCCTGGATTTCCAATCGGCTCCCCCTTGGAGAGTTTGATGCCGATTTGGTGGAGCATGTGGTAGGCCTCCCCTGGCAAGTGTTTTCCAAGGGGAACAGGGGTTCCTGCCGATAGCGCTTCGGCTAAAGCCTGGGTGTTGGTTGATGGGCCGGCTGCTCTTCCGCAAAAGAAATGTTTTTCCAACCACATCATTAAAAAGGCCGTGTGCTCCCTATTCTCAACAGACCCGGCCCTTTTGTTACATCTGATGAATCCTTTCCACCCGCCGATTCCTCTCGTGTCCAGCCGATGCGATGTTGCGGCTAAGAGGCGGAAAGGTGTGTCCGGGGAGGAGATATCAAGGCCGGTCAGTAGAACCACATCGGCCAGTGTGGGGGTCATAGGTCCATGCCCAAACAAGAATGCATTAAGGGCGTCAGACCAGAAGTAAGAGGCTGCTATCACCAATGGTTCATTTCGCTCCATCTGGGACAAAGACAGGTTGATGCATTGGCCGATTTTGAGCTCGTCCCATTGGACCCTCTTCGGTTCGGCTATCCGTTGGTACCACTCCCTCCAACCCGGGGTTTCATTCGGCCAAGACCTAAAGGTGCCCAACCAGTGATCCAGGTCCATGGTGGATTGTTTGAAGGGGATTCTGTGGGTTTCTAAATTGATGAGCTCTATTGGAACTGGGTTCCCCATAGGTCCGAGACAAATAAGGCTGGGATTTCCCGTAAGATGGATGGTGATGCGATGTTTAACCGCCTAAAAAGGAAAGGGGGGGTGCAAAAGTAAGAAATACATCTAAAGTAAATGCATTGCCGATAGAGGAAGGATTCGGTAATAACCTCTGGGATGAAGTTCTTTGTAGTCGGCGTGACCGCCGGTGCAGCTGCGGAGGATGAGGTCGCTATGGGGATCGCCATTGGTATCTCCGATGAAGCTCCTTCTTCTGACGACGGAGCAACCGCTGTCGCCACTTCCGCCGGAGGCGCCATTTCTGGAGCATCGCGCCCGGGTGAGTTGCCTGAAGGTGCCGCCATTGGATGGGAGGAGGAAAAGCGACAGGAAGATGGCACTAGCAAGCTTTGGAACTAAGGGAAAGCACTGGAGGAGGAAGAAGGCTCGCGCGCGCTGAGGAAGAAGGACGTGAGCTCGAAAAGAAGAGCAGGGTGAACTGATATTTAAAGGGCGCCTAAGGAGGGGTAAAAGTGGAATTTTTACCGCGCCGGCGTTTCGAGTTTTTCGGGAGTAGTGGTTGTCGTGGGCGCCCGTTTCGAAAAGATTGCAATCATCAGGTTGAAGACCACGAAACGGAAGGATATTTTCATTGCGGTTGTTTCGGAGGGGAAGTTGAAAAGAATTTTGAAGTAAAGACTATGTTTTACTCCGAAACTGGGGGGCATGTGTTGATGCCAGATTTCGTCATGAGTGAAATCGGCGCCAGGAGAAGAGGAAATAGGAAAGTATAGTTGGAAATCGGCCGAATGGCGCTACAGTTCGAGATCGGTTGGTTGGCGCTACAGTCCAAGATCGGCCAATGCTACAGTACGGGATCGGCCGATGACTTCTGCCTTGCTTAACCCTTGGGGTTCGGATCGGACACGCCAGGTTCCCGATCGGTTACCTTTTGCCGATGAGGAATCGGCCGATTAGGAGGTTGGAATAATTGGGCCGGTATGGGCTTGGAAAGGAATAGAAGGATGAAGGGGAGATCAGCCCGTGAAGCGTATAATAACCAACCTAGTACGGATCGTACTTGTAAATATTCGTTTTCTATTTGAATTAGGGATAGAGTTCTAGTCAGATAAGGAGTCGTCTTACGGGGCTATAAATAGCTACCTTTGTAGATCTGTAATCATCAACAAATTAATATAACAAACTACTATTTCCTCGTACTTACTTTCAAGCAGGCGACTTCGCCAAATACTTTCTTCTTTTTCACGAGTTCGTACGGGTTGGCGGGGCTGCATCAACTTGACCTCTGGCCGATCTTGTAAGTTCCGTTTACCGAGTAAATTCTAAGCTTTAACTTCGGGCGCATCGCTGTCGTTTCGTTTAGATTTATTCACTAGTTATCGATATTTACTAGAATCATAGGTTTTACCTGTTTTTCTAGTTTTATCACTAGTTATCTAGCTAGGAATCGGCAGTTTCGGCTTTCCTTATATTCTGCTATTTAATTCACTTATTTTACATATAGCCGATTAGATCTGTTCCTAGTGTTGTTACTATAGCATTGTGTCAATTACTCCAGTAGTTTTTGTCTACACTGCTACAGTGATCGGTTGCTTTATAGCCGATTTCTTTATTACGGCAAATCGGCCGATTCGCTGATAAGCTCTCTCAAGATCGGAAATTTAGCCGATCGCGACTTCCGGACCTGACACGTATTCTTCCTTGCCAATCAACAGGTCAGATTGGCTGGCACGCCGCGCGAACCGCACCAGGGCAATCACCCGAACAGGAGTTAAGCAGATTCTCCCGGGTCGTGTGTCAGATGCTGGGGATTCGGTTGACCGATTTCTAGCGCCAACACATCACAAACTTAGCATCATCACCAAAGTAACAACATAGTTCTAAGCCTCATCACCAAACTACCAAAGTAACCACAACATCACAAGCTGAGCTACATTCAGCAGAATTATGTAGTACTGAAATCCATTAGCTTCAGTTTGGTGTTAATTTATGAAAAAGCAGTCCGTGGTGACTGACCCAAACGCAAGGAGGGATATTATTGATAGGTGATAACCATAGTTTAAATAAGGCTGGTGAAGCTCATGCGATCCACTAATCATCTACCGGCTTCAGTACCAGCTACCTAAATTTAGTACACTGAACCAATGAAAGAATGAAGATCATTTCTTACCCTGCCTCGGCTTTATGAGATATGTCACTAAAATAAAGGTTTTGGCAGACTTATGTAGCACTGAATTTCTGCTTTTCTCTTGAAAATTTTTCTCCAAAAAGGATTTGTGGGGATCGTTTTTGTTGCACTAATGAATCATATCTCAGTCCACAGAATATTGGGCGTGGAATTTTCTATCATCTTGTTTTTGCTATACTAGTCCATCAACTCGTCATTCTGCATGGGAAGGAAGTTTCACATAAATAAGTATTAAAGGCTCATGGAAAACTTAGGACCCAAGCTAATAATAAAATTTTTCTTACCTTATTATTCTCTCATTTGTTAAATATTCTAACACAATAATAAGATGCATGTCCTTGTCTATAGATTTAGGGGTTATTTTAGAATTTTTTTATAATGGAAGAGGTGGATAATTTTTTGAAAAACATAATAGATCTAATTGGTTATTATTAGAGTCCACTAGATTGATGGCCGCATGTTTCTAATTTTTTTAGAAGTTTATGAATTTATCTATTTTTCTAACATGTCCCGTGAGGATTAATGTGAAGACTCCAAAAGGAGTATTCAATTACTAATATAAGATATCATTATGTTTATTGTTTGATTGAAGTATCTATGTCCGTGCATGTTAAACCAATATACATTTTCTATTTGGCCATGTACCAATTGCTTCGGTTACGGCGTACCAAATTTCAGATTTCTTAACGTCAGGACCAGGTGAGATGCTTATGAAACGATCAATCAAAATCATTCAATAGCACATAGAAAGGGATTAAATTTGAATATACAGTGCAATTTACATCAAACATTGCAAGGGCCATCAAAAGCTCTGCTCTTAAGATTCAAGAAGAAACTAATTTTACATTACATCAACGTTTACATAGCATATACAAAATTACAGATTTACATGCTCTGCTTTGAAGAACTGCATACAAAGACCAAAAGGAGTTCATGTTGCCCACACAGCATGTATCCTCCGTCTCTTGGGCCGTAAGAGCATCGGCGATGCCAACTCTTCTTTCTTTGGAAGCTCCAGCACGTCGATCTTGTCGAACCATGGGTGTTTGAGCGCCGCGGCTGCCGTGAGCCTCTTCTCCAGGTTGCACGCGAGGAGGCCGCTGAGGATCTCGAATCCTTCCTTGATAGCTTGTTTGGCCGCTGCATGTCCAGCTCCGGCATCACCACAGTGGCGAATGCCGTGGATAAGAACCAAGGCCATGTGGTGTCGTCAGACGTGCCCAGCACGTCGAAGATTGCACAGAGCTGTCCTTCACTGTACAAGCCCTGGAACAGAGGACTCCCGTTGTTGATGAGCTCTTTCATAGTCGGGCTTCTCCAGCAGCATCTCCGGCGCCATGTACCACAGCGTGCCGGCCGCCTTGTACGGCGGCCGCTCGTCGGTGGACATGGCGAGCCCAAAGTCGCAGAACTTGACGACGTGGTGACTATCGCCGACGAGGATGTTGGTGGGCTTGATGTCATGGTGCACGATGTGGCAGTGGTGCATCTTCTTGGCACCCCTAAGCAGTTGCCACATAGCGGCGCGCACCGTTGCCTCGGGCAGCGGCGGGCTCCCGCAGCCGCGTTGGCGGAGGAGGTCGTGGAGGCTTGGGCCCACGCTCTCCATGACGAGGCTGAGGTCAAAGGTGTCTGGGTGTCGGACGACGCCGCGGAAGCCGGCGACGAAGGGGTTGGCGCCGCCGCCGCTCGCCTCCTCGAGGAAGCGCGCCTCGCGCAGCAGCGCGGCGTGCCTGCCCTGGGCCTTGCCGATGCGCTTGATCTCGATGATCCGGCCCGTGGCGCGGTGGCGTGCCTTGACGACCGCGCCGAAGGCCCCCTCGCCGAGGCGGCCGATGTCCTCGTACTGCTCCGCGCTTCCGACGGCGATGCGCCTCCTTTTGAGGCAAGCCGGCCCAGCGGCGGCGTGGTTACAGACGGCGACGGCGGGCTCTACGCAAGCAGCCATTGCGAGAGGTAGGAAGGCGAGGCGGCGGATGGATTGCTCGTCTACTAGGCTAGGGGAGAGGCAACGTTAGCAAGTCGAGAGGGCGAGGCAAGTCGAGTATTTACGATAGGAGTGAGTCCGACTGGAGTTGCCAAAAATATCGTCGCAACTGCGGATGCGATCCGCTGATGTTCGAGCCTAACTAGGAAAGCTTCGCATCGGATCATGGCATGCCCGTGACGCATCTCTCTTGGTGTGCATGATCTGCGAAACCAGGAGCGGGCACATGGCCGATCGAATTAGAAGGTTCAGTTTGCAGATTCGGGAAGCTTTCACATTCAGTTTGCAGATCGTTCTTCCTCTCGGCCTCAGTGATCAATGTTTGAAATTTCTTTGCAATGTCTGAAATTCTGAACTCTAAGCTCGGCATATATCGTCTCTGAACATTATGGCGGCCCATTAGACAATGTGCTTCTGCACCAGATACATTAGCACAAACTTTAAAGTCGACCTGATCCTACAACAGACACTAGCAGGAATTTGCTCCTGAAACTTCTTATTCCGCTAGAAACTGAAGACTGAACTCTACGAGTGAAGCCACAAGGGGAGAAAGTTCAGTTTAACGCAGAGATAAGTGCCCACATTCCCAGTTTCTCTGCGTCACTTCTCTCTTTGCTAGTTTAGAGGACGCCTTGTTCCAGATTCTTACGCCAACTTCACTGGCTCAGGCGAAAACACAATTTGCATCTGAATGCTGTTTAAAGTTGATCTGCCTTATGAACATACAAAATATTTAAAATTGGTATCGTGACCAAACTGATCTCTGTTAACAACAGTGCTGATCACTTTGAAAATGGTGGTTTCAAATTTGCAATATTTTCAGGAGTTCTCTGAATCTCTCACTCCTATGATTACTAACTGGCAAAAGGGCGATGAACTGAAGCCCTCCTTATTACACTTCACAGAGCGTTGGCATCAGGTGTCGTTTGCTTAATCCTGACCGTAGGAGACGGATTCGAGGACTGCCACGTACCCAAGGGGTGGACGGTAAATGAAATCCCGTCCACCCCCTGGTCGTTGGGAATGGCGGCCAACGCCGCCCGCTGGTAAGACGGGAGACGGCGACGGCGAGAGAGGCTAGTAAGAGGATGTCTCCACCAATGCTACGCTGATAGCCAGGCGTAGCGCACCGCCGCGGCTGGTGTCGGCACCGAGCACCGTTACTCGCGGAGTCAGCATGCCGCAGCGGCAAGCCGGCAAGGTTCCATGCCATGGTGACCGCGTCGCAGGATGCAATGATGCATGAACTCGATCCGGCTGCCAGGACGCTACCCGTGGAACGGTATCCTTGCATGAGCGCCCGCGCCGAGCAAGGTCAATGTCCGTGGACGCCTGGTTCTGGTCGATCAGGACATTGTACGTCATCTTGCCTTGTGCCGTGGACGCCGCGGTGTCCGATGCCACGGCACCACACCATGATCTGTGTCCTTACCCATTAGTGGCGCGCCTGCGTCCGCACGCCGCCTCAAGCAATCCTTATCCTTCACGGCTGCGACGTCGAGGGCATCACAGGGGCTGGACGAATGAAGCCTCGTCAGCAGCCAGCATGCACGGCGACGACGTCGTCAGCTAGCGTGGACGTTCCAATGCCCATTGCCCAACATCGACAACGGCTGCCATGCAGGCGACACTCTCGTCGTGGGGACGCTGGTGGCCTGGGGCACTCGGGCAATGGCACGGTGGCACCGTCCACCCCTTTGAGTCCCTGAATGCCGTAAGGATAAGCCTCTGACTAGGTCGTTTTCCTGCCTCGACCAGCGGCAAGCGATTCTAACAAGGTTGTTGCTGGATCGAGGCAGACGACCTCCCGGCCGGCGTTTGGTCGTATGATGTGCTGCTACGTGACACTGGACACGGTAACCGTGGGGCCGGCGCTGGAAGTTCATGTTGGGAGGCAAGGCATCCCCTCTGCTCCAATGTGCCGCTACATGTGTAAGCCAAAGCGATACACATGGTATTAGATTTAAGAATGGACATGGCTGATTGTTGTGCTTCTCTCCCGTCAATCATCGGATTTTTAATTCTGTGCCTAATGTATTGGTAACACATACTAGCCAACAAAGTACCAGCGAGTACAACTTCAATTAACACAGACCCTCTCTGCCTCATCATTTTGAACATAGGAAGTGATTACTATTTGACAGGAACCCAATTGTCTCCATCACCTTCACCAAGCCGAGATCAGGCTATATCAATATTTCAGGGATAAATTAATATGATGGGTTCACCAAAGGATATCCAGCAAACACAGCTTAGACCTTGTTGTTCATTAACCACTCCAAATAAAATTGATTTTCCACTCCTGTTTCAGATATTCAGCCAGCTATTGTTTTTTAGATAAGATAAAAAGAGACAAAGAGTTAGCTTCCACTAAACAAAAGGTGCAGCCAAATCATGTTACAAACTCATGGTCTGCCAGCCAAGCCAGCAACCTTGGTACAAACTCAAGAATAGAGGGACATTTTGGACACCAAGAGTTTGCAAAACAAAGAATTTAAGCCCTAGCCTAGGTAAATACAAGCAAGCCTCAGTCCTCCGACAGAAGTAGGCCAGATGACAATTTCCCAGCACCTGAAACTTAAACTATCATATTTGAGTCTCAAATGACAAATCCCAATCCAACTGACTTATCTTCTTCAAAACATGATACATACATTGATACATATATATTTTTAAAATTTTCGTACTTCAGTTCAAAAAATGTTCCCATCATAGTGCTGCAGTTATGCCTAGTGATCATGTATGCTGTCTGACTCTGTATCGATGTTAGTTGTTGATAAATCGGCGCACTGACCTTGACACCAACTTCCTAGAAGTAGCACCAAAATACTGTAATAACACTTATGTGGACGCTTACCCACACTACTCCGAGGAAACTTTCACACCGACACCAACACAGGAGACCAACTCTCATAAGAGCAACTTCAACCGAGACCCTTCTTGAGCCCCTACCTCATCTATGAGGGTTAAAATGAAAAAAAATCCTCTCCAACCGATCTCTCATCCGGCCCTTGAGCGATGAGGCGACCTCATTCTAACCCTCTCAACTCTCACTCCTAGGAGGTCCTCTCTCGAGCTCTCATCAGGCAAAGGCACCAACAACCGGTGCTCTCGCGCTTCCCAGAGATTTCCCTTGCCAGTATGCCGATTTCTCATCTCCGGCAGCCATGCAGTCTAGGGAAGAGAGAGGGAAATCGTACCTGCATCTTGGCATGGTCTGGATGGAGGGCCTCTATGGCTACTGCCATGTTGACTTCGCTGGGATGCGGTGCATTGGACTGACTGTAACGGATTCTGCTGATCGAGTTGTTCGTATGCGAGTTCCACCAGTTCGGCCAATTGTCTAGTGTACTTGTTCTAGGGCATCGCTCGGGTGATGAGATCGATAGACGCAACGGTAGCCAGGGGTGTATAATGATGACGTGTTTGAACTGCTTCAAAGGCGTTATCCAAGTTTTGGATTGGTAGGTCCACTGCAAGGCGGTAGCGACGCTCTGCTTTTGTGACATTTCTTGCTCGTTGTTGAGTTCTTTGAGCTTCAGTCTCTTCACCAACAACATTGGTGGTAAGCTCGTCCTGCGAGACGTCGTCTGGGTGACGCTCATGTCGTGGGTTTCTATCCCATTGCTCTTCTTCTTCATCCTCTTGTCCAGTAATGAGGGTGAAGAGCTCTCTCTCTGGAGAGTGGCTTCCCGAGCTCGAAGTGATGACCTCCGTGGTGCTGCCTTCCTCATAGATGGGTGACAGAGGAGCTCCCTCTTGGTACGGCAGAGTGTCGAGGTAGGCGATGATGCGCGAATCGTCGTCTTTGGCAAGAGCGGGTGGCTTCATGTTGGGCCAGTAGATGAATTTGCCTTGGGGAGTTGATGTGATTATCAGGCCCTACAGTGGACTTGATAAAGGAGTCTCCTCATCTAGATTCGAGTAGTAGTAGAGGTCCTCGATCGCATCTGTATTGGATTGTGATCTGGACAGGGCCACTTGATAAAAAGTGGTTGCGTTGCAAAGTCCAAACGGGAATCGACTCTAGTGGTAATCCGACTCGCACGATAGCTTATGCGTTAGCTCGTGCAAGTCAATCCGACCAGGGGAAGAAGTCGAGTTGTACTCATACTCGTCCCTCCAACCTTTGACTAGGTTAGAAATTGAAAATTTGCTGAAATTCTCGATGAGTCCTCCAAAGCTTGGCGCTCAAGCTTCATGGCTTGCTGCTTCTTCTTTAGGGTTGGCGCAATGTGGTGGTGGAAATTTCTAGCACTGTCTGCGATGCAAACCTAGGAGCCGAAGATGAACGTCACGCCTGCTTCAAACGTGACGATTGGCTTGATGATGACTTGTGCCATCGAGTTCGCCAGTGGATTCTCAGCGAGATCCCCTACCTAGCGCGCCAGCTGTCGGTGTTTAGACCCAACAACCTACCGATGGGGGTGCCCGAGGTAGTGTTTTGGTTAGTGGGGCTCGTCGAGATCTGGTCCTGTGTGTTGGTTAGATTGAATTGCTTTTGAGGGGATCCTTGCCTTGCCTTATATTGCTAGGGGCAGGGTTACAAGTTGGTTGGTTACAAGAATACTAGTCGGATACGACTAGAGGAGCTCTACTCTTATTACAATGAGTACTTTCCTAATCCTCGACTAGTTCCTATCTTTTCATGTAGACTACGCTGTCTTGCGCCATGGTCTCCATGTCAGACGCGACTCGGTGTCCAGCCCCATATTTAGGACTATCAAAACCTTCTAGTGGTCCTATAGATGTATGTACGACAGGCCGCGCCCCGCCCTGCGGCCGCGCCGATGGGATTGTTGACACTCACTATTGACACACTTTACCCCTATTTATCTTTAATAATGACATGAATTTAATACCTAAATTATTGATTACATCTAATAAATCTAATAAATCGATTATTTTCACATATGCAACGTATTTTGGAGGATGTTGTGTTTTTTATGAAAATTGGGCTTAAAAGCATATTTTTGAATAAAGCACTAAACGAGCATCGAACCGAACGAAGAAGAAGGTCAAAGAGCCCAGGAAGGGGCTAGGCTGATCGGCCTCGAGGAGCCCAGGCCGATCGGCCTGGCACCCTCTGGTGCCCCCTGGTGCCCATCTTTGGCAAGCAATCCTCCGAACTTACTTAGGGGCTAAGTTTACAAAGATATGGCAAGGACCAGCTCGGGATCAAAGAGGAATCGGAGAAGATCAAGCGGAGATTGGAAAATATTGACAGCAAAGTGACATAAGTTGGAAGTTCGAACCACCAAGTGATGAACATGATGAAGATGCTAGAGACTCAAGTTACACAGTTAGCTGTCCATTTTACAACCAATCAAGGGAAGTTGCTAGGACAACCAATGAATCTAGAGTCAGCTAAAGCTATTCAAACTCACTCAGGCAAGGAAACAGAAGATCCAAAACATCCGGCGGGAGCTAGGAAGCCTAAACTAGCTGCAGAAGTAGAGATAACTTCAAAGGAGAAGACACATACCCTAGCCCTAAAGATTGAAATAGAAAAGTCAGAGTTTGAGATGGTCGATCAAGATGACGCAAAGATTCTACTAGAGAAACTACGCTATCATCTAGGTAAAACTGACGAATAGTTTGTTGAAGTGGTGCGCATGTTGAACATCAATATGCCACTGCTGGACACTTTACAAGTTCCAACCTACAATCGCTACTTCAAGAATATCTTGACAAACAAGCGAGAGATTCCGCAGTTCACTATAGATCACATCAAGATGACAGAAGAGTGCAATGCTGCAATCACTAATCAAGCTCCCGAGAAGAAAAGAGATCCTGAATGTCCAACCATCTCGTGTTCACTTGGAGCGGTAATATTTGAAAGGGCATTATGTGATCTTGGCACAAGTGTGAGCGTCATGCCTAAAGCTGTGTTTGAGAAGGTACGCCTGCTGGAGCCAGAACCAATGGCTATGTGCCTGGAGTTGGCAGACAACACCGTTCGCTATTCCGAAGGTATTGTTGAAGATGTACCTGTGAAGATCGGGAATCACTTTGTCCCTGTTGACTTCATGATACTCGAGATAGGAGGAGGAGCTAAATCCCCACTCATCCTGGGAATGCCGTTCTTGAAGACTGCAAGAGCAAATATAGATGTTGGGAAGGGCGAGATCAAGTTTGACATCAATGGCACTATGAGCGCGTTCAAGTTTCTCCCACACTTTGAGGTATGCAACATGATTTCTAGCAAGTATATACCGCCACATTGGCGTGTCAAGTAGGACGAGAAGAACAAGAAGGCAGAAGAAAAGAAGCTAGCAGAAAAAGTTGTTATTGTTTAGAAGAAGGAAGAACACGAGCCTGTGAAGACCAAAAAGATAGCCAAGCCTATGCCTGCATCAAAGCCAAAGATAGTGAAGAAGTGGTTGCAGAAGACTGCAGCGCCGACACCAAGCACTGGTCCAAAGTGAAGAATTGAAGAGTCTAGCTATAGACTATAAATGAAGCGCTTTGTAGGAGGCAACCCGATCATCGAGTCAAGAATAAGCTACTGGGAGGACAACACTGAAGTCATTTGAAGTGTCAAGTAAGTGAGTCGCAGATTTTGCTTCATCATACCTGGTGAACATTTAATAAGTTGAACCTTCGGTCAAGACAATATTTGAAATTTTATTCGCTTACTCGTTTTCTATTCCTCTCTTTTCATAAACCAATGACATGAGCCATCCTAATTGTCATTTGAGTTTTCTTGGAAAATTAGAACCATATATCCGTATCCTATTAGATTTTTCATCTTGGCCATGATGTTTAGCCTGACTTGTTTTCATAATAAACACACGAGTACAGCTGTGTTGTTTTTACTTTATAAATTTTTGACGCATGCTAGGACTCGCGTGACCATAGGATTTTGGTTTGCTTAAACTTGAAAAACTCATCGGTTTTTTTAGAATTAGAATTTCTCTAAGCATTATTTATTTATTTCATTCAAAATCCCTCTCTCACTTTTGGCCAAAATTAGAAACTTAACCCCTCACCCCGCGATTGAAATCGAAATTGCTTCATCTCAATTCATGATGATGAACGATTCTGGTGCAACCAAAATTAATGTAGTCGGAAATCCTTTCGACCTACAAATATTTTTGATGCTTCAAAACTCCTCTAATATTTATTTGAACTCATTGCTAGCTCTGAGTTAATTTTTAATTTTCAAAATTAGAGGAGGATTACGCATCTAAATATGATTTGGAGGGTTTATGAGCTTCATTTACACTAATGGTTGATTTTGTGATCACAGGAACAATTATGAAGGCACTCTCACCTACCACACATGCATAAAGAAACAAAGAGTGGCCTGCCATACTTATTTGTTGAAGCTCAAAGGACACGGCATTGAGTGAAATTGAGAAAACAACAAGGCTATGACACATAGGTGCATGATTTTCATCAAAGTGACAACACAAAGGAGTGGAGGAGATTACTTGGTGGTGCATTCACGTGAAGGATCTAAAAATTCAGTGCAATAATGGCTAAGCAAGCATGGGAAGAAAAATAACAAGCAAAGGAGGTGGAAAACCACCAAGCCAATTGGCCTAGTGTGCCTCAGGCCAATCGGCCTGAGGTCTTTTTAAGCCTCCAGGCGCCCCCCTTGGTATGCACCCCCTCTCACTTGTTCATCATATTTTTCATCCAACACACCAATAATGCCTCTAGATAGCCTCTGAAAATTTTGAAACTCCACTCATACAAAGAATTCCAACCACTAGAAAAATTTCAGCAATCACCTCTTGCTACTCCGAGTTCTTGTGAAATTTTCTTGTCGGCAAGAAACCCCGACGAGCTGTTTTTCCTGAGTGTGCAGCCATGAAGAGCTTGCGAAGAATTTTCAGGAAGACTAAGAAGTCTCACTCATTGGCCGAAGCACCATCTACATCAAGCCCTTCGTGGCGGCACTCGGTCTCCGAGTCACCGCGAGGCATGGACGTCGACGACGCACCACCACGCAGCGATTGTATGCACTCGGTCTCCGAGTCACCGCGAGGCATGGACGTCGACGACGCACCACCACGCAGCGATTGTATGTTGCTTGGTGGGATGACCACACAAAGGTCCTCCATGTGGTTTGATGAACCGCGCAGAATTCCTGAGGCCGCACCGAACACTTCGAGGAGAGCAACTCGCTCTCTGGAGGCTTCACCGAAAAGAAGTTGGAATACGGCTTCATAATAAAAAGCAAGGAAGAGGAAGAGCAGCTGAAGAATATTGAAGGGAGAATCGTCGCCAACCATGACTTTGACAATGACTTTCTTCAGGATATTGAATTTCATAATGATATTTACAGCTCTTGGGAAATATTGGGTGGATGCAATTCGCTCTTAATGACCCTGTCAGTGTGTGCAAGGATATGGCCGTGGAGATGTTCATGACCATGAAAAAGGTCATGCAATGGAACGAGGAGAAAAATGAAGAAAATCCGTGCCTATCCTTTAGAATAAAGGATGAGGCGAAGATTATTACATATGGAGCAATCACAACACTGCTAGGTTTCAATCCAAAAGCCCCAATATATGGAGAAGTGGAAGAAGAAGACGAAGACGAAGGTCAAAGGGCTCAGGAAGGGGCTAGGCTGATCAGCCTAAAGAAATCCAAGCTGATCGGCCTGGCACCCTCTAGTGTCCTTTGGTTCCTATCTTTGGCATGCAATCCTCCAAAGTTACTTAGGGGCTAAGTTTATGAAGATATGGCAAGGACCAGCTCAAGATCAAAGATGAATCGGAGAAGATCAAGTGCAGATTTGGAAAGTCATTGAAGATCAATTTCATCCCGAAGCTACTAATGTGCCAGGACCACATGCAAGTGAAAAGAAGATTCTAGAGCACCAGAGGAGACTTGGAGACGAAGCAGGATGCGAGGGGCCAAAAGGAAGGCCCAGGCCAATCGGCCTGGGGCGTTCCTTCGTCCTCTCGCCTTCCAATTTTTGCCACACGCTCTTTGGACTATAAATATCCTAAAAAATCCATCAAGCTAGATATCCAAGATGACGTACTCGACGTGAAGAAGAAGAGAAGCAGAAGGAGCTTGTGGGACACCTCTTTGGAGAGTCGATGGCCATGCGGTTGTCGGAGGCTAGCGTAGGCGAACCTCTACTGGTGTGATCACCCTATGAGGAAGATCAAGCTGGAGTTCTGGCGTTAGAGTCACCAAGAACAAGGTAGGATCCTAGTGGCGATCTTGTGATATACAATCATTTATGGTGAAGTAATAGATATGTTCATGTTCTTAAGAATCTAAGTATCTCCTTTGATGGTTTTATGCTCTATCGGGTTTGCTTGCTTTTCAATCTATGAATTGATGATAGATTGCCTAGGGTGTTCTTATGGTCATGGTGACTAGATTTGCATGTCTGATCTATCGATGGGTATGACATGTTCTTATGATCATGCCTTAACCTGTTTGGACTGATAGAGGTGATCGTGATAGGATCTTTCTTGTGTTAGGTGGGAGGTTTCAGGATCTGGACCGGAGGTGTAGATTTAAAAATGCTTTTTACTAAGATCATATCTGTGTTGCTTTGTTATCTATGCTCAGAATTACAACATATGCATAGTCTAGGTTGCTCTAGATTGGTTACCTTTGCTCTATCTGTTATCTGTCTGTACATGCTTAGTAGATTGGATCTGAATCTCTCATAAACACCAAGTTAATACTAACAATGCTAGTTGAAATAGACCTTGTGCTGTAAGTTCCACGGATTGATAAACCCTAGGGGAGTACTCTGAGGGAACAGCTACAACTAATCCGTACGCTTACGGCTCACAAATTCATGTGCTAACAGCCATCAACAGGGGGCCGATGGAACTCCTCTCACCGGCGGCACCCCTCCTAGTAGCGGCGCCCTTGCGGACTGGTGGTGGCCCGCTGCAGCCACCCCCATGGGGGCTGTTGTTTGCCTGCCCCGTGGCGGTGCCCATGGGGGCCGGCGGCCTCCCCACTCTGGCGCATAGATTGGTGAAGGGAGAGGGAGAGCCATCACCAAGACAAAGGGAGAGAACGGTAGAGAGGGAGAGAAGAGACGAGTGGAGATAGAAAAAATGGTGCTGAGAGTGGGAAGAGAGTGCAAATAGAAAGGATTTTGCTACAATTTAATTCTTATTTGTGTTGATGCTCAACTAATTCTTATCTATGTTGAAAAATTATTCATCGGAATATAGTTATTCATAAAATCATTGTTGAAAATAACACCATTTACATATATGATGCTTAGTTTGTTAGTTACATGGTATCAATAAAGAAAGAGGTGAATAAAATGTAAGGAGGTAATATGAGAGTTCGGTTGGAGTGTGAAGTTAAGTAGGGGGCTGAAATCTGGATAAGACATCCTTGTAGGGGGAAATAGGAGCTCAAATTTGAGAGTTCCATTGGAGTTGCCCTAAGGAACTGAACGCTTTATTCACTACTCAACTTGATACAACACAACGACTCTTAACACTTTTTTGGCTATCCTACTCATGCCATACTACCATGGCATGTCACTTAACTCTTCATGGTGGCTACCTA
>NC_028450.1:10981387-10985736 GCF_000263155.2 Setaria italica | reverse complement strand
CTGCATTTGCCAGAGTTAACCAATTAGCACAGATAGTGTATAAGATGTGCAAAATAAAGTAAACATACTTAATAAATAACATGGTATGACAAATAATAAATAAATTTGTACGGCCCATACATGTCTTAGAAATAATCATCATGATTAGGATTAGCTGGATCATAAGTCTCATCATCATCGCTGTCACGCGTGTCAATAAAATCATTCTCGTGCTCCGAAGGAGGAGTGTCATCATCAATCTCCTGTCCTAACTGTAACCGCTGAAGTAATTCTAACTCCTTCATATTATGAACCTCCTCTCCAGCATCATCGTCAGCAACCATTTCATTGTCCACTTCCATTCTCATACCGTCGGTTAAATCAATCTCAAAATTCCCTTCGAGCCCATCTTCTTGAAAAAAATCTCTGTCATATGTGTTGGGGTCAATGTTGTAATCTTCATTGTTTGGTATAGGTAATTTACCATGCGGCGATATCTTGTACACAACATTGCCTTTAAGACGGTCGTCGGATTGGCACGGGTATGACAAATAATAAACTTGCGTGGCCTGTTGAGCCACAATGTATACATCATCTCCTTCTAAGACGGATGATTGGCGAATTTCGACTAACCCAAGATTAGGTGCCCGTCTCACCACTGATGGATCAAACCAATATCATTTGAATATGACTGGATTAAGAACTTTGCAACCATGAAAAGTTAGTTCGTATATCTCTTCAATTCTTCCGTAGTACTCTACACCATCAAAGCCTGGCGTAAAAACTCCGCTATTTGTCGTTTTTCGATTGGGCCGACTATGCTCATGGCTTGTTGTGTGAAAGCGATATCCATTTACATCATAACCAGTAAAAGATTTGACCCTGTAGGTACAGCCATCGGCAACCTGTCTCAACTCGGCATTCATAGACGAATCGGTTTGAGCCTGCAAGTTGAAGTAGGGTGGTTTGTTATATTATTCGCATATACGATCAACTTCTAATCAAGCTAAGTACGAGCTAAAATCGACTGTACCTTATGTTTGAACCAAGAAATGAAATTGGGCATTCCATTTCCTGCACCCTCTTTGAGAAGAGTCTCGGCTTCATGTGGGGTAGGTTCCCTTGAATTACGCCAGAACTTACGATGGAATTCCCTGTACCAACGAGAAACATGATAGTATGTCGAAGAATACTAACAAATTCAGAAAAGACTAGTTTGTTCAGAACTTACAGTATGTACGGCTCCACCTCGGATAGGTTGGTCAATACATACAACATGATAGTGCGCCACTCTTTATGTTTCAATTTTTTTTGTGTCGCACCACTTGCACTTCCAAGTTGTCCTCGAAAAAGACTAAGGCTCGATTCAACTTCGCTGTCATTGTAACGAGGCGGTGGATTGTGCACGTTAGGAAGGTTGTCAGCATAGTATTTTGTTGTGAAGTTTGACACCTCCTCCCGAATGTATGCCTCTGCAATGGAGGCTTCAATTTTGCATTTGTTTTTACATTTAGTTCGAAGAACCTTTTGACACCTCTCAATTGAATAGCACCAACGGCCCTGCACAGGCCCCCCCATTCGTGCTTCATAAGGGAGGTGTAAAATCATATGCTGCATCGGATTGAAGAAGCCAGGAGGAAAGATCTTCTCCAACTTACAGAGCAACACAGGCGCCATTCTTTCCATTTCGTCAACCACGGTCCGAGATAACTCCTTAGCACAAAGCTGGCGGAAGAAATTACTCAACTCCGCTAGCACCTGCCACACATGCTCAGGGACATAACCTCGAACCATCACCGGAAGTAGGCGCTCAATCCATATGTGATAATCATGACTTTTGAGCCCGTTGATTCGCATAGTAGCTAAGTTCACTCCCCTCTTCAGATTTGCTGCATACCCATCAGGGAACATTAACGTTTGGAACCATTCTAATACCTCCCTCCTTTGGGCCCTCGTCAGGACGAAATCAGCCTTAGGCTTTCACCACGACTTGCCTGCTCTGGGAGGCGCCATGTCTAACTTTGGTCTGTTGCATAACATTGCTTGATCCACTCTAGCCTTAACGTTATCCTTTATCTTGTCAGGAATGTCCATAATTGTACCAAAAATTGCCTCGGCAATGTTCTTTTCAGTGTGCATAACATCAATGTTGTGTGGGAGAAGAAGATCATCAAAATAGGGGAGGTTCCACAAGCACGATCTCTGAGTCCAAGCATGTTGCTCGCCATATCCCACAAAACCACCATCTTGATTGTTGACCTCAAGAGCGTCTAACTGAGCACGAACCACGGCTAAGGTAAGCATCTGCGGTGGAGGGTCGTTAACTACGACATCTTTTGTAAAATTTCTAATATCTCGTCTGAAAGGATGGTCAGGAGGAAGGAATTGTCGATGTTTGTCGAATGAAGAATATTTGCCACCCTTCGTCAACCAAATGAATTTCAAAGAAGCCTTGCATACTGGGCATGGGAACTTCCCGTGAACACACCAACCACAGAAAATACCATATGCTGGCAAGTCATGCAGGGAGTAATGGTACCAAACATGCATCTTGAAGTTTGTCCTTGTAGCACGGTCGTATGTCCATACCCCTTCATCCCATGCACGGACCAAATCATCAATCAAAGGCTCCATGTACACACTCATATTATTTCCTGGATGTTCTGGAATTATCAATGATAAAAATATGTTCTGTCGCTGAAAGAGAACACCAGGGGGGAGATTGAGGGGGATAACGAACATAGGCCAACAGGTGTACGGGGCGGCAGCCATTCCATAAGGATTGAACCCATCTGTTGCGAGCGCAACACGTACATTACGAGCCTCTCGAGCTTTCTCATGATAAATCGCATCAAACTTTGTCCATGCTTCGCCATCGGATGGGTGTACCAGCTTCTCAGCATTGTATCGACGTCCGGTTTTGTGCCATGTCATTTGTTTCGCGGATTCTTCACACATGTATAGCCGTTGGATCCTCGGTATGAAGGGAAGGTACCGAAGGATCTTCACAGGAATTGCAAGCTGCTTCTTCTGACCTTCACCAGAGTCTACCTCCAGGAACCTAGACGATTCGCACTTTACACAGTACTTTGATTCCGCATATTCCTTTCTAAATAAGATACATCCCTTTGGACAAGCATGTATCTGCTCGTACGGCATCTTAAGTGCACGAAGAAGTTTTTGTGCCTCATACATAGACTTTGGCAAGATGTGATCCTCCGGGAGCAGACTCCCAAAAACTGTCAACATAACATCGAAGGCGTTTCGACTCAAGCTAAACTGGGACTTCACAGCCATTAGACGTGCAATGGCATCCAACTGAGAGACCTTGGTATGCCCGTGAAGGGGTTGCTGTGCCGCACACAACATGTCGTAATACGCCTTTGCGGTAGCCTCGGGTTCCTCCTCCGTACGAGCTTCATGATAGTCATCTAACATGTCTCCCACCCCGGTGTTATCATCATATTGCTCGATCCGTTGTCTGATGACCTCATCCCTCCCACGATCGAATTCACCATGGTAGATCCAGATGGTATAGTCTGGGGTAAAACCGTGCCTAACAAGATGTTTACCCATTTCTAACTTGGTTTGCCGACGCAGATTTCCACATTTGCTACACGGACACCAAGTATCTCTTCCTCCTTTGATCCTTGCAAATGCCCGTTCCAAGAAAGCATCGGTCTTGTTTATCCATTCATCAGTCAACGAATTCTGACTAGATCGGCCCGTGTACATCCACTGATGATCCTCCATCCTCTAGCATATCAGCGAGTAATATAAAAACTCACGTTGCATCTACACGTTCCTATATTATCTATTAGGTGAAGATAGGTCCTAATCCCACACGAGGATGTGGGGGTGGGAGTGGTTGCCATGGTGACGGAAGAATAGGCGTTCGGAGTCCAGGCCGGACCTTAACTGGGCACTTTCATATGGAAGCTGCTGAATGACGGCTGCTGAATACTGAGCCAAGGACTGCATGAGGGTTGATACACATATCTTGTAGTTCTCGGTAGGGAGGCCCTCGCGCGCTGCAAGATCGACGAGGCGCACGCGGCCTAGAGATGCAAGAATGCTTCCTGCTGCGTCCTCCATAGGATTGATGATTGCTGAATGTTGAGCTCAATACTGAGCAGGGGAATGTGCCATGGGGGTTTCAACTGAACCCAGGGGCGGACTCGGTATAGGAAATGGGTGGACGCATGTACACCCGATATGTTTTGCAAAAAAGGAAAATCGAAGTAAGTTGGGATCAGATCCGAATACAAATAGCTTACTTAGGTTTGGGGCGCTCCGTTTCCTCAGCGGAAGGAAGGGGAGAAAGCGGGCGGCTTACCTGGTGCGTGCTCGTCGCTGGCGACGGGCCCGGT